>NC_136493.1:123783522-124256022 GCF_053919585.1 Euprymna scolopes | reverse complement strand
TATGGCGATTAAGCTACACTGAATATTCCGCGTTTCATCCACTCTAGGACTCCTCAGACTTATGCGTATGAAACGCGGAATATTCAGTGTAGCTTAATCGCCATATATATTTTATAAATTACTATATATATATATATATATATATATATATATATATATATACAATTCCTAATTTACAATTATTTTGTTTCTTTAGGAAAAAACTCTTAAATGTTAAGCACTGTATGGGAAATTAAAAAAATCGGTCACCTGGCGTTGTTGTGAAATAGCGATTTCTCTCTTGATCACTATAACTCGTCTGAATTAATGTTAAGTTTTATTAATGTTAACATTCCCTTCATTCCGCGAATGTTGATGGCAGTCCTGGGTGTTAAGGTACTCCTTAGTGAAGAAAATAAAATGTGGATTTTATATATATAATCTCCGTCATATATATATATTTGGTACCCCAAATAAAATTACATATACATACATCTATAATATAAAGCTGAACGTCTGTGTGTGTGTGTGTGTGTGTGTGTGTGTGTGTGTGTGTGTGTGTGTGTGTGTGTGTGTGTGTGTGTGTGTGTGTGTGTGTGTGGTCACAAATAGGCTCCTATATGGTTGACTATTATAGAAAACTGATCACATATAATGATAGAAGAATGTATCGAGACACCGGAATGGGGATGTATGATCTGGCAGAAATTAAAAATAAAAAAACGTATGTACATAAGAATACTTTGATAACTTAAATAGGGATTGTATAATAAAATTATGGGGTCTGCGTTCGCGCCTGGTCTCCATAGGATGAGAATAGGCACAAACATTAATAAAGACTTTTCATATCTATCTGCGTAAGTATACTTTGATAATTATGTTTCAGTTTGAAGAAATATGGTATAATAAAATTATGGGGTATTCGTTCGCTCCTGACCGCCATAGAATGGAAATATGTCACAAAGTTTAACAAGGTTTTTTTTTTAATATAGATCCACAGAATATTGTGATAAGTGTTTCAGTGTGAACAGGTATGGTATAATAAAATATGAGGCTTATCTATTTTATTTTTACTTTCATCATATTTTGCTTTGGTTTTGATACCCTCAAATTCGAAGCTATCTCTTTAAAACCCTTCCTTTTCATAACCTATCATACTTTCATAAATCAGTGTCCATTTTCTGTAGACTGTTTTTGAACCCAGTCAACGACGGGTACTTTTGCTAGTATATATATATAGGAAAATTAAGTGTAAAGTTACATAGGAACTTTATTACCTTATCAATTCAATAATTGTTAAATAAGGGGAGAAAACTCTTTCTTTAACTCTTATTAAACTGCTAATGTAATAAAGTTCCTATGTAATTTTACGCTTCTATTGTTTGTTCCTCTTAATGTGGTAGGTTTTTATTTATCTATGTAGGTTTACCTTACCATTGAAAATTTATTTTCCGGTTATTACTTTCTATTACGTATATATATATATATATATATATATATATATATATATATATATATATATATATATATATATAAAGTTTGTGTGAGAGAGAGAGAGGGAGAGAGGGTAAAAACAAGGGTAGTTGTAAAGATATATATATATATATATATATATATAGAGAGAGAGAGAGAGAGAGAGAGAGAGAGAGAGAGAGAGATTGTCTCTATTTGGTCAAGCATCAACGTAATATGAAAGAGTTGAAAGTAAATGCAACAAGTGAAATCTTTTGTGATCTGTTCAGCCAATGAAAACCATTCACCAACACTCATCTCCTCTTCGTTCGTTTCCTTCTCCCCCTCCTTCTTTTTCTTTATGAAAACGACTATTTGCACGTATTTCCACCGACAAAATAAATGGCGCGGAACAACAAATCTCTGACTCATGATTTGTAACCCTTCAATCGTTGGAAGCATGAACTGAAACAGACTGTAACGAAATATCACGGATTTTGGCGAAGTGTGACGGAATATTTCGAAGTTAGTATTGGTCGAGTCAGTCATTGCAACGTTGAACGCAGAATGTGTGATAAGAGAGGAGAAGATAAAAACCATAATATTACCCTCTAAATTTAATTTGGAAATTGAATAAAAGTTGAAACTGAAAGAACAGTTAAATCAATTCATAAAGTTATTGAATGTTTGGTTAATAGAACATGTACCTAATTTAAACTGCCATCACTTTTACGTACGGGGGTCGTCCAAAAGTAAAGCCTCCTATCTTTTTTAACTCTAGAAATTGCAGAGCCACGAAGGCACGTGTAATACCATTAAAATAAATGAGCGACCTTTTGTGCTCTAGAATTTATTTTTCTACATAGTCACCACCATTCTCAACGCACTTTTACCAGGAATTCAGTAACGCATCTCTGCTTCTGACGCATATTTATGACAAGAGTTGCTTTCTTAGAGTTTCACACCGTCAATATCTGTAATAAAGAAATTAAACTTTCAGATCATGAATGCATCAGTTCAATCATCATAACAATGCCATTTAGATTCCACTTTGATCCATTCGGGCCGAATAAAAAATAGGAGACATTACTTATGGAAACGTCCTTGAAGAGAAGAAATAGCAGTGATCTGAGCTTGAATTAGCTGGATAAGAAACAAATAGATATACACGGAAATAGCTGATATATATATATATATATATATATATATATATATATATATATATATATATATATATATATATATAATATAATATAATATAAAGCTGAATATCTGTGTGTGAGGGGTGTCACGGATAGACTCCTATGTAATGATAGAAGATGTATCGAGACACAGGAATGGGTATGTTTGATCTGGCAGAACGGTTGTTCATTAAAATTGTGGGGTCTGCGTTCGCGCCTGATCCACAAAGTATGGAAATAAAAAATTTGAAAATAAAAAAACGTTTACAAGTGTTTTTGATATGTACATAATAATACTTTGATAAATATGTTTTAACTTAAATAGAGATGGTATAATATAATTATTGGGTCAGCGTTTGCGCCTGGTCTCCATAGAATGGAAATAGGCATAAACTTTAATATAGACTTTTCATATCTATTTGCGGAAGTATACTTTGATAATTATGTTTCAGTTTGAAGAAATATGGTATAATAAAATTATGGGGTGTTCGTTCGCTCCTGACCGCCATAGAATGGAAATATGTCACAAAGTTTAACAAGGTTTTTTTTTAATATAGATCCACAGAATATTGTGATAAGTGTTTCAGTGTGAACAGGTATGGTATAATAAATTATGGGGTTTATCTATTTTATTTTTACTTTCATCATGTTTTGCTTTGGTTTTGATACCCCCAAATTCGAAGCTATCCCTTTACAACGCTTCCTTTTCATAACCTATCATACTTTCATAAATCAGAGTCCATTTTCTGTAGGCTGTTTTTGAACCCAGTCAACGACGGGTACTTTTGCTAGTATATATATATATATATATATATATATATATATATATATATATATATATATATATATATATTAGTGATGAGACGATTCAAATATTTTTCCCGATTCCGTACTAAATTCCCAATTCTAATACAATTATCAATTCCGATTCTTTCTATATCTCTAAATATTCAACTATAGATGAGATCAATTAATAAATGCTAATGAATAATCAGAAAGTAATATTGTGTTACATAGTTCAATGCAAGTAATAAAATCACATCACAAGAGACAATCTTTAATTTACTCTTTTAGCCCAGCACTACTTGACAGACAATATTCTTTTTTGCTCTGTTTTATTCGAATGTTTCCTTTTCTTTAACTGGCCTTCACCACAAACAAGGTATATTGCCAGTTGGACGTAAGGGGACAACTAATTGCGACCATGCTTAAAAAAGATTAAGATGTTGGTTTACGTTGCATTTCAGCTTCTGCAGATTAGTATAGTTAGGGTAGCCGGTAGCAGGAAAGAAATTCCAAATTCTAGCCGTTCTATGGAAAAAGTTATTAGAGTAGAATACGTTCTGACATTTAGGGACCTCAACAGTGAAGGGGTGTGATTTTGATGCTAAGTGGGTTTGTCGTGGATATGTATGTCGATGGTGCACAAATGCAACGAGTTCATCGGAGCACATTCCATTAAAATATTTTTAAAACAGGAACAGGAATGTAACATTGCGGCGATGGGACAGGGGTTGGAGCCTTGTTGACAAAATGGGACCTATTATATTAGAGACCCTTTTTTGGACTCTATCCAAGAAGGGGGGGACATGCGGTAGATGCATCAGCCCAGAGGATAATGGTGGATTTTTTAGAGGTACAAGATACTCTCGGGTGTGAGTGATTTTCTAGCACGATAGAGGGAGCTCACCTTCTTTGCAGCAGCCTTGGCAATGTTCTCAATGTATTTGTCCCAGTTCATATTTCCTGTGAATGTTAAGCCAAGGATTTTAAAGGAAGAATGTTCAGGTAGGGTGTTATTTGTCATGGATATCGGTGGTTGGAGAGGCTTCTTGTAATTGTTAAAGGAGAGCAGTTTAGTCTTACTAGCATTACTACAGACCACTATGGTCTGGAGGTCATTTTCTAAGGGTTCAGCCATTGTCTTGGATTTATGTACATCCGTTCTTCCATCATGCATGTTATAGAGCGTTATATCATCAGCAAATATATCCATTTCGGACACAATATCATCGGGGAGGTCATTGATGATTATCAAGAATAATATTGGTCCAAGGATTTACCGCTGATGCACTCCCACATTAATGTTATGCTACTTGGATGTACGTCCAGCAATGACAACCTGGATGGTTCTATTGTCTAAGAAGGGTCTAATGATATTTAGTATTAGTCCAGTTATACCGTATGATTTAATTTTCATTAGCAGCTCTTCGTGCCAGACTTTGTCAAAGGTCTTGGATCTCGAGGGTTACAGCCTTGGTTTCACCCGCTTTATCCAGTGTATTGTATATGCGTTCAGAGATTAAATTATAAATGTAAAAGTATCTGCAGTAGAACGACATTGCCGAAATCCGTACTATTTGTCAAAAAGAATATTAACTTTTGTAAGATGGTGGACTAGTGTTTGATTGATTAACATCTCAAATATTTTAGCGAAGAGAAGAGAGGCTGATAAGGCGATAATTGAGAGGATCGGTCCTTTCACCAGAATTATTGTACATTGGTACCACAGAGGCCATCTTCCAGCTATTAGGGAGCAGGATTCAGCAAGACATTTGTTGTAAAGTATGGAAACTACGGGGCTAGCTCAGCTGAGCATTTCTTTATGATCATAACAGGGATGAGATCTGGCCCACACGCCTTGGAGGTGTCTAAGTTTTTTATGATATCGCGGACATGAGAAAGACATCAATTGTGGCTTCCGTCCGCATAGGGAAATTTGGGAGGGAGTTGTTTTTTGGCCCTAGAGTGGAGTTGGAGGCGAATCGTCGAGCAAGCAGTTCCGCTTTTTCAGTTGCCGTGCATGCAACCTTCTGGTTGTTGGTTAGTGGCGGAATTACTGATTGCCCTTTATTCACAACACTATTATAAATTTTCCAGAAATCACGAGTTTCTATCTTCTGCGATTCCGTACGTTTCCTTGGTTATTCCAGCATGCCTTCTTTTGGCTGTAGTTATTACTCTCTTATAATGATTTCTAGCATCTATAAACTTTTGCCTATCTGTATTTGACTTATGACGTACGAACCGGCGAAGTGCATGCTGTTTTTATGCAATGGTAGCTGCACAATCTGTAGTGAACTATGGAGCTTCCCAGTCAGTCTTTTTGTAGTCTTGAGCAATGACTCCTCACCTTGGAGTTGGGATTAAGTGCAATGTCTATTGATACCACTAGGTGGTCTGTGTTTCCGAGTGGACTGTTGCACAATCCTCAGGTACTGTGGTAAGGAATGGTCCAGAAGTGAAGCTTGCTCGTGGTCACTATCTAAAAGGCGAGTTAGGAACATGACTCTCTGTGTGAGGGAATAGGCTATAGAGAAGCTATAAGTAGACCGTCCAGCTGTATGAGAAGCCAAGCCAGTTTTTATTTATTTTATTCCGTCCGCATAGGGAAATTTGGGAGGGAGTTGTTTGTTGTCTCTAGAGTGGAGTTGGAGGCGAATCGTCGAGCAAGCAGTTCATAAGGTGCCGAATGAAAGTTTCGTGAGTTTTTCTTCTTTTTTTTTTCGCCCACATATATTTGGACGCTAGATAAAATATAAATAACTAACGTCGTGACGAAAGGCTAGTCAAAACACATAACGGCTTGAACATCCGATTCAAGACGTTGCTCCCGAGTTAAGGGGAGGGTAGTTCGAATATAGACTCCAAGCCTGTGCATATATCTATCCAAGTCCTTACGGCAGGGACATATTCTGTAATGTTAAACGAGACAGAAGGGTTTGAGGAGTGTAGGTTTGTTTCACTTAATGCTAAAACTTCCGGGAAAATTACTACTACATCATCTAGATTGCGTCTAAGCCCACGAATATTTGTGAATGCAAGCCTCAAAGAAGGAGGCGAAATAGTTTTGTTTGGGAGGTTGTCTGGTTTGATTGTGGTATTTGTTGGGGTTGTCATTTCATTTTATTACGTTTTGTTTTATTTCAGGTTGGGGAGTGTTGGGCAACATGGGCTAGTTGTGGCGCTAAGTATACACACACAATTTCGATGACTTTTTTCCTCGATGAAGAACTGCTACACGTCTAAATTACGACAAGTTCCTTTCTCCCACCATTACAAAAATAACCATATATTATTATAATGATAGTGGAAAACGATGCCACACAAAAAGCAGGCCACTCTTTATATTCTTGTTCAGGGTTGTCAGATTGGTCTTTTTAAAGCCAACTTTCGCGAACTTAGCCTTTAACAATTATATCTAGCATTTTTCAATGTGTACGGATGAACTAAGGAAGGGACAAGTAGAATATTATAAAGATAAATGCAGAATATAACATCTAATATACATCTTTTACTTGCATTTTTTTCTGCGTTTAATTCGAAATTGTTTTTCGTTCTTTTTCCAGAGCAAAGATCTTCCTCTCAGCAAACGACCGAAATACATGGACACAAGAGATCCACAAGATATCTTCAAGGATCTTGTCTACCTCACCCTGCAGCAGGTGCGTTATCTTTTTTTTAACACCCATTTTATATTGATTAACCGTCAACAGTTGGAGGGTTTTCTGAATAATCTAATAAAAAAGTTTTAGGCACACACACAAAAAAAACATATTTTAATTTTTTATAACTTTATTTTTATTTTTGATACTTATGTAGAATAAGGACCATTCTATCATCGTAATTTCTAGGACATTTTATGTAAACCGCCGGAAAGTGCCGAATGAAAGTTTCGTGATTTTTTTTTTTTTTCGCGCAAACGCTGGCTAATCTTTTAATGAAAAATAAATAGTTTCTGTTATTACATACGTAATTCAATGAAAACTTAATTGGAAAAAGAAAGGAATATGATTTTAATTGTTACGGATTAAACAATTAATATTTGTTTATATAGTTTGTTTTTTTAAATTTAATTAAAAAAACATAATTTTTCAGAAGAGAAATCTATTGTTTGAATAAAGAATGCAGTTCAGATATTTTTACTTAACCCATAGATTTTCGATGTAGGCTAATCTCCTCAAAGGAAAAGTCATTAGGCATAATTCGAAATAATTTTGCTATAAAGCACATACAAAGAAAATATATTTAAAAATGAATTACATCTTTTTAGGAGGCATAGATAAAGAAAATAGATGAGTAGATACAATAAAGGGAGATGAATTTATGGTATCCGTGTGTCGTGGTAATCCGTGTATAGAGTGGTATACTGTGATCAGTATCCAGGTTTCTTAAATAAATCCATATTGTAGGTAGATTGTAATTTATTGTAGGGTATTTTGATCTTTAGTGATCATCCTGTGAGTATGGAAAGTCCGAGGTATATTCCTGCTCATTTTTAGTTGGTATAATCCCTGTATGAAATTTATATATATATATATATATATGTGTGTGTGTGTGTGTGTGTGTGTGTGTGTGTGTATTTAGTTAGTATAGTCCCTGTATGAAATATATATATACATATATATATATATATATATATATATATATTAGTTGGTATAGTCCCTGTATGAAATATATATATATATATATCTACCAGTTTACCTAAATCGCCGATATATATATATATATATATATATATATATATATATATATATATATATATAAATAAGTGAAAGTGTCTGTGTATCTGTGTATCTGTGTGTCTGTGTACATTTTCCTACGCGACAACTCTGTCAATTTTTACTCTACTGACTCGAAATTTGATATACAGGTTAATGAGATTTGAGAAAATCGATGTGATCTGTTTTTGGCTAGAAATTTGGCGATTAAGGGGTCAAAGTTCAACGATTTAACCTTTGAGAACTCTACCAAACTCCTCCAACAATTTTGCGTCTACGCACTTGAAATTTTAGATATAGGTTCCTTGGACATGGACTTAACTTAATAATTTGATTTGAGCCCAAAACAATGAATTTTAAGGGGTCATAATAGGGGTCAAAATTTAAAAAAAAATTGACCTTTGCGGTCTCTTCCAAGTTACTCAGACAATTTCTGGTGTAAATATTTGAAATTTTACATAAAGCGTACTCAGAGATAGGGCAAGCTTTTTCATCCGTTTGGGTCGAAAATTTTTAGTTACCAACATATAAATGTATGTATGCATGTCTGTTTGCATGTCTGCCTTAAACTTTCAATAGATGCGACGGATTTTACCAAGATCAGTATCGTTTTAAAGTTCTACCTTTCACACGACAAATATCGAAAAATTGGCTAAAAACATTAATATCTTCCCCTTCAACTAGGCACTACAGAGGGGGTTACTTTTTTCGCTGATATTTTGGAAAGTTATCCTCTCCTTTAGATTGTCTAGCCTTAATTTTTTAAAATGTCGCCTCCGGTTTGTCGGTGGTCGTAACAGCATAAACGTTAAGTTTTACCCTGTTCTTTTCGTCTTTTGCGGTACGGGTTCGAGTCTGCCTCCCTACTACCACTTTTTTTGTTTGTTAGTATATATATATAAAAGTGAAAGTGTCTCTGTGTGTCAGTGTGTCTGTGTACATTTCCCTACGCGACAACTTTGTCAATTTTTAGTCTACAGACTCGAAATTTGATATACAGGGTACTGAGATTTTGGAAAATCGATGTGATCCGTTTTTTGTCAGAAATTTGGCGATTAAAGGGTCAAAGTTCAACAATTTGACCTTTAAGAACTCTACCAAACTCCTCCGACAATTTTTGGTCTATACACTTGAAATTTTAGATATAGGTTCGTTGGACATGGATCTAACTTATTTTATACATATAGACACGAGTGTTTCATGCTTACGAAATCATCAAATTTGAAAGTGATAATTACTACCAGTCGGGTATTTCGAACTTACTCACAAAGTCAAACTTGGCCTCATATGTTGGTATTCTACTTCCAGGCTACCAGTAATGAACTCGGGAATTGAGAAAAATTAAGTATGCATAAATGCTAAATCAGCGAGTAGAAACAGTCAGAGAGTATTCCACGACAGAAAGTGCACATATGTGAAACTATATAAACACTACGCAAATTGATCTACGTTTCGACGATGTTACTTGTCTCTTCAATGGCTCAACAATCAACAAGAATCCTTAGAAGAGAATTAACATCGTCGAAACGTAGATCAATCCGCGTACAGTTTATCCGATTAGTATATAATTTTGCGTATAAAAGTTCTGCATATATATTGAGCTTTTTTTGTTTTTAGTTCAATATATTTTAACTTGTTGAATTCATATACATGTGTGTGTGTTTTTTTATATTTTATTCACAAACAATTGTTTCTGCCTATGTATTGTAAATATACATATTTATGGTATACAAAATCTACAAAATCTTCACTAAAAGACACGTACTCAGACGTTGATGAAGAGCGAGGTTTTAGATTTTCGATGCAGTTAGCAAGCATCGATCGTATGCATCTGTGTACAAAATAATAGAAAAACACTAGTTTAAAAATACTGTAATAGTGAAATCTAGAATTCAGAATTTAATAGTTTAAAAGACTAGATAGATACAGGATTTTTTAAATAAATATATTTATTGGTATAAGATTAAAATTTTCGACCAATAAATGTCTTTTTCGGGAATATCCAGAAAATATTTTTTTTATTTCTTTTTACGTGGCTTTGATATCTCTCTCTCTCTCTCTCTCTCTCTCTCTCTCTATATATATATATATATATATATATATATATATATATATATATAGAGAGAGAGAGAGAGAGAGAGAGAGAGAAAGAGAGAGGGAGGGAGGGTGAGGGTGCGCACAATAAGTCAGAAAATATTTTTTTATTTCCTTTTACGTGGCATTGATCTCTCTCTCTCTCTCTCTCTCTCTCTCTATATATATATATATATATATATATATTTATATATATATATATATGCTTACGCATATGCTCTCTCTCTTTCTCTCTCTCTCTCTCTCTCTCTCTCTATATATATATATATATATATATATATATATATAGAGAGAGAGAGAGAGAGAGAGAGAGAGAGAGAAAGAGAGAAAGAGGGGGCGTGCGCACAATAAGTTAGTACATAATTAGAAGTGTAAAATGTTCTGTCCAAACAAAACGTGGTGGACATTGTGTCCATTCATTTTATATTCTCCGATTTCTATTGAGCGCTGCCTAATGGGTTAAGTGCTTTCCGGCCTGGTCATACGTTTTCCACAAAAGCGTAAACAGTGAACTGTAAACAGTTACACACATAAACGGTTACATACATAGATACTAGTGTTGGGACGATTAATCGGAATGGAAGCCCGGAATCGGAAAAATCAGGACTTTGGTGAGGGAGGAGGGGGACATCGGAATCGGAAATAAAAATGTTGCCTATTTTCTGATACCAAAAACGATTCTTTTAATCATCTTATTATTTGATTTTGTTTAAACTAAAATCATTTACTGCTGGTAGTTATAATAACATAATAAAAAGTTATCAATTTTAAACTACCAGTAAAAGTAAAATCTATCGATGTTCTACCACTCCCACAAGCGTATTTTTACATCTGAGAAAATATATGTACATTTAACATCTGTTTTTACGGTAATTAGTAAAAATTAACATTTCCTAGTTAAATATTTGGAGATTCATAAAGAATTGGAATCGGAATCAGAAATGGTATCGGAATTAGGAATTTAGTACGGAATACGTAATTTTATTGGAATCGGTAAAAATGTTGGAATCGTCCCAACCCTAATAGATAGATAGATAGATAGATAGATAGATAGATAGATAGATAGATAGATAGATGTACGGCTAAACATTTATGTACAAACTAGCAGATAGATAAATTGAGGAAGTACAAAGATTAACTGACATATAACTTACCTTTACCATTTAGAGAGCCTCTGCTCTCCTTAGAAATGTGAATGCAGAATAAAGAAAGAAAATGGAAAGAAATACATGGAGTGAATCAAAGAATGTCAAAAGTAGAAAGAAAGAAGGAAACAAAGAAAGAAGGGTACTAAAGAGAAAAATAGATAAAAAAGAAATAAAGAAAGAGAAAAAGAACAATAGATATCAAAAAAGAAAGGAAAAGTAAAGAAGAAAGAAAGAAAAAAGGAGGAAAGAATGGAAAAATGAAAGAAAAGGCCCCTAAAAAAATCAACTGACAGAATAAAAAATAGAAGTAAGAAAAGACTAACTAGGAAGAAAGAATGAAAGGACGCTATAAATAAATAAGGGGAAATTATGGGGTAGGAAGAAAGAAAGGAGAAATATATGAGGGTAGATAGATATTAAAAAAAAACAACTATTTGAAAAAATATATGAAAAAGAAAAAGAAAAAGTGAGAACTTGATGGAAAGAAAAAAGAAAGAAAAAGTTGGGAAGTAAAACCGAAATAAATGAAGAAAAAATGTTGAATGGGTTGCTAGAAACAAAAACAAAGCAAGCAGTAATTGAAAAGCATAAACAAAGCAACAAAAATAACGAAAGAGTAATAGAAAGAAAAAGGGGAAAAAATAGTTGAAGAGTAAAAACGAAACAAAAACGACGGAGAACGAAAAAGGAAATCACGGGATATTTGAAGAGAAATACCAAAAAAAAAAAATCAAAATCAATCGCAATAAATAAAAGAAAGAGAGAAAAAGAAAAAGGTTGTTTTTTTTATTGATTCGTATTGAAGGCAAACTCTTCGGACAAAACCTTTAGACCATGAATTCCTGCCTTGATTATGCCTTCAGGAATACAAAGTTCGAATCAACGAGATAATAAAGGAACGCGCACGAACGATGGCCGTCCGAACAAACTAGAAAGGAAAGCTAAAAGAAATCAAATAAAAACGTATGCAGACAAAGAGACAAACACGCACTTCAACCAAGCCTCGATGTTGTTTCAAAACTGTTTACGACCTTCACTCTAACCCTAACCTCTTCCCTCTCCCCATGTAAAGATGGCTTTGCTTTAACTCATCGATGAGAAACAGAAAAATAACTTTGATGACCACTATCCATTCCGTTAAATGCACGGCATAATTATGTTCGTATGATCCGGATATTCCATCTTGAGAACATTAGTCCAAATTATCCAAATAGTACGAATTATCAATCTTTATCTAAAAAATCCTGAAACATAATATAATCGGTAATAACCCCGAATCAATACGAAAATGAAAAAGATTAGAAAAAAAACTAAAAACTGGCAAGAATGACCAAACCACATCACATTCTTATGCGAGTGCCGAGATTTTAAGCTCATTCTTTGAAACTATTAATTGTTACATGATAAGGAATGTCCCCTTTTCATGTAAGTAAAAAAATAGAGAGATTTAGTTAAAATGAAAATGAAATAGAATAGACGAAATTCGAACCTCGTAATTTAGGTTTAGAAATAGATTACGAGAGAGAATTAGCAAATAGAATGTAAAAAACAAACCATTGTTTAGCTTAGAGATAAAATAGCTTTAAGAAAAGAATGTGTATTGTCAATTCTGTTATGAAAATTCAATTGAAGAATGCAACTATAAGATAATTTAATAATCATGTTTTTAACATATTGAAAATATAGGTTACTGGGAATATAGGTTAAAATTCCTTTTGTAAACAAAGGAAAAAGTTTTGGACACGCATTTCCAGAACACGTGAAAGAAGACACATGTTTTAACATGTGTATTACGTCATGGAAAATGGGAAGTTCTCGATATAGTTAGAAACTTTAGAGTTAAGCAGGGAGAAACTGAGGGAGTGTGAGAGAGCCTGAGATCGAGAGACGTCAGTCTGGGGTCGAGAGATGGGAGTCGAACGTCTAGAAGCGAGACGGTCACCTTTGAAACATAGAATGTTAAGCTTTGAATTCTTGACTCAGAAAACCACGACCGGTCGGAAAAGAAATAAACCCATCATGTGATTTTATAAACGTCGTCGTTGTGTTGTAATTCTACCAAAAGGTAAAGTGAAAATTGTCATTATATGTCTTGTATATCATGTGTTTTAAAATGTCTTTACATACACAATGTGGACACTAAGACTGTCTCAACACTACCTCCTCACTAACACTTCTAAGTATGAACATTTTATATATATAAATCTCTTCATAACACGAACACAGAACGCAACAACATCTCTCTCTAAGACTAAGACTCTCTCTTTAATAAGACTCTTACTAAGACTCTAAGACACTAAGACTCACTTTTAATAAGTCCTAACAACGAACAACAATAACAAGAATAATAATGAAAAACCTATATATAACATAATCAGTTCCAGAGCACAAAGTATCGCAGGACGACTAGACAGAATCTACAACAGCCAGTGGAAAAAACATCAATTACAGACCAAAATCTTAAAAAAACCTCGCTCCCTTCCTGGAAAGTATATCACTGAATAATGACAAAACCCGCATCCAAGAATACCTGAATATATCCAAACGAGAACAATAATCTGAATCAATCACTTTGACATACGAGGTGCCTTAAATATTAATTGAGATTGTCGGACTGACTTACTCATCTTGGTTGTTATCGTCACAACGTTTCAGCCGTTTTGCCCTCCGGCATTTATCAGGTGTTTTGTATCGAACTGGGGAACCGTTTGTTAGGAGTCTCGAACCCAACCCTTTATTATTATTATTACGGGGGTACCGTGTTCGGACTCCAACTAGGCTCTGGGACATAGTTGCTGATTCTCTGTTTTGAATGTTACTTTTCACTGTCTTTGTTCAGCATTGAACTCAGCACCTTTGGGTAACTGTAAACTTTGATACAACGTCTAGGACCACTCGGCCATATGTCACTAGGTGCCTTAAATATGTTTGCAGATTTTTTTCGTATAGGAACTTTTATTGAAATTACACGCATGAATCTCTAGTCGCTTTTGAAGTAATCTTATCCGGTTGCAATGCACTTGTTGTACGGTTTCAATAATTGCTAGACGGCTCCATGGAAATTTTCTTGTGTGAGCGTGTCAATGACCTTCGTCGACCTCTTTCATCACCTCAAGTGTCTCATAACGACAGCCTCTAAGGTTTTATGAGTTAAGGAAATAAACAAATGTCACAGGGAGCAAGGTCTTGACTATAGGGAGAAACTGTGTAGGTCAAATAGTCTGTAACAAGGGTGTAGTTCTGGACTGGTACATTTTCGCAAATCTTCCGTATATTTAGTTCTTCGCGAATAATTGTGTGTATAGTTGCCACACTGACATCATGACGATCCTTATCCATGAAATTTTTTATTTTGGCCAATCAACTCTGATGTTCTGACTTCCTTACTCCTCCCACGCCTCTCATCATCCCTCAAAGACTCCCTTCCTTATATATATATATAGTAATTTATAAAATATATATGGCGATTAAGCTACACTGAATATTCCGCGTTTCATCCACTCTAGGACTCTTCGGGCTTATGCGCGAATTCTGTGGTTGTTTATCGTTTTTATATGCTCCTCTTCTATTGAGATTTTAGTTAGCCAATCAGCTTTCTAGTATCCACCGCGCCCTTCCTATCAGCCAATGGGCATGCATTTATCGGACAAAGGATCTGTTTCAAAACTAGGTTAGTGTTTTTTTATTGTTAGTTTATATATAAATATATATATATGTGTGTACATACATATATGCACATATATATACATATATATATATACATACATATATGTGTGATCGCTTATGTATATTCATATACATATATACATATATATGTGCGTGCGTGTGTGTGTGTGTGTGCTATACTATAGTGTCACTGCTTATAAAGGCCCAAGGGCAACTCAGAGATTAAATGTGTGTCAGTTGGACATTAAAACAACACTGTGATGTTTGGTAATGATGATAGTGATTGGGCAAAATTTGTTTATTTCAAGAATTTGTTTACATTCGACTTAAAAACGTTCATGTTGTAATCATGTTGGAGGCAGCTCCGCGGTACTGTTTTGCACAAACGGAAACCGCCAAGCTTCTTCAGCATAAGACATATTACATGATAAATATCCTCCAAGCAGGGCCTATATGAACTTCCTGAGAAAAGGGTTTTTTAGAGTAATCGTCGTTAGTTATAATTCTTGTGATTCTTTGACTAAATGATGGCAGTGATTTCTTGGTGAAAATAGTTGAAGGATTTCCCTGGAGTCTAAATGACAATAAATCTCCACAAATATTGTCCGTTTCATTCCATTTTTATCGTAACTAACTCGATGTTCCCCAACCAGCAGTTAGTGATAATAATAATAATAATAATAATAATAATAATAAGAAGAAGAAGAAGAAGAAGAAGAAGAAGAAGAAGAAGAAAAAGAAGACGAAGAAGACTATGCGTTAATGCTCAAAACAACTGAAATCTTAAGGAAACCCCTCGAATGCGGAAACAAATCCCCATGAGCAACAACCGCTAACTGAACACATAGAAACTGCAACAAAGTGAAATAAAAATATGCAACCAAGAAAACTGGAACCGCAAAATTGTAAATTCACTATCACCGCTCCACAAAAACTGTCAATACGACTGACGCCAAACCAAATAATTAAAGAGTCAAGGAGTATGAAAAGACACAGTAGGAAAATGATTAACCAGACAGACCTTCACTAGATTAGGTGCGAGGAGGACTGGGACCTTAGGGAAAGCTTACTGACACCTAATTCCAGTGATAACCAATGCTCATTGCTAATGAGAAATCAATGGCAAGCGACTATTGCGATAATGCAAATTCATATGCAAAGTTTATCAAAAATTAGTACTGGAAATCTGGGGAGACTTGTTGTTACCCAGACTCCAGGGAACACCATTGGTTTTTGTCAGTGAGTAATCGCAGATGATCACCTGTGTTAGAAATAATAATAATTCGATCATGATGCTGCTGATGGGCAGAAGTGTTGGCGTAATGTCCGAGGCTTGAAATCGAAAGTCAGACAGAAAATGTGAACAAAATATTAAAAATAGCCTAATCGCTTTCTTTCCGAAAATAGACGCGTTTATATTAAAGATGGCGTCGTGACTTGTCGATCGACTGATTTGTTAAACCGACTGACGAAAAACTGAAACGAGAAAATCCGGGCTGAGATCGATGGGAGAAAATACGCTGAACTTCGTCACAATTCTCTTTCGTTTATTTTTATTTTTTTCCTTTTTTTATTTATTTATTTTTTATTTTTACTATTATTATTATTATTATTATTATTATTATTATTATTATTATTATTATTATTATTATTTGTGGTTTAGCTGAGTCTGTGCATTTTTATGCGAGACTCGGTCGGTCGGCCAGTCATACTTCAGTTTGGTCCATCACTCGCAGTTTTAGAATAACATTTTTCTCTGCCACATACATAAGTTGAATAGACATCTCCTAAAATATTCGATCTTGTTTATCCAATAAAGGAGTGTCCCGGGAATAACTACTTAACTGTTGTTTCTTTCTTTCATTTTTTTTTTTTCTCATTTGAATCGAATATATAAATATCAGATGAATCATGCGTCTATGTCAGGTTACAGATTATAATAAAAATAATACCCTAGCGAGTCTCACTGAAAATCAACAGTTGTGTCTTTATAAGACCTTGTGAAATGTTTCATATTTATATATATATATATATATATATATATATATATATATATATATATATATATATATATATATGAAACATTTCACATATATATATATACATTACCTCGGCTAAAGTAGGTATCTATAAATTATATTTCGTTGGGTATTCATAATAAACAAATAAACAACCAGAGAGATTATTCAACCAGCGGAAGTCAGAATATCACAATCGCGCTAAAGTTGATAGCGTTTATTTTTTTCTTATTTCCTAATATATATATATATATATATATATATATATATATATATATATATATATACACACACACACACACGATATTCCGACTTCTGGATGTTTATTATGAATGTTCGCCAACATGGCATTTATAGATACATAATTTAGTAGTAGTAGTAGTAGTAGTAGTAGTAGTAGTAGTAGTAGTAGTAGTAATAGAAGAAAAAGAAGAAGATGAAGAGAAGCAGAAGCAATATTAGTAGTAGTAGTAGTTGTAGTAGTAGTCTGAAATAAACCACAGATATATTTTCATACTATGACTAAGATCTACACATATATTGAGAATTATTGCTAATACTGACAAGATATATGCACAATATATTATATTACCTTACGAAACTATATGCATGTACATATAAAATGTATGTATATATATGTATGTATGTGTGTGTGTGTGCATGATCAAACTGAAAAATCTACATTAATATGAAAAGCAGACGATTTGTGCGCAAACAAATGAAATAATGCCAGCTGTCTTTTACATTTAGCATCAAGTTCTGCTAATCAACAGCTCTCCTCACCACCACCACCATCACCATCACCACCACCACCACCACCACCACCACCACCACCACCACCACCATAACATTGGAATCCAATCGTATTTTTAGAGCTGAATTATTAATTCCTCCTTGCTGAATGCAAACATAACTCAATTTTTTCGTCCATTAAAAATCAATACGACTAACAATATACCACGTGTCTTACAGTTTCATTTTATGAAAGAATCATGATTAGTTCGGGTTTGGCCGCACGAATACGGTCATCCATCCCCGTCTTCTAAAATTGCTCTTTTTCAATATTTTTTTTAAGATTTGGATTACTATCGATTAACACCATTGGGGGGGATTGTAAGACATTTTCTTTTTATACGGAATTGCTTAATTGTTTAGAAAGGTAGTTCATCCTGCTATGCGACTATAACAGGAAATGAGCTCACCGATCCTGGGTTTGATATTTTGAGATTCGTGATGCACTTCTGTATATTAATAGTAAACGAAAACGAACAGGTAACATATAAGGAAAAATAAAACATCTTTTAACATAAAAACGAAAAGAAGAGTTGAAAGTTCTTTATGCTGTCGAAGGTCGGCCAGCAGTTATCTTCAGGCGAAGATCGTCATTGCTGGAGCGTTCAGTGGACAAGGACATGAGAGAGAGAGATAGAGAGGAGGGGAAGAAGTAATGTCTTTCTTCGTTACTTCTTGGGTTCTCTCTGCTTATCGTCCGTGATTCCCAAAGGGGCTTAAAATGTTGCTCATAGGACAGATGGATTAATGCACCCTGCAAGCTGATTGGTCACTGTGGCCAAATCGCTTAGCAGGGACATTGATTCGCAAGGGAAAAGAAGTATTTATTTATGACCCCTGCATATATTTCTAAATGACTTCTTAACACCGCTCTAAAAGTATTGTAATTTAATTACATTTGGGAAAAAAACGTCCTACGAGTTATTATATCGATTGAACAGTATATTGTCCGTTTATGACATTTTTAACCGACTGTTTAATTTTTAGAAGGGTGTTCAGTAAAATGTAAAAGAGATAGGATTTGTTTGGTTTCGTCAACAGAAACTGGGGACAGGTGTCGGCTTAGGAAGTAACTGGTTTGCGAAGAAGAAGAAGAAGAAGAAGAAGAAGAAGAAGAAGAAGAAGAAGAAGAAGAAGAAGAAGAAGAAGAAGAATGAAAGAAAAAGAAAAATAATGAAGAAGAAAATGAACAAGAAAAGGAAGAAGAAGAATGAAAGAAAAAAGAAGAATGAAAGCTGAAGAAGGAAAAAAGGATGAAAGAAAAAGAAAAATAATGAAGAAGAAAATAATGGAAATGAAAGAAGAAAAAAAGAAGAATGAAAAAAGAAAGAAGAATGAAAAGAAATAGAAGAAAGAAAAATAGAAGAAGAAGCAAAACAACAACAAAAACAAAAAACAACAACAAAAACAAAAAACAACAAAAACAACAACAAGAACATAAAGGACAAGAATGAAAGAAAAAAGGAAAAGGAAAAAGAATGAGAAGAATAAAGAGGAGAAAAATATGTGAAGGAAAATGAGGAGAATAGGTAGAAGAAAAAAAACACCAACGGAGAAGGAGGGGGAAGAGAACGAAGAGACGGAGAAGGTAAATTCTAGTGTTCATTACGTTTTCCATTCAGTCAATCATGCACATATTTTAGATTATAGCGTTACCTACTTCCAATCGCAGGAAAATGTGGCAAAAAGCTAAAAGCTAAGTAGGGGGGGGGTCAGTGTTCCACAAGATGCGACTGGCTCTGTAAAAATTACCAAGAACAAACGCGCTCATATTCCTTGAATCAAGTACGTAAGTCTTGGTCCGAACTATACCTCATCGCGACAGACTACCGCTATGAAGACAGTCTTGATTTGCCAGATTAATAACCAATGCGAATCTCTGCTAGTATAAAAATACGCTATGCGGGAACGGCTTATGTTACAACAATCTACATAGGTAAATATGACCGCTTTACGACAAAATTCATACGTAAGTGATTCGAAATGTGTCAGCTTGACGGCAATTTACATAGGTCAGCGATTATACATATAACCACTTTACGAGAATCTACATGGATAGACGATTACAAATTGTACCACTTTATGATAATCTATATTATAGATTATCAATATACAACAATCTGATTAGAGGGATAATTATTAATCTGACCGATTTATGAGAATTTATATAAATAGATGAATATGAATATGACCGCTTTAACGCATCTATATAGGTTTGTGATTATAATTATGACCGCTTTACGACCATCCAAATGGATAGATCATTATAAATATGACCGCTTTACGACCATCCAAATGGATGGATCATTATAATTATGACCGCTTTACTACCATCCAAATGGATAGATCATTATAATTATGACCGATTTACGACCATCCAAATGGATAGATCATTATAAATATGACCGCTTTACGACCATCCAAATGAATAGATCATTATAAATATGACCGCTTTACGACCATCCAAACGGATAGATCATTATAATTATGACCGATTTACGACCCTCCAAATGGATAGATCATTATAAATATGACCGCTTTGCGACCATCCAAATGGATAGATCATTATAATTATGACCGCTTTACTACCATCCAAATGGATAGATCATTATAAATATGACCGCTTTACGACCATCCAAATGGATAGATCATTATAATTATGACCGCTTTACTACAATCCAAATGGATAGATCATTATAAATATGACCGCTTTACAACCATCCAAATCGATAGATCATTATAAATATGACCGCTTTACAACCATTCAAATGGATAGATCATTATAAATATGACCGATTTACGACCATCCAAATGGATAGATCATTATAAATATGACCGCTTTACAACCATCCAAATGGATAGATCATTATAAATATGACCGCTTTACAACCATCCAAATGGATAGATCATTATAAATATGACCGATTTACGACCATCCAAATGGATAGATCATTATAAATATGACCGCTTTACAACCATCCAAATGGATAGATCATTATAAATATGACCGTTTTACAACCATCCAAATGGATAGATCATTATAAATATGACCGTTTTACAACCATCCAAATGGATAGATCATTATAAATATGACGGCTTTATAACCATCCAAATGGATAGATCATTATAAATATGACCGCTTTACGACCATCCAAATGGATAGATCATTATAAATATGACCGATTTACGACCATCTTATAGGTATGTGATTATAATTACGCATGCTTTACGACAACCGAGCTAATCGTTGTTGCCACATTTCAAATTGGTGTTTTATTACCTAAACGCAGTTATCTGATTCACAAGCTCATTCATATTAGTATAGATTAAGTTACTCAGAATATAAAAGTAGGTGAAAACTCTTTTATAGGTATGACCTAAATTTTACATTCCCCTATAAAGGAGACCGGAAACCGGAAGTCAGACTGCTTCGATATGAACTGAATGGATGCGAGGATTCTGCCAGAATCTATGGAAGCAGTCGATTCACTGAAATATTTCTGGGCAGGCTGCCAGAAATACTGCTCGAAAGAAACGGTCTAGACGCTCATTGCCGACAGTTATATGGGCGCCCTGGGTTGATTCAAGCTAAAATCAAGTAAATGAATCGGTTGCGTTGGATGGAAATAAACTGGTATGAAAGAACAAGATAATGGGAAAGAGAAAGAAAGGAAAATGGGAGAGAGAAGAATGAGAACATATATAAATGCAATAGGAATGTATATGAAAGACAATATAAATGTACGAAAACAAAGGTGCAACAGAGAAAAATAGTGGGTTCTTGTCAAAAATTCTCCCAATAAAAAATTTTAAACATCTGTTTAATGTACGTACCCATGATGATGATCATCATATCGTATGAATCCGAATATTCTATTGTTAGCATCGGTTTCCCCGATATTTTTCTAGCCAGAATTATTTCTAAGAAAAGCTTCGGGTACTTACGGGGGTGGGCTGCATTGACTGGGCTTTGGTCTCTGGATCATACTGATGGACATAGGATTCATCCTGTGTAATCAGTCTTTTGAAAAACTTTGACTCATCTTCTTGGCATATCTCCATATTCATCCTCGAGCACTCGACACGTTCTCGCTTCTGGAATGGTGTGAGCAACCTGGCAATCCATCTAGCAGACACCTTATGCATATGCAAATGCTGATGAATGATAGTTTCCACATACCCTGTACTAATCTTGACATCTTGGGCTATTTGGCGAATAGTAGTGCGCCGATCTTCAAAAATGGCAGCCTCAACTTGACGGACAGGTGCATCATAAATGGCAGAAGGGGGGGCGACCAGGTCTGGGAGCTCTTTCCACAGACTTCCAGTCATGTTTGAATTCACGATGCCAGCGTTTTACAAGGTCATATGATGAGGCATTATCAACATAAGTTTCTTTCATTTCATCAAAAGTCTCCTGTGGTGTGCGTCCTTTCAAATACAAAAACCGGATCACTGCTCGATATTCAACAGGCTCCATTTCACACCTGACTCAGTTCAAACACATGTAAAACAGAAACCACAATTAGTTCAGGGCTGTAATTTGCCACATAACCCGTAGAGATATAAATCATTGCACATGCAAAATTTTAGCTAGATCAGACAACTGGAAGTGGGTCAGAGGCATTACTTATTGCACACCCCTCGTACGTAGTCTATTTTCCTACTTCTGTTATAGTTTCTTCGTTTCGTCCAATGGTTGCTATAGAAATAAGCTTATATTTTTTTTAAGAAATAGGATACAGGGAGACGTTTGCTGAGAGTTTTCATAAATGGTTTTATTTGGAGAGAATGAGCACCGGAGAGAGAGACTAATGCTATCTTTGTTAATAAACTACTTCTTAACTTTCTAATTTACTAAATCAGTAACGCACACGGACAGAAATACAGGGCAACATTCCACTTAGAATATTTCTACATTATTAGTGGTGTCTCATTCGCACGGCTTCCACAGAAAGACTGCTGCGAAAACCTTTGTTTCTTCCCGCTCGAAAACATGACGTCATTCGTCATATTCTCTGTTTTATATACGCCGTTAGGGCTGCTACACACTTCCTAAACTTTACGATACTCAGTTTCGAAAACGATTCTATTTTGCTAATCTAGTTATTGTCATAAACTTAATGCGACCAATTCTCACGGTAGCTAACCTAATCGCAATTTTCCCAATAGCTAACTTAATCGCTATTGACGTAGGATCTCTAATATGTTACAATATAATCTCCTAACGAGAAATTCAAGAAATATTCAATATGTTGAATTCTATAAAATGCAATCTCTTTTCACGTCTAATATTAACTTTAAGCTAATGCTTAAAGAACAAAATCATATCCTGATAAGAAAAAATATTGAACCGCATATAATCCCCTATCTGGGAATATAGGAAATATTTCATTAAGTAAATCTGTTGTCTTTCATATTTTTTCAACAAGGCTGATTGTCGCGGTAAGTATTAAATGACCCTAAAAGTGTTGATATTGAGTAAAACAGATTAACTACCACCCCACTATCCTTTGTTTTTTATATATCCCAGTATACGCTTGTCTGTCTGTGTATAACAAACAAACATTTCAACATCCGGTATACACACGGGAACCGCGCGGTCGCTATTATCTGTTCAAATATAAACGCCAAAAAGAGCGTTATTTTTTATTTTTATTATCATTTTATTTTTATTTTTTTTTGGCACTGGTCCCATTTACTAACCGTCACAACAAAACAAAATGACAAACAAACAAAAAAGGCGAAATCGCAACGAATGAGTAAATCGGCTTTCAAAAATAATGAAACGGTTTTAATGTCAACGAATGTTCAGATGATCAGATATGAAGCCAGTCCATTAATAACGCGCTGCCAATTGCAATACGGGGGGGGGAATTTATCGATTGATTCTACCTTTTTATCCCAAAGGAATGGATTGATAAGGAAGTTGTTAGAGACACATAGACTCTCGCGCACAATATATATATATATATATATATATATATATATAAAAGTAACAATGTCTGTGTGCGTGCGTGTGTGTGTGTGTGCGTGTGCGTGTGTGTGTGTGCGCGTGCGTGTGTGTGTGTGTGAATGTGTGTGAGTGTGTGTGTGTCTGTGTGTGTGTGTGTGTGTGTGTGTGTGTGTGTGTGTGTGTGTGTGTGTGTGTGTGTGTGTGTGTGTGTGTACACTTCCCTACCAAATAACTCTGTCAATTTTCGGTCTCCAGATTGAGATTTGACATAAGGGGTATTAAGATTTGGGTAAATCTGTTTAATTGGTTTTCGACTAGAAATTTTGCTGTTATGGGGGTCAACGATTTGACCTTCGCGAAATTTTGGGGTCTAAACACTTGAAATTTTAGATATAGGCTCCTTGGTCATGGATCTAACTTTATAATTTGATTTGAGCTCAAAATGATAAGTGTTAAGAGGTCAAAATTGGGATCGATGTTTAAAAATAATTTACCTCTGCGGTCTCTACCAAATTACTCAGACAATTTTTGGTCTATACATTTATTCAGAAATAGGGCAAGCTTTTTAATTGGTTTTTGCTGAAAATTTGGCTTCCAAAGGGTCAAAGTTCAAAAGAGTTTACCTCTGCGGTCTCTAGCAAACTATTAAACCAATTTTAGGTCTAAACATTTGAAATTTTACATAAAGGGTATTCAGACATGCAGCAAGCTTTTTAATAAGTTTTAGGGCGAAAATTGGCTGTCAAGAGATAAATGTTTACAGAGTTGACCTTTGCAGACCCTACCAAACTTCTCCGCCAATTTTGGGTCTAAACACTTGAAATTTTAGATGTAGGTTACTTGGATATGGAGCAAACATTTAAATTTATTTGAGCTCAAAATGATAAATGTTAAGGGGTCAAAATTAAGGTAAAAGTTTTTAAAAAATTGACGTCTGCGGTCTCTACCAACTTTTCTCTGTGGTAGTTTAGTTTAGAAATCCTAATATATAGAAAGGCATTACCGTACATATTCACACTTTTTAATATATACATATGCAAGTTATGAACAGTACATAGGGCCCGAGCAAAGCCGGGCGGAACTGCTACTATATATATATATATATATATATATATATATATATGTGTGTGTGTGTGTGTGTGTGTGTGTGTGTGCGTGGAAATATATTTTCTTGTAATATATACCAATCCTTTTTTAAGAAGATCAATGTGATTATAGAGCAGTATAGTGAATAATTGACAAAAGACTATATTTCAAAGTTCATGGTGTTGACCATTTTATAATTTATTCCTTTAATTCAGTTGACATTTACAATTTTTCGCAGCATTTGCTTCGTAGCGCAAAATCAATCACTTAATTATTATGTCAATCAGTGTATCCTTTACGCCCTTAACTCACCAGAAAAAATAGCAATAATTGATCCGTCAAAAGCAAATAAATTGTAATTTAACAAGACTAAAATCAGAAAATTGGAAGAGAAGCTGTAAATAACTTATATGTTTCCATTTCGCCATTTTGAAAATTCAAGTTCAGTCATCATAACAATGCAATTCGTTCAGCTGAAATAAAAATAAAAAATAGAACGTCCCTCGTATATATATATATATATATATATATATATATATATATATATATATATATATATATATATATATATTAGTGAAAGGACGATTCCAATATTTTCCCCGATTCCGATACAATTACTGATTCCGTACTAAATTCCCGATTCCGATTCTTTATAAAAGTGTTATTTTGTCCCGATTACTGTAAAAGCACATCTTGAATGTCCCTATATTTTCTCAAACGTAAAAACGCTTGTGAGGGGGGTGGTCTACAGATTTAAGTCTTACTGGAAGTTTAAATCAATACATATTTATTATCTTATTATTGCTACAAGCAGTGGATGATGTTTCTGAAACCAAAATCAAATATAAAAGATAATTTAAAGAATCAGTTTTGTGCATCGGAAAATGGGCTAAAATTTTTCCGGTTCCGATACCGATTCTGATACCGATTCCGATTTCCCAAAAAGCTCCGATTTTTCCGATTTCCGATTAATCATCCCAATACTAATATATATATATATATATATATATATATATATATATATATATATATATGATGATGATTGCAACGTCTTGTCAGACGAGTTCCACTCCCTAAGACATTTAAAATCCATGAGCCCAAATGTCTGAGTGAGTATCTATACAAATATGATGTTACAGAGTCTTAGCTTTGTACGACAGCTAAGTCTCTCTCTTGGTTCAAAATGTTGAGATCCAGTAACAAGCAAGAGCAAGATAGCCAGCAACAAATTAAACTGCAGACCAGCTTAATGCGGGTACTGGTCTTCCGCTTTATGGTTTTTTAAATCAGAGATTTGCTTCTCCTAGAAAGGTTGCCTTCACCACGGCTTACGGGAGCCCTCTCCACCCCAATACACATATACACACACACAAATATACACGATGCTAGTTGGCCGTTGACCCAGAAAAAGAGTTCATTCGCCCTTTGGAAGGTCTTGTTTTTAATCCTTCAGGGAGACTAGCCGCCCTCCTCACCAAACAAGTCTGGTGGGGGAACCAGTTTAGTCGCCGGTGACCCGACCATGAGGCAGGTAGTACTGGGTTACATGGTACCAGTAGCATATGACATGACCTGACATCATATATATATATATATATATATATATATATATATATATATATATATATATATATATATATATATAAATTATTTCTTTATTTATATTACTAACAAAACAGTCTTGTATGAAAATTTGTTTCGCCATACCACGGATCTTCGGTTTAGCTGACTAGATGCTTGAACTTCAAACCATAGGTACTGGTGACTTGTGGTACGAAGAAATACGCGTCCGTAGATAATTGTTTTATTAGTTAAATAAAAATTTATTTGCCAAAAATATATGGGCGATTGTTCAGGTCTATACCAAATTTAAATATTGTTAAAAAAATTAACAAAAAATAGAGACACACACACACACACACACACACACACACACATATATATATATATATATATACATATATATATAAGAAGAAGAAAAGAAGAAGAAGAAGAAGAAGAAGAAGAAGAAGAAGAAGAAGAAGAAGAAGAAGAAGAAGCAGAAGAAACAAAGTAGAAATTTACAAAATGTTTTTATTATTCGGCAGAATACTCCAAAGTGGGTGTACCTTAATCCGCGGAGTTTCAAAGAATGCTATTTCTTCTCATCAGAGGAAAAATTGTTAGCAAAATAATCAGGTAGTCACGTTAAAAATTTTGACATTTCTATGTATTTGCTGGTTTCTGCACAGGATGAAACTTTTATGATTTGTAATCACAAAACTTTCAAAAAAACATAAGAATATAAATATGAAAAAGAGTTCATGCGGACAGTTCATTCAGAGTTCAATATTAAAATAAAAATAACCAACCGTATTAAAAGAAATCCATTGTAATGGATGTTAATATTTGCAGGTAAATGAACAGTAACAGGTGCTCGCTTCAATGGTTAAAATTGAACAACAAAGCGTAAGAATGATGATCAACGAAGGTTTATATTTTTATTGTCATCGAAATCGGTGGAATCGCACATTTTTCAATCAAATCGATTAATTGCCTGCTCTAATTCGGGACCCACCACGGTGCACCAAGAGGAAGCTTCACATGCCTCCATGCAGTGACTTTATATTGCACTGTAGAGAACCTATTGTTGATTTTATAAAATTATTTTTCATATATAATGGCTTAAATTAAAGTTTAAAATACAAAAGTCAAGTATCATGGTTCAATTGTGCTCTAAAGAGAAACATTCATTCCGCATACATCCCTGTCATAGTACTGCTTAAAATAGTAAATACAACGCAGTTTTTATGTAAATAAATATATCTATTTATGTTTCATAAATATGTCCACTTATTTAAATACTAGTTTTCGGTCCATAGTAGAGCTCTCGACAGAAAAATACATTTTTCCTTTCTTTTTTATTAAACAGTCTTCTGCTATTTTGGATGATTTCACATATTTTGTGTCGGATTCAGTAGCAGGTGTTCTGGTATGCACGAGTTTGAATTATTGGTAATGATTTTTCAATTGTTTGTTTGGATGTCTTGAAATTTACAAATAATAGTTACAAGAACTCGCAATGCAGTTCTTTTTATAAATATCGAAGGTTCTTGTTTGGGCCGAAAATTAGAATCTGAATAAATGTTCTACCGGTCGAGATGCATAGAGTAAACGCAATCTTTTATTGGCAATTTTTCTATAATATTTTGATTATTTTGTTTCTCCGTATCATATTTTATTGAATTCCAATTCGTTGAAACACTCTTGCATAGCATCCTTTGACGGTGCCAAATGTTCATTCACGTTAATTATTGTCTTCGATGTTTGCTGAATTGAGTTTCAGATCTCTCTCTCTCTCTCTCTCTCTCTCTCTCTCTCTCTCTCTCTCTCTCTCTCTCTCTGAGCAGATGTTCTGTAAAGATTCCACTCTCGCTTTGTCGTTCACCAAACAAAAGCCCCTTAAATTTTCAATTGTTTATAATCATAAAAACGACACTCATCACGATTGTATTCGAGTTTTTCTTATTTTAATAAGAGTCGTGGAAAATCGACGGTTAGTAAGAGAAAATTCATTTTAATCTAACATATATATATATATATATATATATATATATATATAGAGAGAGAGAGAGAGAGAGAGAGAGAGAGAGAGAAAATAAAAAGGAACAAACCGTATTATGTGTTCATCAACCTTTCGTCTTTATTTCGAGACTTCCTCTCTCGAAATAAAGATGAAACGTTGACGAACACATAATACGGTTTGTTCCTTTGTCGGAATACTATTTCCATTATTTTCATCATATATATATATATATATATATATATATATATATATATATATATATATATATATATATATATAAGCGTTGGGTCGATTAATCGGAAAAACTAGAACAGCTGGAGATATTAGGATCGGAAAAATTGTTCCTATTATCCTATATAAAAAAACTCTTCTTTTTTTTTAACTTGGCACCAATGATGGAATGATATTTATTGATTTTATTTTCCTAATAATACTAACATGTACAGAACCCTTCCACGAGCGTATTCTTTTACTTTTGCGAAAACATATACATAAATTACATGGATTTTACAGTGATCCTAGATTTTATTTTTAAGATTTAAGGACTTAAAAAGAATCAGAATCGTTCATTGTATCGAAGTTGGGATATGGAAGATAATCGTCCCATCACTATTATATATATATATATATATATATATATATATATATATATATATATATATATATATATATATATATATTTAAAGCTGCTTTCAGGACCGCCAGCAACCACTGTAAAAGAGTAATAAAAAACGCAAGAGAGCTATATGCTCAATCCGTTAAATACAAAGTAGCTGGGCAGCGGCTTGGTTCCCACCAGTTCTAGCAAATAGCAAATAGGATCCTGAACAGAAGCGTGCGTTCTATCCCAACCATTATCAATGGACCAGAGGTTATCTCGTCAGCATCCGACTAGGCAAACTATTTGCCAAGAATCTGCAGCCAATTCTACCCTATGCGACGAAGGCCATCAACTCCCCGTATTTCCTCCTACAACACACAACACGCTAGGTAACATACAAATATCTATGCGTGAGGTCGCCAAGCTAATCAAGAACCTTGACTCCAGTAAAGCAACTGGCCCTGACGGTATTCCAATTATAGTGTTGAAAAAGCTACAACCAGAACTTGCCCCCATACTTACCAAACTGTTTAAGCGTTGCCTAAAGGAGAAGTGCTTTCCAACACCTTGGAAAACCTCATCAGTATGCCCTGTATTTAAGAATTCAGGTGATAAGTCATCTCCCTCTCAATACAGACCAATAAGTTTCCTAAGTGTCATAAGTAAGTTGCTGGAATCCATATAAAATAGAGAAGTAGTCAACCACCTCAGCAGAAATAACATTGTTAGTGACACGCAATATGGTTTCCGTTCTGCTAGAACTACAGCAGACGTGCTAACAGTTATATCTCATAGAATTAGCGAATCTCTCGACAAAGGCTTTATTTTTAGGGCAATTGCTCTTGACATATCAAAGGCCTTCGATAAGGTATGGATAAAGGGCTACTTCACAAGATTTCCAGTTACGGTATGAATGGAATGTTTTCTCTATCATTAAATCATTTCTCTCTGATAGGTTCATAAGAGTAGTGGTTGATGAGCAACAATCAGAGGCCCACAGTATTAATGCTGGAGTCCCTCAGGGGATCCTGGGCCCAACTCTCTTCTTGATCTACATTAATGATCTCCCTAAACACTTGCTTAAATCATTCATTGATAACTATGCTGATGACACGACCATCTATGGCAACACATCAAAGGTCGTAAATGACAATGTTCTTTCTTATTCTCTCTCCTCAGATCTTGAGCGCGTGGTACAGTGGGGGAAGAGGTGTCTGGTTACCTTTAATGCATCTAAAATCAAGCTGCTTTCATTGCATCATAAACACCCTGATCCCCATCTGGCATCGATTGAAATGGATGGCTCTCGTCTAGGGGAGACCCCATGTTTTGATAAGCTTCTGGGTTTGACCTTTACTCCTGATCTGAAATGGAACACATACATCAGGTATGTGGCCAAGGTCGCTGGGAAAATGGTGTGATCCTTCTACCGATCCAGAAGATATCTCACTAATTATGCAATTCTCTATCTATATAAAAGCCAAGTACGTCCAAGGATGGAGTACTGCTGCCACATCTGGGCAGGAGCTGCTAGAAACAGCCTATCCTGCCTTGACAGAGTACAAAATAGACTTCGTGGCTTGGTGGGGGATTCCCTTTTCTCTTCCCTGCAACCTCTCTCCCACAGAAGAGACGTTGCGAGCCTGTCTCTTTTTATCGTTATTTCCATGGCAATTACTCGTCTGAGCTCTATTCTCTGGTCCCCCCTCGCCAATCTTTCACGAAAAACACCCGACTAGCTAAAACCACTATCAATAATTTTCCACACTCTTTATCCGTGCTTAAATCAAAACGTAGATTCCATGAACAAAGCTTCTTTTTTAGAACTGCACGCCTGTGAAACTCTCTGCCGCTTGCCTGTTCCCCCCTCCCCCGACTTCAACTGGATGTCTTCAAGTCCAACCCAAACAAATTCCTGATGAACCGCCCCCTTAAGTAATGACACCTTATCAAATCTCCAATACTGACTATTACTACGATACTATCTCATTGATTACTGTACACACAATAACCCTTATCCTCGATGTAAAAAATAAAATATATATATATATATATTTATACATGTATATATATATATTTATATATATAAATATTTATATCCAATACATGTTAAAACATCGTTAATTCATTACCCACACAGCATCACCCATATAGCGAATTTGTGAGAAACCTTGACTATCCCAATAACCAACCGTATTAAAAGAATGCTCACCCCAAGATAGGGAGCGTTATACTCATCCACATACACCACTGTTTCGCTGTTTCATAGCTCATCAGTGCAGCTAGACAGGCACTCAAGCTAGGAACGAACCCCGACCGCCCAAATGACAGTCAAGGCTTCTCACCATTACGCTATACGGCTGATGCTGTGTGGATAAGGAATTAACGATGTTTTGACATTTTTTGATATATATATATATATATATATATATATATATATATATATATATATATATATATATATGAGTAACGACATTCACCAATGCATTTCCGAAGAAGGAAGTTTCTAAGGAATATCGCATATAAACAAACCAAACTACAGTGACAGTTTATCATTAAATCATTTACCGTTTCAGATGTGTTTCGGTGTAGAAATGTTTTTTCTTTTTATTGCAATAGTAATTTGCTTTATTTCTGCAGTAAAAATAAAGATTTTTTTGTAAAATATGTTTGTTATTTTTCTTTTTTTTTATATTTCTGTAGTATAAAATAATCGATATAGTTTAGATATAATCATAGTTATTCAAAAATGGTTTTCTTCAAACGCACAGAAAATTTATTTGCATTGTTTCATTACACTGTTGTCCCTCGTGACAATGTAGACAAAGCTGTTTGAACCTCCTCTTATAATCAGCATAGCTTCTTTTTTTTTTTTTTTTTTTTTGGCATTCACACTCCAAAAGATTGCCGACCCAGTTTATAAGATCGTATTAGTTATTTTAGTCTTATTTTTAAAGTATTCAGTTTTTAGAGTTCAAGAATGTATTTGATTATGTTCTATGATTAATGATGCGTGATCGCCTTTTATAACTAGTTAGTTCTTGCCCAGAATTACTCCTATATTAAAAACCAAAATTATTATCTGTATGACGTACGTAGCCGTGACGAAACAAAAATATCATATTCCAAAAACGATGTAAATTGATTCCGTTGTTTTATTTTTAGAAAATAAAAATGTATGAGTAACTGAGAAATAAGTGTCCTACAGCTATTTTAAAAATAATCTCAAAAAGCAAAGGAAATAACTTAGCAATAATTCAAAGTTGAGTGGTTTATGTTAGAATGCCTATGAATTCCCATTATCGCTTTAAAATTATTTTCTTTGCAAAAATAAAGATACCCGTTTAATTTAAGTGGTTTTTAGAATATGATAATTTAGTTTTATCATAGCTACGTACATCGAACAGGTTTGGATTTTTGTTTTGTTTTGTTTTTTGTTGTTTTATAATAAAAAAGGAAATTTGGATAAGAATCAAACTTTTAATTTTCACAGCCAAGATTATACTATTAAGCAATATGTAGGTTCTTTGGCTTTTTTATTCCTTAGAACATATGAAAAAATGATAATTAAAATTGTATTAACAATATTTGCGTGTTTTTACTGCTTCAGCAACTGTATATAATGGTATAATGATCTATACAGGAAAAAGTGAAGGAATGGTATTATATAGGAAGATAGAAACTATTCTCTTTGACTGGTGTCTGCTTATGTGTCTCTATAAAGGCAGTCGAATATTGTTACTTAAAAAAGCATTTTACAATCTCGACGTGCGTAGCTGAATGCTTTCAAAGAGGTAACCTGGTGTTTCTGTCGAAGCCGATATGATGCGGCACTCGAAACTGGCAATGAAGACAGTGTATCACTGAAAACTACGTGTGATATACTTTTTTTTACACAGGAATCATCACTTATTAATACCCGGAGGCCACTCGAGGATAAGGGTGAATGGTATACATTAGTCAATGTGATTATAGCGTAGTAGACATAAGTAGTGGGAATTTTGTAAATTGGATTACTTAGGGGGACGGTTTATCAAGAACTTGTTTGCATTGGACTTGAAGACAATCAGATTGTAGTCAGCTGGAAATCAGGCAATCGGAACAGAGTTCCACGGGCGTGCATTTCTAAGAAAGAATCTTTGTTTGTGGAATCTATATTTAGTTCTAGGCACAGACAAGGAGTGTGGGAAATTATTGATAGTAGTTTCGGCCAGACGAGTGTTTTTTGTGAAAGTTTGGCGAGGAGTAACCATAGATTGAAGCTCAGCTGAGCACTTGCCATGAAAATAACGATATAGCAGAGACAGGCTCGCAACGTCTCTTCTGTGAAAGATGCTGCAGGGAAAAGAAAAGGGCATCCCCTACTAAGCTACTTAAAAATATGTATTCTATGACATATCTACTTATAATGTTATCAGAATGTAAAAAATTGTTTTTGCTTTTTTTTGTTTCAGCTTGTTTCCGATGGCAAAGTTAATCCAGAAGTCATTACTGGTACTGACAATGGCGTCCCAAGCAAGCGTGGTTACCAAGGCCTCTGTCTCAGGCGTACGGCTAACCAGAGATATATCGCATATCCATGTTGGCGCACAGGTAAGAAATGTATCGCTTCTTATACTCATAAAATATGAAATGAAACTCAAGAACGATTCATATACAGAAACTTCCGCGTATTATTATCATTTGACTGGACTCCTGTAACTCTTTATTTAACTCTTGTAACTCTTGTGTTATTGTTTGTCGTATTTGTCAAGCTAGAGTAATAACGAACAAAAAGTCTAGGATGTAATACTTAACCTTTGTAAATGATTCCGCTTATTATAATCATTGGTAACAAGTGAGACCTGTGGAAATTCCACAGGGAACTGATTCATACGTAATATATTAATGTTGGCATTCTGTAGGTGTTCAGTGTAAGTGGAGACGCTCTGATATTATTGTAACTATTTTGTTAAAACTGCAAAAGTATTCATCTAAACTAGCATAAACGCCTGGCAAAGTCGTAAAATACGCTTAAATATGATATTTTAATTCCTGCAGATTTCGTATGTATTATTATAGAGTTAATGTTCTATCGATTTTTATATATCTTAAAGTTGCGATTTATAAAATAAAAAAAATATCCATATGACTTTGGTGCATTAGCTTGAATCGAAAACGAAATAAAAACATATGAAAAAATATATGTCTATATATATATAACTTGAGTGCCACCAGCTATAATCGAAACCGAAACTGAAACTTATGAAAAATTCTTGGAAAAATTATTTATGACAAGAAATGGAAGTACATAACAATTAAATGGCCCAGATGTAAGCTTGACACAAAAAATAACACACACGCTATCGTATTAATATATAGATTACTGCATATCCATCTTTGACTATCGCAGTGGCTTTAGTTAGATCCGAGATGTATAGCCAATTTAAACCATTCAGACAATAATCACCGTTCCTGGCCGTGTTGTGAGTTTCTTCTTAATTATCTGTGGCTTATTGTTCATTTGCTTTTCCAGAACAGATATGAAGAGCGTTTAACTTGCTGATCGGTTTCTCTATCGACAACTGACTAAATTTAACATGTCCGATTCACTCTATTTAACGTAACATGTCATTTTGCCCAACCAATCAGAATTTACATTTATTTAATTATCTAGCATCCAATAATCAAAATATGTATTAGTTGTGCAGCTAAAAGCTTCAGTGAGGAAGCCTTTTTAAAAAGATCCTGAATTTATTATCAAGAAAACAAATCAAGAAACAAGTGTATGAATAAAGATGTTTTTTAATGAGGAACGTTTATCAAATTATTATGATTATATATATATATATATATATATATATATATATATATATATATATATATATATATATATATATATATATATATATATATTCAAGTAAATATTATTAAATGCAACGGAGACACTTTGCTTTATGATTCTTTTTTTTAATTTTCCATTTTCCGTATAATCGTTTTTAGTATCAAAATCAAAATATTAATAAAAGTTCCATAATTGTTGTTGTCGCGAGCGCTTTCGATTCGGCCACGAATCATCATCAGGTGTTGAAGTAAATTTTGATACAAAAAAGACTATACAGAAAATCGAAAAATTAAAAAAAAAATCGTAAAGCAAAGTGTCTCCGCTGCATTTAATAATATTTGCTTGAATGAAAAAATGCTGCCTTTATATATATATATATATATATATATATATATATATATATATATATATATATATATATATATATAGGCAATGGCGTTATTAGTAGTAGTAAATGCAAGTTATTATTCTTTTTAAAAATGAAATCTGGTTTGTTGACTGAAAAACTTTCTAGCTGTGCTATTCATAATTATATCGTATGGATCCGAAGATTCTAATGTTTTTTTACAAGAAAATCACGACTTATCAAGGCCTAAGGTCATTCGAGGATAAGAATTAATGAGTGCACGAGAGTTATCGTTAGTAGTGGAATTTGGTGCAGTTTTATTATTTAAGGGAGCAGCTCAGCAAGAACTTGAAGACGGCCATATTGCAATCAGCTGAAATACAGACCAGCGGAGCAGGCAGTTCTAGGTAAGAAGCTAACTATTTCTTAGAAATATGTCGGCACAGATAAAGAGTGGGGTAAATTGTTGATCGTAGTTTTAGCTAGATGAGTGTTTTGTGAAGGTTTGGCAAGGTGGACCATAGATTGGAGCTCGGACGAGCACTTGCAATGAAAATAGCAATAGAGCAGAGACAAGTTAGCAACGTCTCTTTTGTGGGAAAGAAGTTGTAGAGAAGTTTCCCCGATATTTTTCTAGTCAAAATTATTTCTTAGAAAGACATCGGGCACTTATGGGAGGGTTCACGAGAAGGTTGCCAACATCTTAAGTGGAAGTGATTTTTATGAAACGAACTAGATTAGAACTTAGAACACCATGGTTGTCAGTCCGTATCGTTAATCACTTGACCACGGTCACCTCCCAACTGCGTTAGTATTTTTTTTTTCAGTGATTTCAAAGCACTAGTTTAATAACGTTGTTGCATCTTTGAACCGAGAAGGTGCTACACGCCAACAAGGAACGGGGGCCAAAAAAGATTTTTAAAATAAAACAAACTTCCATCTCTTGTAAAAATAAATTACCGTTTTATAAAGTTCCCGCTTTTCTATCGACCACTCTGTCTATTTTTAATATATATCTTAATATATATTTTTTATATTTTTAATGCTAAAACCATTCTGTTTTTTTATATTTATAGGCAGCAAGTAATTATTCGTCGATGGCACGAGTAGTTGCGACAGACGTCACGTGACCATTCCAAGATCAGTTAATATGACGCTGTCGTTTCCTTCACAACAAAAGGGTTTTCCCTCTTTTATTTTCGTTTTCTTCTTTATTTTTTTCGAGACCCTTCACCCTTTCCTCGATTAGTTTTTTTTCCTATATTTCTTTCTTCTTCGCTCCCATTTTTTTCTTTTTTTTCCCACCTCCTACTATCACTTTCTCTCACTCTAATTTTTTTCCTATTTTTACTCCTCCTACTTCTCCTCCTTTAATACCCTCTCTCTCTCTCTCTCTCTTTCTCTCTTTCTCTCCCTACTGACTTCATTGCCTCCTACTTTAATTTACTCCTCTACCTCCAACACACCACTACCACCACTACTACCACTACTACTAGCCCAAATCTACATGAGTCTCCTGTGTCGCGGTGTATGTATTACGTCATTAATCTAGTCTCCCTTTATCTTCGGCTACATTTCTTTCCAGTTTTTTGTTTTTGCAGTCAATAAATGCATTGTCCAATCGGTCGGCCATCGGCGACTGATGACGAAAAAATTTCTCACCATTTTTCCATATTTTTCTCTCTTCCCTCTCTCTGTCTCTTCCTCTAGTTCTATCTCTCTTTCTGTCTTTGTTTTTTTTTTCTGAAATAAACAGAATAAATAAGTATTTATTTGTTGCATTCTACTTCAATGTTGTTTTATTTTTATTTTTATTTTATTTTTACATCTTTCACTTGCTTAGGCAACCGCGTGGCTTGTTTAGTGTTAACGTATCCGTCTATTTAACTATTTGTGACAGAACAGTGAACATTTCTATATCGGCGAGACTTTCTTTTAGAAAGCGGCCATCTTTGATTGTTGGAAACATATTGTCTTGTTATGATCACTCTGATTTCCCAAAACAAACTATGGTTAACATGATAGTTGTTCTACCCGTTGAGTAATCCTTTTAGATACGATATTAAGATAAGGTCTAATTACTTAGATATGTATGCATGAAAAAAATGATAAAAAATTGATTAAAATCAAATTTATATATATATATATATATATATATATATATATATATATATATATATATATATATCGCTTTGAGAAACTGTGATAATGCAAAACAGTTTGCGTGAAGATGAATATATCTCCTCTTCTTGGGTAGAGCTCTCATGCACGCATCAGCCTTTGAGAATATAATATCGAAATCTATACGCAAGCTGTTTTTCAATATATATATATATATATATATGTGTGTGTGTGTGTGTGTGTATGTATATATATATATATATATATATATATATATATATATATATATATATATATGAACAAATGATTAATAAAACATGTTAAAAGACATCTTGAAAAAGAGTTAAAAACATATTTAATTTTAAAAAAGGAAACACAAAATAAATGGATAGTCCTTAATCCGCGGAGTTTCGAAGAAATACTCTCCTTCTCATCAGAGGGCAGGAATTAGCAAAATGCAGGATTGGATTTTGCATATAAAAGTATTTAATGAAACTACAAGTAAGTCACAGATCTTACTTGGTTAAAGAAAAAAGGGTGAGGTAAGGGGAACAGGAGGCGAAAGAAAAATGATAAAAAGATTTCACATGAATGGATTATATATATATATATATATATATATATATATATATATATATATATATATATATATATTCTCAAATACCAATGCGTGTATAAGAGCTCTACCCAAGAAAAGGGGATATAGTCATCTACACGCAAGCTGTTTAACATTATCACAGTTTGTCAATGCGACTAGACGAGCAAGTGCTTCAAGCCTGGTTCGAAATCTGAAAGTGAAGTTTTAATGTAAACACTGACAAGTGCAAGAGAGCTCAAATTGTTTTTACCAAATGAGCAATGCTAATATATATATATATATATATATATATATATATATATATATGTATATATATATATATATATGTATATATATATATAAAGTGAAATTGTCTGTGTGTGTACATTTCCCTACCAAATTACTTTGTCTATTTTCAGGAAATCTATTTTATCGGTTTTCGGACAGAAATTTGGCTGTTAAGGGGTAAAAGTTTAACGATTGACTTTTAAAACTCTATCAAACTCCTCCGTCAATTGTGGGTCTAAACACTTGAAATCTTAAATGTGGGTTACTTGACTATAGATCATAATTTTTAGTTTAATTTGAGTCCAAAACAATAAATGTTAAGAGCTCAAAATTCGGATCGAAGTTAAAAAAAAATTGACCTCTGTGGTATCTACCAAATTACTGAGTCAATGTTAGGTCTACACATTTGAAATTTTATATAAAGTGTATTTAGCCATAACACAAGCTTTTTAATCGGTTTTTGCCCGAAAATTTGGCTGCCAAGAGGTCAAAGGTCAAAAGATTTGATCTTTGCGGTCTCAAGCAAACTATTCTGCCAATTTTGGGTCTAAACATTTGAAATTTTACATAAATGGTATTCAGACATGCAGCAAGCTTTTTAATAAGTCGAAAATTTCGCTGCCAAGAGGTCAAAGTTTAAAGGGTTGACCTTTGTAGACTACCAAACTCCTCTGCCAATTTTGAGTCTAATCACTTGAAATGACACTGAAGACGGTTATTGGTATACATACATATATATATATATATATATATATATATATATATATATATATATATATACGTACACGCATACACACATATACACATACATACACATAATTCACATACATATCTATAAACATATAGACATATATACATATATACATACAGAATACATAATACATATACATGCATATACATACATATACATACACACATGCATACATACACATATATATACATATATACATACACATATATACACACATATACAAATACAAACACACATATACATACATATACACATACAAATACGTACACATATATGCACATATATACATACACATATATTTACCTACATATACATGCAGAATAGATATACATGCATTTATGCACATACATATATATGCATATATACACATACATATACATACACACACACACACATGTATATATATATATATATATATATATATATATATATATATATATATATATATACATGATGGCAGCAACTCGTTCTTGAGTATTACCATTACTTAATATATCTCTGACTCAAAAGACGCAAACATGAGCGCAACTAGCAACACGTGTCTGACGGTCACCTCTATGAACCTTCTATAATCCAGCACATCCAGTGATGACCGGGTCCCAGCTGTGGTACCTTGAACACCTACCAGGCCAGAACCTGGAAGTTCCGGAGTTTATATTGCCATTCATGCATTAGTCCTTATTGAATGTCCGTTTGCCGTTTCAGGCTACAGTCAGCCTTTTTGTTATCGAGATACACACTGATTGCAAATTGTGTATTCCATTGCATATCAAGTAATGTCTGTGCTTGAAGCTTTTTATAGTGAGGAAAGACTTTGCACTGAGACAATCCTACTCTCTAAACAATTGCAACATTGAGCCAAAAGGAAGAGCAAGTCAACCTCATTGGAAGCAGCAGTCGCCGCAGGTTTTATATCAGGGGTTTCCTTCTCCCAGAGAGGTTACTTTCATCACGACTTACTCCACTCCACCTACCATGCCATTTGATCTATGACTTGGACTTAGGTTGCTGGACACCAGAGCATACTCCACACGCCGGTGGGTCATGTATGCCGCAGCTGACAAGGCGTAAGCTCACCCTTAGCCTTTGGTTAAAAGAATCTTGGCCCACAAATATACATACAAACACACATGAACATATATACACACATACATATATACATACATATACGCATAGATATATACATATACATTCATATGTACATATATAAACATACATACATGCATACATACATATAATGATGGTATATCAATTATTACATGCTTCCAGCAACAAGCAAGAGCAAGATAGCCAGCAACAAGTCACACTGCAGACCAGCTTTATGCAGGCACTGGTCTCCCGCTTTATTGTTTTTTAAATCAGAGGTTTGCTTCTCCTAGAGGGGTTGCTTTCACCACAGGTTACAGGAACCCTCTCCACCCCACATACACATGGACATAAATACATGCATGCACATATATATGCATACATACAGATGCACGCAAACATACATACGCATGTACACACATGCAAAAATACACACAAAGAAGAACACACATACGCATATGCATACATATGCATATACACACGTACGGATACACATACATGTAAAATACACATGAAGGAGCGTTCCAAAAGCCATAAATCCTCAATGATCAGGACGACGATGATAGTGATGGGTACGATTAAATGAGTTTGACATGAATAAGAAAAAAGAAAAAACAATCCAATACGAACAATTTGTAGAAGACACAGTAACTCGTTGAAGTGTTTGTGCGACTATACAAATGAATGGACGTCGAAATCAGACGAAAACAAAATCGAAACGATCAGCGTTTAAAGTGTCCGGACTTTTTTCTTTTCTTTTTTTTTTAATAATAGGTTTATTTATAAAACTCACACTTCTGTTGTAGATAATGATGATCACAAATTTCACACATTATTTTACAAATAAATGGACGTAGGAATCAGATGAAAACAAAAATCCAACTGATCAGTATTAAAAACGACTGGACTTTTTTTTTTAAATAAAAAGTTTATTTATAAGACTCACACTTCCGCTATAGATAATGATAGTGATGATTCCTACGTCTATATATATATATGTATATATATATATACATAGATAGATAGATATATATATTATATATATATTATATATATATTATATATATACGCACATATGCATACATATACATATATATATATATATATATATATATATATGTATACATATAGGAGAGCACTTGAATGCTTACAGGAAAGAACTTGAATGCCTACTGGAAAGAACTTGAATGCCTACTAGACACTATTCTCGGGTGTCTAAGGTCTCTCTGTACAGGGGGTTGCCAGAATAATCTGGCATGAGGATATTTCTCCCGAGAAGTAAACCCTGACTAAATATTCAAAATTTCATAGAATTCGTTGCTCAAATAAGATCTCTTCACTCTGGCTAACTCACATTTGCTTTTACGAGGAATACAAGTGATGTTACTTCAAACTGGATACTCCACGAAGCTGGATACTCCACCAGAATAGATAAATTCTAGTCCTGGAATCCAGTAAGACCAAGACACTAAAACGAAAGATGTACTACAATATATGAAATTGGTTAATTGGGGAGATGGCAATTATGTTATTGTGTTCTTAATTTCTTTACTAACACAGTGTTTGAGAGATAAAGAGATTTAATGGAACATTCGAATATCTATGTATCAGATATAGAGTTCAAATGTTAGCCCCAGGTTGTGAGAATCTTGATTTCTGAGAACTTCGACTGACGTAAAATAAGACAAAAAAGGCATATATACATACGTATACATATGTGTGTGTGTGTGTGTGTGTGTGTGTGTGTGTGTGTGTGTGTGTGCTCTAATATGCAAGAACATACTCAAAGTCCCATACGATTGTTCGCCTGAGAAAGAAATCAAGCCCTGATTTTCATGTGTGGAGTGGAGGGTTGTTATAATCACCATTTTTTTTTTTTGTATTTTTACTAATATATCACCGTTTATCAAGGCTCAGTGGTCACTTGAGAATAAAGGTTGAAGAGATTGTTATTTGGACGATGATCGGCATCACGAGCAGATTAGAAACAATGAGTGGAATTGAAAAGAATCACTTATTATATACATTTCCCCTTTCAGCAACAATTTTACAACAGTTTTACAAGAATGGAAACTAGTTCCAGTTGAAACTTCTCAAGCACTATGATTAGAATGTTGTCAGAGAGAAATTCAGATGGTAGGTGATCCTGATTGACAAGAGTAGAATTTGATGCAGAGCTTCTTTTTTTTTGCAAAACATTTGACTTCATCAGGTGATGAGAAATTCATCTCTGGAGCATTGGTGATTGCAGGAATAGAGCTCATACGTTTGTTCAGGACCTTGTTTGTAATTCGCCAAAACTGTTTGGAATCAAGCATCTGCTCAGTCTCTATAGATTACAAGCCTTTGCAATGGTTGTGGTCAGTCTTAAATCCGAGTTTGGTTTCAGAGCATCTATTTGTTTGGATATTGATTTCTGTGAACAATGACAGCAGTATATTTACAGGTGTATTAAGGCTGAGTGTTTGGTGTCTGTTGAAATTTCTTGGGGGATATGACGCTTATTATTGATTAACAGGTCAGTTATATCGACTTTGACACAAGCAGCATTCTTGTAAACATGGAGTGCAAATGAATTTCTAATATGAAAAATCTGAGGCTGACCAAGTCAACCATTGAGTATTGTTATACTGCGCGATGAAAAGTTATGGCATATGTCTTATTTGTTTTTATCTTGAAACAATCGAGTGATCAGATGATACCAGCGGAGACAGTGAATGAAAACTCTCTAGGATAAATTGCCATGAAAAGATCACGAAGACTTGCAAGATTTTGTATATGTTGTACGAGTCAGATATATGCGTACAGTTCGCGAGGAGCGGTTATCAGGATTATATGGTCTGCATAAAGTCCTCCTCGTTGGATGCAGTGATGCTGAAAGCAACAAGGTTTAGCGGTTGCATGCAATGTCAGGAAAGGTTGGATCTAGAACGCACAAAGTGATCGTGCAGAAACATGGTTACACTTTTCACGCTATTGATTTGCGGATTTACTCGCCATATATAGAAGTAGAGAGGACGGGAGGACGACAGAACCTGATGCCGATACCTCCAGTGTTTTCATCAGAATTTTGTTAATTGAGTAACTCTAATACTAATACGTTGCCACGACAATGAAGAATGCATGAACTTCAGGGTAACACCATCGCCATCTATTTGTTCATAGTTTGTTTTGATTACATTCTACGTTCAAAGTTGAAAGACAATAATATTGATACCTGCAAAAACTGATGTAAATTATGCTGATGGTGTTGTAATTTTTTTCTGGTTGAACTGAAGAGAAGTGCTACGACAACGTGGCAAATGCAAATTGAATTGTGTTCATTTTCCTTACCTAAGAAGGTAATATTTTTTTCCGTAAATGAGAGTTATCTACAAAAACAATGTCGATGATTTTACCTAGCTTTCTAGTAAAGTTGCAAAGAGAAATGCACAGAGGATGAAATTGATGCAAGCATTAGACAAGGTGAAAGAAATCTGGTAATCAAATCTTCCTACCAAGGTGAAACGTTAATTTTCGTGTCTGAATTTTGGCGATGAGTATTGATAATTAGTATAATTTAGAGTTTTTGAACTTTGGATTCTCTGATCTGGGGTGTCATTGTCACAACACAAGGACCTGTGGCGTAGTGGATATAGTACTTGGTTAAAATTCAGTTATAACATTCCTCTATTCTAGGTTCGATCTTCAGTGCAGGCAACACTCCAAATAGAATTGCGAATTATTAAGGACTTCTTCCCAGACATAGCTATTTGACCGAGAGCATGCTACCTCCTAATTGGGGTTCATTTAAAATTTCCTGCAGAAACGTGAGTTCGAGAGAAAGATTTCCAAGTTCGACAATATACACCTGAATATGCTCGGGGGTTACATCGACAGAAACGCTATAACAAACACTCAAGATAAGCAAATTAAACCAAAGAAATTAATATAAAACCTTATTTCTTCAGAATCATTGTTACATCAGTTTTGGTATATGGAAATAATATCTGAACCTTAATCAAACGATAATGAAACAAATTTGACAAGCTTTTCTCAATATCTCCTAGAACAGTGTCCTATAAACGAGCAACTTTATGAACAGTGTCCTATAAACGAGCAACTTTATGAACAGTGTCCTATAAAAGAGCAACTTTATGAACAGTGCCCTATAAAAGAGCAACTTTATGAACAGTGTCCTAGAAAAGAGCAACTTTATGAGCAGTGCCCTATAAAAGAGCAACTTTATGAACAGTGTCCTAGAAAAGAGCAACTTTATGAGCAGTGCCCTATAAAAGAGCAACTTTATGAACAGTGTCCTATAAAAGAGCAACTTTATGAACAGTGTCCTATAAAAGAGCAACTTTATGAACAGTGTCCTAGAAAACGACCACCTTATGAACAGTGTCCTATAAAAGAGCAACTTTATGAACAGTGCCCTATAAAAGAGCAACTTTATGAACAGTGTCCTAGAAAAGAGCAACTTTATGAACAGTGCCCTATAAAAGAGCAACTTTATGAACAGTGTCCTAGAAAAGAGCAACTTTATGAGCAGTGCCCTATAAAAGAGCAACTTTATGAACAGTGTCCTAGAAAAGAGCAACTTTATGAGCAGTGCCCTATAAAAGAGCAACTTTATGAACAGTGTCCTATAAAAGAGCAACTTTATGAACAGTGCCCTATAAAAGAGCAACTTTATGAACAGTGTCCTATAAAAGAGCAACTTTATGAACAGTGCCCTATAAAAGAGCAACTTTATGAACAGTGTCTTAGAAAAGAGCAACTTTATGAACAGTGTCCTATAAAAGAGCAACTTTATGAACAGTGTCCTATAAAACAGCAATTTTATGAACAATGTCCTATAAAACAACAACTTTATGAACAGTGTCCTATAAAAGAGCAACTTTATGAACATCGTCCTTAGATGTCAGCCTTGATCAAAAACAGATCGAGATTTTCTGGTTATTGTTGGAAAGCTGAGGATGAAATCGCTATGGGGAAAATTGCTAAAGATGTAATTCAATCAGGATATCAAAGAGAAATTAAGCCAAGCAACTAGCAGAGAACGTGAATGCACTCATTAAAATTAACACGTCAGCAGGATTTCCAGAAATGGGGTGCTCCTTCTTTTAGGAGCGGGAGCCGCCTCTAAAATAGTAGAACGCATAAACCCCTGATATTTACTGTAATTAAAGCTTTATTTGTTTCAAAGTTGTCTCAAAGAGATAATAGCTAATCGGATAATATATAAAACTCGTTGAAGGCGGAAGAAACTAATTTCTGTCAGCAGATACCACTTGTAAGTGAAACGCATAAACAGAATTCGCTATGTTTCTTTAGTTTTCATGGCTATAATGGTCACTTAAATAAGGGAAAAATATTTGGATAAGATAAAAGATGAATGTCGGTGTTGAAATCAGAACATATATCCAAATCAAAAGCCGGCAACAAGTTCGTTACCATAGTAAACCGCTGATAGACGTACAACAACACAGGTGAGCATGGAACCGTGGAACGAATTCTGTTATGCTAAGAATGCAATTCACACGTTGAAGCACGATCGGCATTCCCTCATGGATAGGGATAATTTAGTCGACACACAGTAAACAACCCACCCTCCGAAATGTTGTGGTAATCATGGGGAGGATGGTATCCAGTGATAGTTCCATCTATTTTCCGGTACATAATTTATGAGATAATTTATTAAATGATACAAGCCTAGTTGTCGGCAGCAATATTTTTGCTCAAATCCAATCTAAGTCCAAGTTCAAATAAAAAGCGGCAATAATTTTCGTAACCATGGCAACTGACTGGTTCACTGCTCCCGTTGGTGGACATGAGAAACACAAATCTGTAAACATAGAGTGCTGATAATTTAAAGGGTGTTTTCTGGTGTTAACTCGCGCGTTAAAACACAGTGAATTTTACTTTGTAGAAAGCGAAATGTAATTGGCGTTGGCCAGAAATAACGTTTCTTATTATTATCCGAAGATTAATATAATTCAAAATTAAATAAATAAAATAGGATTGTGTATTTGAGAAGAAAAAAAGAAGCAACACTCAAAAAGATCATTTGATTGTTTTAACGACACAAAAGTCCGCATTATGTTTAAAACCTGTGAATGGTGTTATTGCGTCGAGCGTTTAATTCGACATAATCTAGGAGAGTACGTTTTACCACGGCATAAGAACACTGAAAGTGTGACGTAACCGTCCCAATGAGCGGTTGAGCTCCCCACTAGGGGAGGCTGAGACTCCTGGAGTACTGGAGAAAGCCGGGCAGATCTTATTCTTTTATTCTTTTAATAATTATCGGTGTGCCCGGGTGACAGCGGAAACCCCTCCTGAGTAAAAAGATTAGGATTTGTGACTTTCATTTTTATGAAAACTGATAAACAATGTAATTTGTGAAGTTGTACTCCAAACCAAGTAATGACTAAGGGTTCTGGAGAAATTATGTTTATAATTCAAGTGCAGTGCTTCGACCTAGAGATCACGGGGGTGACCTCATTATGTCATGAGAAACGTTTGCAGATCGACGGATGTACTCGTGGGGGTGGAACTTCCCTTGGGGTGATTTTGTTTAGTATGATTGGTCCAGAGAACAGCCCCGGTTTCACCCCACCCCTGAATATTTATTAGAGCGCACAGTCGAAAAAACGACAATTGAGTCTGGGAATTGAGACAGAGTTCGAGACAGGGCAATTTGTAGAGAATCGCCACCCCTCTCTCTCTCTCTCTCTCTCTCTCTCTCTCTCTCTCTCTCTCTCTCTCTCTTTCCACACCAACCTCACCGCTATATCGAAGTGAAATCTAAGTATTGACTCAGTGAAGTCGGACATTATTGAATATTGTACTGAAAAGACAATTGTATATACTTATATATAAGTATATCATTTTCCTGAAAATTAATCAGTAGACTAGAAGAACTGGGTTGTTTTTTGTGCATGAAATTGTCTTCCTGACGGAGGACGAATTGGGAATTTTTTCTTCTAGCATACGACAGATCGGGGAGGCGACGGCATATCTACCCTGACGCGAGAAGCACCGACGAATACCCGACCGCGAATTGAAGATCAACCAGCGCGATCAACGGGTTTTCTGCCGCACAAAGAAGTCACATCTAGTGGCTGTTGACCAAAAAAGTGACTTGGACGATCAAAGGGCCACAAAAGAAGAAAAACAGATAAGTAGCTTAGGTAGGTATTATTCGAGAATCAATTTTATTTTTTATAAAAACTATGAGTCGAAATGCGAAAGAAAATTTAATAAAAAGTAATGCAGTTTAAAAAGTAGTTATAATGTAAGTGACTGTGAATGAACAAATTTCGTATTGAGTTAAAATGCCGCTCTTAATACCAATCTGAAAATCGGTTAATTTGTCATTCGAGAATGTAAAAAAATTCTAGTGCCCTCCTAAAGATGAACAAAAAAAATAGAGAGGAAGGGAGCGTGTCATATTTTGGCGAAAAATGTAAAACATCTAAAAGACAATAGCAAGATCGAAAAATATGAAAGATAACGGCGCTACCAAAATGTGTGTTCTTTGATAAAATAACTTCCCGGTTGACTTGCGTGATAATGGTAGTAGATCTGAGTATATGAGTGAAAATCCATGAAAATCTAAGCTGTCGAGCCAGGTATTATGCAAAATTTATAGAAAGCAAACAACTCGAACGCATTTTTTCGGAAAACACGAATAAAAAATTGACGATACAAAGCAATATTCGCCAATGAAATGGGTGAAAAATGACTTAATTTTATTATAAAGATAAGGGAATAGAGGAGTGTACGGGCGGAAAGAAGAACAACGTTTTCAGTGTATCACATACTTACTGCATTAAATGAAATTGTCATTTGGAAAGATAAATCTTATTAACGGAAGTAGTAGCATTAGTAATAGTAGTATTAGCATGGATATCCTTAGCTTTATTACACATCATATTTTCCTTGCCCACCCCCCGTATGTGAGATATCGATGGTTCAGTGGTTAACGACACAGACTAAAACCTTCGTTATGATAATTTGAATCTTGGTCGTTCCACAGAAACACAATGCTAGCAGTTTAATGATCTGATTCATACGAAATAATTTTAATTTTTATTGTCATACGTCATGTAGTCGTAAATTGCAAAGGTATTTAAACTCATTATTATTATACATAATTAAATTGCTTGCAATTTTATTATTCAATTAAATTATACAGCGCATATAAAATAATTATTATTTATTATAAACAAAGGAAAAGTTAGCACGCCTTTACGCAGGATCAAACCGGGAAAGTTTTACTGTTCCAGTTTTAATGAGCTATAGTCGAGGTTATTATTATTATTATTATTATTATTATTATTATTATTATTATTATTATTATTATTATTATTATTTGGGGATTACGGCTTATCAAGGTCTGGAGGCCACTCAGGGATAAGTGTTAATGAGTGTTAGGTAGACGGTGAGACTACACCGTGATGATCAGTAATGGTGAACTTGGGTATGGTTGAATTGTATTGTTATGTGGTGTCCCTTAGGCTATGGTCACAGCGTAGTATCTGTGTTGTGTTGTGGCGGGCAATGCCAAGGGTCAGAACGACTATTATGATTAATTGTTAAATTATTTGAGTTAAACAGATATTCAGAAAAATGTTTTAAAAGAAAAGAACATGAGTTCAAATATTTTGTTAAAATATTTAACTGGGGAATTTTGGCTCAAATAAAAATGTTAAGAATAGAGGAAAAGCATAAACAAGGTTAGTTTGGGATTTCGTTTAGTAAACAACGATGCGGTGTATGTAACAAAGAAGATTGTCTACACTGGCTGATGTCAGAAACACGTAAGCCAGGAAAAAACAGAATTAGGAATCAGTTTTGAACGGAACGTCGACGAGACGAGTTGTGAATTAGCTAGACTGGGTTAGCTAGCGGACAGGAGTCGTTTTTGAGTCCAATGGAAGTATCTACGAACCAACTACGAGAAAATATAGGGAGAAGATTAAGAACTGCAGATTTCGACGTGGAACATATTGGAAATAAAGGTCTAGAAATTATAACTCGGCATTTTGGATGTTTCATTCGGAAGAGATGCCTTCATTTCAGGTACCTGTTGCCAGAGGAGAGAGAAACAACGAATAAGATATGTGTCAAGCAGAGAAAGGTTTATTCGTCATTGTTAAAGACTGCTCGTTATTGTCCCGTTCGATACTGTCGTGAATATGTGAAAACACCCACATACACATACAAAGACTATTAAATATACACGTAACAGATTGAAACGTACAGAACTCGATTTGAAAACACATAGTTGGTTAAATGCGGCTTATTTTTCTTATGGAAAATCCAGGATATATAACTTTATTATTATTATTTTTTTTTAAATTTTTTATCATGATGTTCCAGCTTTTTCTTTTTACTTATTATAGGTTGGACTTTAATCCTGAATATTTGTCTTGTTTTCTTATCTTTTTCCTAAATCTTTTTTGTCAAAAATACTATTATTAACCAATACGTTTTCTTATATTTAAAACGAAAAACAAAATAAAGTCTCCCATGAAACATTTCCCAATTTATATTTGCATATTATCTGAACTCAAAAACATGCAGCTTTTTTTTTCTTTTCTCTAAAGTATGCATTACTTCTAGCTAAAGTTAATACATAACCCTAAAGGTATTACTTCTTTACCAGCTTTTTAAACGAGTTAAAAATAACCAGACTTTTTCAATTTGATAACAGTTTAACATCCCAGCTCGACCTATATAAAGACAAAAAGTATCCATGCATAAACATGGGAGGGAAGACTATCTTCAAGTACTATCCTAAGCCCTGAATGGGGCAACGGACTTATACTAAGTATATATTAATAAGTCCTTCTCACCTTTTATTTTATTTTTTTTTTTTTTTAATGGAGAGTAGATAATGCATGTGGATGTGTTATCGGCAGCTCCAGTAACTCTCGCTTCTTCTTTTTTGTCCTTCAGTCCTAATTTCCAATGAGTGATTTTTCTGACAAAGGGTGAAGAAAATGCTGCTTTCTAGGTCGGTAGTACTTTGTAAAGAGTAGCCTGAGATGTCAGAAAATTTCTGTTTTTATTTCTATCCTTGTGGTCACGTCACAAGTAAGGGTGCTGGAGGTAAACGTTTCATCTGGGCTGATGTTACCCGCCTGATAGTCAAGGACCCGGACCTTGGATTAACCACTAAAGAGGCTGTCCTATCAGCAGGTGCAAAGTACCGGGGCTGCTGTATTGCCATTTGGTGAGTGGATTTTGGACCATATAGTAGTTTCTGGTAGGGCTTCTCGATGCCATACTAGTGGGTAATTGTTACGGCTTTACCTTATCATGTGGCACAAAAAAAATTCTCGTCTTTTTCTCTCTTATTTTCCCTCTCAGTCCTGCTCCAACCAAGTCTACCGACCTGCTCCACAAACCCCAAAACCTCAATCATTACAAATCTCCAAAACAGAAACACGAATAAACCTAGAACCCCATCCACCAACGTAGACCCCTACTACCAGGTCTCCTTCTCCAACATCAGGCGTCTACGTTCCAACCTTCCAGAGGTTGAAACACAATTACTGGAGACGAAACCGGACATATTCTTTCTAAGTGAAACTGGCATAGGGCCAACCACTTCTCTAGACGAATTCATAATTAAAGGATACTCCAACTTAACATCTAAATCTGACCACCAAGATCGTCATGGGCATGGAATATGTGCCTACATCAAAGATGGCTTTCCATGTGGTAGGGATATCTCCAGAAAAGACCCTAATTTACCTTATATGTGCTTCTGGGTTGCACTAGCTTACACCACTGCATTTATATTTGCCCTCTATCGCCTCCACAACAGTGGGGTTACTATCTTTAAGAGCATATCTGAGAAAATTGACCGCATCCTGTCTGCTCATCCTTCGGCTAACATTCACATTTGCGGTGACTTCAATATCCATAATGTGGAATGGCTGACCCACTCAAATAAAACCGATGACGAGGGGAGGTTTTGTCATGATTTTGCCATTGCCTATGACCTCACTCAGATTGTTCACGAACCCACCCGTGTGCCCGATACACCCGGTCAATATGCAAGCCTTCTAGACCTTTTCCTCACAACTTCCCCTGAGCTGTGTTCATGTTCCATTCTATCTCCTCTGGGATCCTCTGACCACTCTGTTGTAGCAGTTAAGATAAAAATGAAATGCAATAAGTATTCAGAGGTACCTCTCCACCGTACTGTATATCGATACTCTATGGCTGACTGGGATAGTTTCTATACATTCATATCTGACCTACCTCTGCATTCCATGTTTAAAAAGGATGTGTCCTCTACAGTATCAGACCTGACCGAATGGTTAATTGTAGGCATAGATCAATTCATACCATCCAAAAAAATTCAGCAAAAACTTAACAGCCAGCCATGGCTCTCCCCTCAATGCGCTGCTGCCATCGCGCACAGAAATAACTTTTTCCATAGCTACCAAAGTAATAGTAATAATAATATTGAGACTAAAGCTGCTTTCAGGACTGCCAGCAACCACTGTAAAAGAGTAATAAAACATGCAACAGAGCTATATGCTCAGTCTGTTAAATCCAAAGTAGCTGATCAGCGGCTTGGTTCCCACCAGTTTTAGCAAATAACAAATAGGATCGTGAACAGAAGCGTGCGTTCTATCCCAACTATCATCAATGGACCTGAGGTCATCTCCTCAGCATCAGACAAGGCCAGACTATTTGCCAAGATCTTTGCAACTAATTCTACCCCATGTGACAATAACCATCAACTCCCTGTATTTTCTCCTATAACAGACAACACGCTAGGCAACATACAAATATCTGTGTGAGGTCGCCAAGCTAATCAAGAACCTTGATTCCAGTAAAGCAACTGGCCCTGATGGCATTCCAGTTATAGTGCTGAAAAAGCTCCAACCAGAACTTGCCCCCATACTTACAAAACTGTTTAAGCGTTGCCTTAAGAAGTGCTTTCCAACACCCTAGAAAACCTCATCAGTATGCCCCGTATTTAAGAATTCAGGTGAAAAGTCATCTCCCTCTCAGTACAGACCAATAAGTTTCCTGTGTATCATGAGTAAGTTGTTGGAATCCATATTAAATAAAGAAGTAGTCAACCACCTCAACAGAAACAACCTTCTTAGTGACACGCAATATGGCTTCCGCTCTGCAAGATCTACAGCAGATGTGCTAACGGCTATATCACATAGGATTAGTCTATCTCTTGACAAAGGTTTCCTTTCCAGGGCAATTGCTCTTGACATATCGAAGGCCTTCGATAAGGTATGGCATAAGGGCCTACTTCACAAGATTTCCAGCTACGGTATTACTGGAAATGTTTTCTCAATCATTAAATCATTTCTCTCTGATAGGCTCATAAGAGTAGTGGTTGATGGGCAGAAATCAGAGGCCCACAGTATTAATGCTGGAGTCCCCCAGGGGTCAATCCTGGGCCCAACTCTCTTCCTGATCTACATCAATGATCTCCCAAAACACATACTTAAATCATTCGTTGACATTTATGCTGATGACACGACCATCTATGCCAACACATCAAAGGCCGTAAATGACAAAGTTCTCTCTAATTCTCTCTCCTCTAATCTTGAGCGCGTGGTACAATGGGGGAAGAGGTGGCTGGTCACTTTTAATGCATCCAAAACCAGAGACGTTGCGAGCCTGTCTTTGTTTTATCGTTATTTCCATGGAAGGTGCTCGTTTGAGCTCTAATCCCTCGTCCCCCCCTCGCCAATCTTTCACGAGAAACACCCGTCTGGCTGAAACTACTGTCAATAATTTTCCCCACTCTTTCTCTGTGCCTAAATCCAAACGTAGATTCCATGAGCAAAGCTTCTTTCTTAGAACTGCACGCCAGTGGAACTCTCTGCCGCTTGCCTGTTTCCCACCTGACTACAACTTGGACGTCTTCAAGTCCAACATAAACAAACTCCTGACAAACCGCCCCTCTTAAGTAAGACACTCTATCAAATCCCTCAATACTAATGATTAGTACAATACTATCTCATTGATTACTGTACATGCAATAACCCTTATCCCTGAGTGGCCTTCGGGCCTTGATAAGTGATGACCCCCATGTAAAAGAAAAAACACCCATAATCCTAACCACTAGACAATTCACAAGCATCGATTACAGAAACACGTATACCTTATATATAATATAATATAAATATATACCTTAAGACATACATAGACACGAATATATAAACACGAAATACAATATGTTGTTCGATCGACAATACAACAGTATAAGAGGACGGCTCAACACGAACTTATTTACTTCAGACATGAAAATGACTATTGAAAACAGACCCATGGTATTCTGTTTTATAGACGAACGCTTACAGTGGATTAATACGCATATGAATGCGAGTAAACGTTAATATCGTTATGCGTAGTCTTCTAGTTGGACGCATACCGTTGTCATGACAACAATAGGGTATTTTACTGCTCCTGAAGCAACGCTGCCGATGCTCATATTCGTCAAAGTAACATTTCGAGTAGAAAATTGAAAAGGAAATAGACGTAATGGAACCGTTAAAAATCAATTTAGTGTCCGAATGTCAATTACAGTTAAAAGTCAACTTCATTCAAATATATGCTGGTAAATCTTGTCAACACTCTTTCATGGATGTGCGCACATCGGGTGAGAGATAATAACTTCTTTCCTCTCGAAAAGAGATAGTAATGTCTGGGAGGATTGGCTCCCGTTACCTGACGTGTTGTGCTGGATTCAAAATAGCACAAAGGCGTTGTTCCTCAATGCTAACCCTAATAATTATCAAAGAAAAAAAAAGACAGAAATAACTCATGCACAGTGTGCATAACGAAAGCGTTAAAGGATTTATGGAAGTTATCGCCCGAAAGATGGTTGGTCGATGATAAGAATATCACAAGTGACAGGGAATGTGCATATTCCTCTTCGAAATAACGTGGCAATGCATTAGAGGGTTACCTCCCTTTACCGTTTGAACTGTCATTAACTCTACCAGAAAAATACTATTTTTCTTTAGATCCTATCTGTAACACAATTTTGGGTGTCAGTTGGCATAACGGAACATTTAAATGCCAATCTCTACTATTATATAAAGGAAATTTTGTCTGTGTGTATGTGAGAGAGAGAGAGAGAGTTCTCTATAGACTCCGAAACGGCTTGGCCGATTTTATGGAATTAAACACAAATATACTTCATACTATACTATATATCGATCTGGCAGTTTTCTTAGTTAGGTTTTGTATCGGAATGTCTTGAATAAGTATTGATAATCGATAATCGAAACAGTCGATGAAATAAGGAATAGGCGATTTGGACCAAAGTTAACACCTTATACAACCTAACATCATAAGTGCATTTGAGAACTTTTATTACCACACAGGCAGAACGTCTCGACATATAAAATCAACTGTAGGTTTTTTGATATGACAAGGGCGCGTTCGAAATGACTGTTTTTGTTTAAAACACAATTCAACCATTATACTTGACTTTTTCACTTTAAACTTCAGCCATTATTAATGCACAGGCCGAAAGGGCAGGCATATAAAATCAACAGTAGGTTCTTTGATATTATAGGGGCGCGTCCAAAATGAATGTTTTGGTTTAGAGTACAAATAAACCATGATACTTGACATTTGCATTTTAAACTATAATTCAAGCCATTTTATATAAAAAATGATTTTATAAAATAAAAAAGCCCCATTTGTGCAAAAAAGAAAAAGTAGGTTCTCTACAGTGCAATGTAGACTACAATGTATTGTGGACTAAGTCACTGGTGGGAGGCACGCTATCTTCTTCTCGAAACACTGCCAGGGCGGTCCCTAACTAGAAAATCGATTTGATTTTAAAAAAAGAATGATCAATTTCACCGATTTCGTTGACAATAAAATATAGAAGTATGAAATATTTGTTGATAATCATTCAATCCCGGGCAACGTCGGGTCTCCCAGCTAGTTTAAAATATAATGACTCGTTAAAAGTCGATCTAGCCCACAAAATATCCTAATCTTTTCTATCGACACCCTATTATGGATGAGCCGTGTGAATCTAAATAGATTCTATTAGATCAATGCGAGGAGAACTGGAATCTTGGGGAGGCTTATTGCCACACAAAACTCAGTGATGACCAATGGTCATTGCTAGCGAGAAGTCAATAGTAAGCAGCTGTTGCGATCATGCAAATTCATTTGTATAGATCAAAACAACCTTTTCTGTCACCATAGCAACTAGCCGTTAAAAGTGGAATGACCGACATCAAATGGGAAAACCAGCAGCAGGTGAAATCGGAATGATGGAATGTACTCCGTTGAGCAGAAAATATAAATAGGTTCGTCAGGTTTGATTGGCTCTTACATCACCGAGAGAAAGCCTCCGAGCAGGCTCTGAACTCCCCGGAAAAAATGGGTAACACTCAAGCGGACCCGAGCGAAGGTTGCCAAAACACGGAACAGCCTGCACAGATGGGGTTATGTACAGAACGCTCGGTGTCCCTGCTGCGCCGATGTGCAGATCATCGTACATCCGCACAGACTCTTCCCTAAGCAAGACACTGCTCTTTCACGACCCAAAAGCATGCTTTGGACACTGCTCGATGATAGACCTCGAAATGGAGGAGGAGGAGGAGGAGGAAGAGGAGGAGGATGGTGATGATGATGATGATGATGACGACGACGACGACGATGATGATGATGACGATGACGATGATGATGATGATGATGATGATGATGATGATGATGATGATGATGATGACGATGACGACGACGATGATGATGATGATGATGATGATGATGATGATGATGATGATGATGATGATGATGATTGGAAGTCATACGTTATAACACGATAGTTTTAAACAAATTTGCAATATATACTAATTAGAAAAAGTAAAATGCGTAGTTAAGTGTAACATGCGTTGGTCTGAAGTAAAAATAATTTTACATAATATACTTTTTAATGTCATCTCAACTCTATTAAAAGTAATAAAATATTAAAAAGTAATGATAATGATAGCGAGTGTTAACGAACAATTAGAAAACATCAGTTAATCCATTAATTTGTTATTCCGTCAAGTGAGCATACTCCTCCTCGATCCGTCTCTCTATCTTTCCTCCTTCCCCGATTTCTCTTCCTCTGCTCTCTTTCACGTCCGTCGAGCCAATTTATATCTCTCTTGTTTTAATGTATTTAAAACTAGCAAGATCCGTTAACCGGCGTTGCCTGGTAGAAGCATGCCCCCCACCCTCCGTAAAAAGATAAAGTAAGGTTGTTGTTGGTGGTCAACCCTCAACCTTCCAATGTTAAGAATTGCTATCAGAATATACACCTCCAAAATCCGCATGATAAGAACAGTTTTCGGAATAGACACCTCCAACCTCCCCATGGTAAAAATACTTGCTGGAATAGAAACTCCAACAGTTGAAAACGGCTGTCAGAATAGACCCCCTATTTTTTGTGAAGGGGGTGGCTATAAAAAAAACTTTGCCTGAAATCAGACCTTGATAATCGAAAATACTATTAAAATATTTTTTAAATTGGGTTTTGGCAGTGTTGGTCGGATTGAATTACAGTGCAGAATGCAGGTGTTTTTATCTTTAAAAGTACCTGCCTCCGCCAAATAAAAATGACCTTTTAATTAGCATAGAAAACCTACGAAAATCGTGCAGGTGGAGCTAATGTAAAAATACCCCGCACCCAAAAAAGTTGAAGAAGCAGAAAAAGCAAAAAAAGAGAACATAGACCCCACCCCCCGCAAAAAACACCTTTCCGTAAACTTAAATATGGACGAATTAACAACACACCCCTACCAAAAAAAAAAAAAAAAACCTTTGGCGAACCTTTGGGCACGCAAAGTGAACAAAGTAAAAATGTTTTTTGGGATTTCAGTTGGATATAAAAAATGTTGGCAAAAAATAAGTTTTCTGACTCCCTTTAAGTTAAGTAATAGAGAAAAAAGATTAGTTATTTATTTATTTGCGGTCTGTTGTTGAGATGGCATGGACGACAAGATTGAGAGAACTCTATGTGACGGAGATCATCTGGAAAGATGCAGCAATCATCATATATATATATATATATATATATATATATATATATATATATATATATATATATATATATATATATATAAAGAAAAGGGTTTACGGATTCTAAAAAAAAGATGGATATACATAACTGGGATGTCCAAGCGAATGATCGATCACTGGAGGAAAGCTATCAGAGAAAGTTGCGGATTTTTTTAAGAGTAGTGTGTATTATCTTGTTATTTTAAGGAAATCAGGATGAAAATATAATGTCAAAGAAATTACAACAGGAACCGAAGGGCACTGTATGTGGCAGGTACCTTTTGTTCAAAAACTGGTTTTGTAAATCATCTGAAATCACACAATCAAGGAAAAGAACAACAGTATTATGAGGAGGCTTTTACATCATATCCGACAATATTAAGTTGCCATATTTGTGGTCTAATCTGCAAATCTAAAAGTGGCCTGACACGACATTCGAGAATTCACAATACTATCATGCGATCACCTTTACAAGAAGAAAAGTTTTTTATGTTACATATGTGTACTTTCATGTAGGACTAAGATGATTTAAAAAGTCACCTACGTGCACACAGGCGCACAAACACAACGCTTAATTGAAGAGTTGGCAAACTTCTGTCAAGAAGTAGCAGTGATATATATATTGATATATATATATATATATATATATATATATATATATATATATATATATATATATATATATATTAGAAAGAAAATGATTTTATGAAGCAATCAGTTGATAAATGTGTACATAAATGATTGAACACTTTTATTCCGATAAGCAACTGATAATCGATCCGCCATCCAATTCGTCCGATTTTCAGCTGTTATCATTTCGCCGTGCATAATAATTTACTTGGATGTCGACTGACAAGTTTCGTTTCCTGCCAATCAACAGTCACATTAATTCCCGCGTGACGTCCGACCAGCATCTACAATATACGTGGCACGATGCGCCGATGGGTGCTGTCGTGTGTCAATCGGATCGTTGCAGAACGCGGTTGGTGTCAAGAATGATCCAGCTTGCGGCACGAGCAAAATGGAATTAGATTTTAACGAAATTTTCTCGTATAATACAATAATTTAATGAAGTTCTACGATATATTTTCATTCCATTGCAATGCATATTATTTAAACGATATTATTGTATATCAGATTGTCGTATCAACCCTTTCTTGGAACACGGATGAAGATGCTTATTTGAAGACGGTGACGAAACTTAACGTTTCTGAATTCTTTAGATGAGGATGTGTTATTTGCATTATTTAGATTTTCCGGAATACTGTTCTCATTTTGAGTGTCATTTTCACAGCGTTTTGGTCGACGTAATATCCGACCTTCTTCAGTAGTATCTTGCGAATTCAAGAATGTTTCTCTCGAACTCGGGAATCTGGGCGTGTACTATCTTTCACAGAGCAACGCCGGTGCACATGTCCTGCTATTTAAGTATCTTAGAAAACAGTTGATCTTTTATCATGAATACATTTTGTAAAAGTAGATTCTGGAAAATTGTAATAACTATCCGAGATTATCACTATTTAGCATCATAAGTAATATATTTGACTGTATTCTTCTTGATCGTCTCCTCGTCTTCGCAGAAGACGTCCTACGAAAATACCAATGCTGCTTTACACAATCCCACAGATCTGTAGATATGATCTTATGTGCACGACAATTACAAGAGAAGAGTCTTCGAACAACAGAAGCCCATCATGTTTATCTTTTAGAAATTAAAAATAGGCTTTTGATAAGATCAGTCATATGAGCAATTCCTTCCATGTTCAGCTGCCCACCTGATTTCGTTACTCCGATGCGCACCCTCCATGACGGAATGGTGGCGAGAGTATTTCATCACAGCTTTTCTAGATCATTCCCCATCAAAGGTACAATGAAACAGGTGTTCCGGTTCCAATGTGTTTTTCTCTCTACACAAGCTTAATGCTTTCAGAGATTCCCCAGAGATATAATCGATGGGGGTGTTTTCAATCCAGCTCAAATTCACGTCATAACTAGGGCAACCATGTTACATACAGGTACTGCAGTATATTGACGACAATGCCACACTAAGCCAGACTGCAAATAGCCTCCAAACGTTAGTGGACACATTCAACACTGTCTATAAACTTTTGAGGATACAAATTAATATAAACAAGTCCAAGACACTCGTCCAATACCCACCTGGTCTTCTGCTTCCAAAGACTAGCACTAGTATAAATGAGCAACCACTAGAGGGAGTATATCAGTTCTCATACCTAGCAGCGTCGAAACATCGAAACATCTAATCTCATATGTAGGAAGGATGTGGAGAACAGGATCAGAGTAGCCTATCTCGTTTGTGGTCAATTAAACTGACGGGCATTCAACACACTGATGATGACGGCTAAAATCATGGTCTTCTGAGCAGTAGTTTTATCCACATTTCTAAACTTGTACGAAAAGTGGTCTATATACACACGCACACACGCACGCACGCACACACACATATATATCCTTCTTTATATATATATATATATATATATATATATATATATATATATATATATATATATAACACGATCAGTCGGTCAATGGCGTGTGATTGGCTTCACGTGTTACACTAAATGTCTTAGAAACGGTCCCATGAAGATATAAAGATGGGCCAGTCATTAGGGTCTGTGTATCAAGAAGAAAAACATACCTGAGATGTTGGATGCAGGTGTGTGTGCCTCCTTTATTTTCTCAAGATGGCGGCATTCTAGTTAGAATTTTCTTTCCTTGTTCTCCGGACCGCTTCGTTGCTTAATTGAGATATTTATGGCAGACACAAGAAGACACACAACACGACAGAATTGTAACATGTATGAAACATAACTAACTATTTATTCTATATTATGTATGCAAGATATATTACAATACTTTTACAATTTACAAGTGATAATCTTCAAAATTAAACTAACCTAACTAATTAAACTAACTAACCTAACTAATTAAACTAACTAATCTAACTAATGAGAGGATGGTGTACCCTCTCTCGTTTACGGAGAGACAGAAATCTGCATGCTCACCCCATGCTGTCCGGACGAAAAAGAAACCGATAGAGAAGAGGGAGATTTTTCATATTAACGAATTTAAATTATTGTCCAGAAAATGGTATTACATTTTCATTGTATTTTACCTGACAATATATGTAAACGTATAGACAATGTATTATATATAAGGCTGACTGGTGAATAAAAATAAGATTAATTGGTGCTAGTGTACCTGATCGGTACCAAATTTCTGGAACATTTAGATCACGTGATATTATACGATCGGTGTAACCTCCAATTACGTAGCTTCATCTTTTTTGTTTGTTTGTTTTAATCTGTGCTGTCTTTCAATCTTCCCTTCCAACGAAATATACGATTTTATTAATAGATTTTAAAAAGAAGAGAAAGAAATTATATATATATATATATATATATATATATATATATATATATATATATATATATATATATATATATATATATATATATATATATATTAATCAATGTTTTGTGTTTCGTTTTTCATGTTTTGGCAATTTTTTATTTCATTGATCCGTGCGGTATTTGAAGATTCTTAACCGATTGATCAGACTTTTTATATTTAGAAACAAAACATTTTCTTTTATTTAATTCGGTCTTTCATTTTCTTCTTTTTTATTTTTTTACTTGGTTCCTTTTATCTTATGAAAACTCTAACCCTAACCCTAAACCAATGTTTTTTTTTTTAATTAAAGATATTTTTTCATTGTTCGTTGAAAAGAAGATTCTTTAACAGTTTTTTGGGGGTTTTTTTCAGTTTATTTTTGTTTGACTGTTAAGATCGATAAAATCACAAAGTTACAAAAAATAAAAAATAAACAATTTAAAAAAAAAAAACAGCAAAATAACTTTTGTTTCTAAATTTTAAAATATCGGATCTTTCGGTGGAGTGGGGAGGGGGTTGATTGAAAGACGGCACGGATGAAAAAAAAAAAAAAGACGAGACTATGTCATTTGAGGTTACACCGATCATATAACATCGAATGATCTAAATTTTCCAAGGCCAAAAATTTTATGCCGATTTGGTACGCTAGCAACAATTAATATTTAAAAAAATTAATAGTTAGTACAGGGTGGAACGATAAAGAAAACAAGACTATGGCTTTACTTTAAAACTTTTATTGAAAAAAAAAATCAATTAATCAATTCAAGTAACTTGATTATGTAGTAGAGCTGCCATCTATTTAATGTAGTCGCTTTCAGCCTCAAGCGCCGCCTCGATACGGGTCCGGAACTGGGAGCATGCCTTTTCCACAAGTACTGGCGGCAAATACTCAGCGATTAGGCTGGCTTTGGTGTTGTAGGAGGTCATGCTGGTGATGTTATCAACGTATGACCAAGCAAAGTACTCTAGTTCAGGTTGAGACGGTTGGTGGGGGTGGGGGCGGGTATTGAGAGAAGGATACAAAGTCATAGTACTCCTTCTGAAGATAAGCCTGGGTCTCTTCGGACTTGTGGGCCGGCGCAGAGTCCTGATGCTACCCCCAGGGTTTGACAGCGGCCACCTGATTGCACCAGGGAATCATCACACTCTTTAGCACATCCAGGTACACTCTGGTGTTGACTTTCAAGCTGACTTCGAAAATGTGAGGTGGTATGTTGTAGCTCTCACTTGAAACCACACCAAAGTCCATAACCGTAGCCGAAAACTTTGTTTTCGTTACCCTGGACACGTTACTGATATTCGTGGCAATCCAGGAATGTATTTTGAGGGTGCTGGCAATGGTCCTGTTGCCATAACTTGGATCGGTAGAGAGCATGTTGTACAGCGGCGAATTCCTGATCTTACGCGTTGAACATTGTGTCACTTTCAGACATGATAGAAGGGTCCTATCGCTTTGGGGATTTGTACACAACTTGTCAACTAGTAGATGGTCTGCAACAAAAAAAGAAAAACAGTTTTCATCAAACGGAAATGGAATCACGTTATCTTTTCTAGGGCGACAATTTTATCGTTATACCCTGTACATGCCCAAATGTGGAAATTTCGATTTTCCAAGAGAAATGGGTTGGCGAGCAAAAATTATTATTTCATATTCACTAAAAATATTTATATGTTGTAAAAGTTTACAAGGATGTCGTCAGGTTGTAAATGAAAATCGTGATGATTTTTTTTTTATATTAAATGAACTAAAACGCTAACATGTTCAAATATGTTCTTTTTGTTTTAAGGATTTCGAATAAACGTTAAGAAACGTTTTCACAAATATGTAAGAACGACCCTTGATTTGATGCTTCAGAAAATCACTAAATAATGTCAAATATTCGATGCCTCCATTCAATCTCGAAAGACAAAAGATACTCCCTGAATCGGCAGTGTTTGAATCTAGTGGCAAGGAGAAGTCTAGGACGACTGGAAACAATGCCGAGATAAGCGGAGAGCACATACAGCACCTGGAAGTTCCAAATGGTCACCCATTTAGTACTGACTAGATTAAGCGTTGCTAAACTTTGTTGATCCAACGGGAACAGGCGTGTCAACGTGATTATGCCGTGGATTTCAGAAAATGATAATTGTTCACACATATATGTTTTTTGTGTTAAAATACAACGGTGGGGTGGTGAAAATGTATTTTGAAACCAAATCCGTCGACGGATTGCAGAGGACTTCAATTTAAAAGTGAATGCGGTTTTCGTGATAAAAAGTTTATTTTTTGTAGAAAATATTGGGCATAAAAGTATTGCAGAATCCAATTAAATATTATAAGTTGAACATTCCCCAAAGCCCGCAAGCTGGGGTCTCACCATCGGACATAGTTTAAGGTCATATCCAGGACCGAGTGAATTGTTAATGTGAATTCACTTGAATAAATTTCATTTGTTGGAAAACACTGCAACCCAAGGTTTTGTGATGCAAAACTGTTAAAATCAGATTGTGTTACTTTATGCATAGGAATTATCCATAGATTCTTTTTTTAATGAAATTGATGTGTCACTGTGTAGCACAAAAAACCTTAAAACCCGATTATTTCCTGTGGAATGTTTCTTCATGTGTCCATGTCGTGGAGACGTTCCTGAAACGATTGCTTCGTCCTGGAACGGCACCAGCTCCACAGGACAATAAAACCAATGAAACGATAGGTCCATTTCTTTATATCAAGGGGTGGATATAGCGTCGGATATAATCGACTGGCAGGTCTGGTCGTAAGTGAGTCTTCTTTGCGTCGTCATTACGGGCAGAATTCATCGTCCGGCATTAATTGACAGGAACCGCTTCTCTATTGCTGAAAATTAAAGCTTATAATATATTGTATTGTATAATAATTGTATTGTATAATAATTGTTTTGTATAATTATATTTGTATGATAATTGTATCGTATTATTATATTTGTATAATAATTGTATTGTATAATTATATTTGTATAAAAATTGTATTGTATAATTATATTTGTATAAAAATTGTATTGTATAATTATATTTGTATAATAATTGTATTGTATTATTATATTTGTATAATAATTGTATTGTATAATTATATTTGTATAAAAATTGTATTGTATAATTATATTTGTATAATAATTGTATTGTATTATTATATTTGTATAATAATTGTATTGTATAATTATATTTGTATAAAAATTGTATTGTATAATTATATTTGTATAATAATTGTATTGTATTATTATATTTGTATAATAATTGTATTGTATAATTATATTGTATAATAATTGTATTGTATAATCATATTTGTATATTAATTGTATTGTCTAATTATATTTGTATAATAATTGTATTGTATAATTATATTTGTATAATAATTGTATTGTATAATTATATTTGTATAATAATTGTATTGTATAATCATATTTGTATATTAATTGTATTTTCTAATTATATTTGTATATTAATTGTATTGTATAATTATATTGTATGATATTTGTATAATAATTGTATTGTATAATTATATTTGTATAATAATTGTATTGTCTAATTATATTTGTATATTAATTGTATTGTATAATTATATTGTGTGATAATTGTATTGTATAATTATATTTGTATAATAATTGCATTGTATAATTATATTTGTATAATTGTATTGTATAATTATATTTGTATAATAATTGCATTGTATAATTATATTTGTATAATAATTGTATTGTATGATTATATTTGTATAATAATTGTATTGTATAATTATATTTGTATAATAATTGTATTGTATAATTATAATTGTATAATAATTGTATTGTATAATTATATTTGTACAGTAATTGTATTGTATAATTATATTTGTATAATAATTGTATTGTATCATTATATTTTATGATAATTGTATTGTATAATTATATTTATATAATAATTGTATAATATATTGGACACTGCATAGAATAAGTGAACAAAGAATCCTCTTTTATAAAAAATATAGATTTATTTTAACAACACATGAGTATTTCCACTAAGACCTGTTAAGACCAGATGTGCGCAGGCTTCAACTGCTAACATACGTCGCGGACAGAATCCAACTTTCAACTAGAGAAAGGGAGTGAAAAATAGAAATAGAAAGAGAAAAGGACACATGCATAGAATGTGACGCAATCTTAAAATGAAATGCTATTTTGTTTTCCAGCAGGTTTGGTCTGTATCACCTCTTTACACTCATCCTCATTATCACATCTTTGAACCCCTGGAGGGGCATAGGCCATCCGTAACAGCTCAGCGTCCACGGTCCTGGGTGATTCGCTCCAGCTTCCCTCAAGAATAGCCGATCTGCTTAGCATCCGCCTCTAGAGCTCTTCTCCAGGTGTTTAGCTGGCTTCTTTTCCTCTTCCCTGGCGGTTCCAGGTCAGGGCCTGGCATGTGATTCTTGTTGGGTGGTTCTTCAGGGTGTGCCCGATCCATCATCATCTTCTTTTAATCTCTTCTTCTTGATTGGTTCTCCCCCAGAGATCTGTGTTATTGATTCACTCTTCGTAATCAATTAAACAAAACACTTGTCAATCAAGCTCACGCAGACTCATACTGATATTTTGAAATTTCACGGGCAGATTGCGCTTGCCTCCTCATGATAACTGAGGAAGTTTGGCGCAAAATGTGGGGAGCTCAAAGACTCCCCCGAAAAAAGTTATCATCCATTGTCCCACATTCGTCTTCCCCTTTTTTGTGACCTTTGCTCCAAATTGCAATGTTCATACTGCTTTGAAGGCACAATGGTTTCTCATTAAAATTATTTTCTCTTTTCTCTCATTTTTTTAAATAACAATGCACTTAATTAATTTTTACGTTTCTTTAACAATCATTGTACTTTCCTTTTATATGACATTTTAAGTCTATTGACGTTTATATTTTTAATTGTTTCTTTTTATTTTTGAAAAACATTTATTGTCCTTATACTTTTTTCTACAACTATATTTATTTTTTTTTAAGGTGTGACAATTTCTCTCTGCTTCAAATTTCTTGGCCGTTTTGGAAGCCTTTTCGTTTTTATCATCGCCTTCTATCATCTGTATATTAGGGGAGGGGCGTAATTTTTTGAATCTTCGGAATTATGGTTTTCCCAAATGTTTTTTTTTTTTTTTCGGGCCTGGGAGTGTTTTACTTTCTGCCTTCTTTGTATTCTTAAACTTTTACACTTCATAGGCCTTTGTGATGTGGGTAGATGAGGGGAGGGCCTTAATCGCTTCTTTTACATATACTGGGGTCCTATACTGATGGGGTGGATTCCTTTCGTGTTTGTTAGGAACCGCTCTCACAGTGTAGGATTCAGTAGTGCATGCCGGCCACTCTTTTTTCATAAATAATCTATCGCTGGTATAACTACCAAGTGGGATGTTCACCCTCTAACCTTTAGTTAACTCGGGTGAAAGGTTATTTGCAACCAGTCCATGCCCAATATCAACTCCCCATCCAATTCTGGGGTGATATATAACCATGATGAAGCTTTCATCTTCATCTTCATGCTTTTTCTAACTGCTTATTACAAACTGTCAGAAGATGCTGATGCTGCTTTGGGTCATAATCTAGATCGATCCTATATAAACATATATCAATCATAAATGTTTGTATTTTTTTTTCTTCTTCTTCGGACTTATGTCGTCATCTTAATAGTTGTTGTTTCAGCATCTTTTGGCCAACTCATCCTGTGACCATCTTCAGGTGATTAACTATGATTGAATAGGAATGCTGAGTCTTGCAACTGTATTCCCCAAAATTACTGCCTTTAATAGTTGTCGTTTCACGAAATTTTGGGCCAACTAATTCTCTGGCCTGCTCGAGGAGAATTGAAACCGCTATCTTCAAACAATGCTCACCTGGGACCATAGAGAGTCAACGTCTCTATCCACAGTGTCACTGACCCCAAAAATGAGGATTAGTTGGCCAAAATGTGGTGAAAGAACAGCTATTAAGATGAGGACAAACCTCTGCAAAAAAAACAAAAAACAAAGGAGTAAACAAATTATGAAGCCTCATCTCAAAAGATTCAAAAAACAAAAAAAATGCAACATCAATCATCAACTTTACCTGCTGAGAGACAGGATCCCTGAAGGCACTGTAAGTCATCCAATACAACAATTAACACATTTTCGACTGAATACTAAAGAATTCTACATGCATTAGCAGCTAGTGCAACCTTGCTAGAAAAACACGAAGATGATTTTTATTTCTAAGAAAAAAAAAAAGATCAACGAAACAAAACAAAAAAAACTCTTTCACTGACGATGGATTTTAAATCCGAAATTAATATTTCAACTTAAAAAAGAAAGAAAAAAAACATTTTTTCCCATTTTTTTTTTTTTTTTTTGCATCTTAACGTGTTTTCAAACAGTTTATCTGTTTATTCTATATTTTCTGCATATAAATAATTTAAAGTGTAGTATCTGTTCTGTTACAAGATGGCACAATAATCGCACTGGATGTCCATAGAATAGAAATATGTCACAAACTTTTAGTAAGGATTTTGGAGATAAACTTTCATTACCAAATATATCTTCAAACTAAATTAACCTTTAATGCTTAAATAAGCATGTTCCAAACTTGAATAAAGATTACAGAGTAATATTCTGGGTCTACGTTCGCACTGGACGTCGATAAAATTGAAATATTTTTAAACAGGAGAGTAAAATACAATAGAAGGATACAACTCTGGAACTTTCATGGATCAAATTGTTTGCCCCCCCCCCACCTTTGAGATATCTCTTTGATCTCAAACATAGATACAGTTGCTGACGTCATATCAGGCTTTGCCCCCCCCTCTTTTTGAGATCTCAAACATAGATACATTTGCTGACGTCATATCAGGCTTTGCCCACCCCCTTTTTGAGATCTCAAACATAGATACAGTTGCTGACGTCATATCAGGCTTTGCCCACCCCCTTTTGAGATCTCAAACATAGATACAGTTGCTGACGTCATATCAGGCTTTGCCCCCCCCCTTTTTGAGATCTCAAACAGATACATTTGCTGACGTCATATCAGGCTTTGCCTACTCCCTTTTTGAGATCTCAAACATAGATACAGTTGCTGACGTCATATCAGGATTTGCCCCCCCCCTTTTGAGATCTCAAACATAGATACAGTTGCTGACGTCATATCAGGCTTATTAGATTAATTGATCTATTCTACTGTTTTATTCCTTCTTCAAGATCGAACGTACGGATTCATACCTTGCTGTTAATGTAGTGGAGCTAATGGCAAGTATGTCAAATTAAATTTTTACTCTCATTCTATTTACAAATTTTGGTGCTTGTTCAAAATTTTTCCATATAAAAATTTTTTAAAAAAAGAAAGAAAAATCTGTAAGATGAACAAACCTGTAATGGAAAGAACATAAATCACGTAAATTAATCAAGTACTTTTATTTTCATAAAGAAAATCATTTTTAAGCGAATTTGAGCTTTTCCAATGTCCCGCATGTTAAAAATGTCTTTCGAAAATCTTGCGAGTTTTAATTGTTTGGAGTTATTTCCTTTGTTTTGAAGATGGTGTTACAATATTGTCTCTGTTCGTTCGGCCACAACATTCAATTTTCTTATTTAAATATAAAACTATGTGATTTTTGGTATACAATATTTTTTTTGTCATCACAGGTACGTACATCATACAGATTCTTCTTTCTTTTTTTTAAATATGAAGGAATTCTGAACAAGTACCAAAATTTTAATGTTGGCACATAGATCTTTTCAAAACAAACAAGGATACCAAATTAATCTTGACAGCTCAATTAGGCACTAAATTATGACTGTTCAAAGTTCATTGGAAATCAGAAAATTTGCAATCTTGTGTAGTACTGATCTTGAAGCCTATTTTTACAGGGCAAACGATAAATTTGCCGTCTTAAAGAAAACAACACCACAGCTTTATTTTTAAACTTTTATTGAAAAAATCAATTCAGGTAGCTTTATTATGTAGTAGAGCTGATATCTAGTCAATGTAGCCGCCTTCAGCCTCAATCACCACCTTGATACAGATCTGGAACTGAGAGCATTCTTTTGCCACAAGCGCCGGCGGAAGCTCGGCAAATACTCAGCAGATGGTGGTGATCAGGCTGGTTTTGTTTTATGGAAAGTCAGGTTGGTGATGTTCTCGACATATGATCAAATGAAGTAGTCAGCATGTTCAGGTCAGGAGAGGAGGAGGGGGACAGTGAAAGAAGGGTACAAAGTCATAGCACTCCTTCTGAAGCCAAGGCTGGGTCTCTTTTGATTTGTGGGCCGGCGTCAAGTCCCGTTGCTATGCCCAGGATCTGCCAGCGGCCACCTGATTGCACCAGGGGATCACTATACTTTTCAGCACATCCAGATATACATTTGTGTATACGTTCATGCCAACTTCAAAGATGTGAGGTGGCATGATGTGGCCTTCACTTTAAACCATACCAAAGACCATGACAGTGGTCAGAAACTTTGTTGAGCTGTGCCGTCAAGCAGTGAACTGTCCGAATTTGCATTTTGAGGGTCCTGGCAATGGTTTAGTTGTCATAACTTGGATCCATCACTAAGAATAGTAACTTAACTTGAAATAACCTGAAAAACAAAAATATTTATGACACAAAAAAAATAAATTGTACATTTATAAAAAGAAAAGCAACTTTTTTTACTTCCAAATTTTAGCACTGGTGCTACCCGTTCAGACTATCTAATGATACTTGCTTTCTGACCAAAAATCTTTTTTCAAAACTCAATCATGTTCTGTGAATCAAAAACAAAAACAACAATATTCCTATACTAATGAACCGCCCCTTAAGTAAACACTTCAATAAATCTCCACACTAATGTACTGTACTTGCAATAACCCTTATCCCTGAGTGGCTTCCGGACCTTGATAAGTGGTGACCACCGTGTAAAAAAAAAAAAAAAAAAAAAACATGAATAAATATTTGAAAATATTGTTATAGCAATCAAAGGGAAAATAACTCTAATAAAGAAAGTAAGAATTATCGCCCTTTATGGATCCGGAAAAAAAACTAGGGAGTTCCAAAAAGAGGAATGGAGGACAATATGGTGGCTTCGTCTGACACATGAATATCGTTCTGTAAATAATGAATGTTTTTGCTGTGAATAAATTGTATTTAAATTATAATGAGCTATTTTTACTTATTATTCAAATTCCAATGATTTCCGACATCCCATTCTCCGAACACAATCGATATAAATAACTTTCCCCAAATTACTAGATTCAGCATTAAATATCACGAAAAGGTTGGATATGCCATAAAACAGAACAACCAAACCACATTTTATAAAAATTACTCAAACCATGACATTTAAAATGAAATGTAATTCGCCATATTTACCCATTTCTGCACACTAAATTGATTAACTTGTGACATCTATCATATCAAAATTAATTGCTCACTACCTCCAATGGTAATGGCCATCCTTGTTGGGCAAAACACTATCTACTTGTGTGCTGCATCTGCAGTGGAAGGAGACAGTGGATTTCTCAAATGGCCAACACCAGCACGAACTTGGGAAAACTTGGTTGTATAAGCCAGTGGCATTAACTCGAGGTGGGTTGAACTGATTTCCCATGAAGGGGAGAGTGTCTAGGAAATATCAAATTCACAAGGGGTCCCTAATCACATGTATATCTTGGTTAGGGGAAATGAAGACACTAGGTTGTTGAAGTTTTTGCAGAGAAGTGTCAGTATCCTCCTATAGTCAGTGCTTGGTATTCCCAAATGGTCACCCATCTGATACTAATCAGGCTCAACGTTGCTTGACTCAGCTGATATAACGAATGTGTTAATGTGATTATACTATATGGGTTGTAAAAAAGTACTTACTAGCCTATATTACTGCCTATGCAAGTTGTTTTTCTCAGCCAATCACAGACGTCAATAAACTTATGAGGCGAAATTGAGTTATATATTTTTTGTTTACTCTGAAAAGTTTACAACAAAACAGTAATAAACAAAAAATCAGGCACAAGGCCACTCAAAAATTGGGGCGGTGTGTTTATGGTCATCCTCGTCCCTATACCTTTGCTAGTCTATGTTTGATCCTAGTTAAAGTTCTCATTTACCACAATACCTCAAGCACACCGGGGGTCGACCTACCTAGGATTTCCAAATCATATTGTGTGTGTGTTTTTAATAAACAATAAAATAAATTGGTAAACATACAATTTTATAGAAAGTCGTTTGTTTAATTTTATTTCATTGGCTTGGGATGGGGGAAAATGTCTAAAAAATATCCAAAATGATAGTGAGACTCTCCCAATCTTTTCTTATAACATCTGATCTTTACCTTCAGCTAGTGCTTAAAGAAAGGGACCAGATCCTGATCAGGAAAAGATTCAATCACGCTTCTCTTGCACTCCATATCACCATTCTGGCCATGGGCAGAATTGCAAGAAACACCATTTGTCTCTCCCTGTCCTCTGCGCTGTGGATGACGTAGGATATGTCCATCAGGCGAGGCTGCTTGGGATCGATGCAAGCCGTCACCTCATTGACATACGCCCAGGACGATTTGAGTCCACTGCAATCGAAGAATACGTGTTCTGACGTTTCTTCAGCTGGAGTCCTGCAACAGGGACACCCTGATGACCTCACTCGTCCGGCACCTTTTAGTATGGCGTTGCAGGGCAACGCATTGAGGGCCAATCATCAAGTCAAGAAGAACTCAGAGTTATTGAGATGACAAACCTGTCGACCAGCTCTACCGGGAGCAGATCTCCTCCTTCCACAACCCCAGATGCTCAACGAGTGGGTCGTCGGCAGTCCCCCCCTAATTAGTTCCTTATATAGATCCTTTCTAGTCAGCCATGAAAGGTCGCTGGACCTTGGGAGGTTTCTTAGCAGTGACCTACACTCTCTCAAGAATTGCATGTCGCTCCATGGTTTTCAACGTGCTTCTACCTTGTGGTTGAGGATGAGGTTGGGAAAAGCAAATCATTTCCCAATTTTCTTGTGTGAACATGCACTCACCTAGCTGTGAATTTCCACGCATTGTGTCGGGCTAAAGTTGTTGTCGACTCTCTCAGTGTTACAATGAAATGTTCACCATCCAAAAAAAGTGACGCAAGTCCAATTTATAAACAGCTAGCAGGGCTAGCCAACATTGTTCAAAGCAAAAGTATAACATATTTCTGTTAAAATCTCATTTTCTTCCTTTCTCTTCCCCCCCCCCCGCTTTTGCATCTTATCCAGCCCATTCTTCTCTGGCTGGACATATACGTAACACAGTGCATATGAGATCGTGGAAAAATATCAATAGCAATGAAGGGTGGCTGGCTTGCAAGTGTAACGGGACGGTGTCACGCGCATCAGTGATGTGCCGCATCACGTTGTGACACAAGAGTCACGGCTTCAGATCGTGATAGTCATCGGCACCAGATTATAACTGATATATGTCACAGGCACGTGAATGTGACACTTTCGTTCCCCGGGCATGCGTCGTCTAGTGGTGGACCCCTCCAGCGTGACCAGACTCGCACTGGTCACTGGAAAACATACCTCCGCTGCTCAAGGCACGTTAAACGTGCATGACCTCAAGTCCATGTGGCAACATTGTCCTCTTCGGCCGTCACTCTGGTTTTGTGTCTGTGTCTTCGTCGTCTGGCGTCAGGGCATACCTGAAATAAACTGCACCTTCACTTATGCCGGCAATCGAAAAACAAAGAAAAAACTCTGAAGTCATTTTCGTTTAAACCAAATAAAATAATTATTTGCAATCATTCTACATTTGTTTAAAGTCGTGTTTTCGTTATCCGCGCATCGTGATGCAGGTTGTATACTTGAGATATCAGGTTAATTCTCTAGCTAAGAACAAGATCTTTTCAAGTTAGTTCTTATTGAGAATTCTGCCCCTCGGACCCCAGGCGGGGCGAGAGCCGATGTGTACGCTTCGCTTGCTGACCAAAGACTGCCCAAAACCCTTCTATCTCTTTTCGAGTAAGCCATCGTTGTTTATAAAAAGCATCTTCCTTCCTTTTCTCCATTATCTTCTATTCCCCCCTCTTTCTTCTCTTGTGAATTTCTTTCTCCATCCTTCTATTTTCTTATTCTTTTCCCTTTCTCTATTGTTTTGGGAACATATCTGTCAAACTAGCTTGGTGGTCTCCGAGTTAAAACACCACGGGTCCCCGATTTCCGAGCAGACATTTTGGAACCCAAATTCTCGAGACTGTCCGAATCAATTACGTTAGTTAAAACTCATTCTCACCAGATCCAACTAGAAAAATAATCTCTTTTTTTCCGCCATTAAAACAGATATCATGTCTCCCAAAAATCTCATAAACGCCTGTCTTAATCTTTGACACAGTATCAGCACGCCCCCCCCCCCGGCCATAAGCATTCTTATCTTCACCTAGCTGAACGGGACAGCCGGCATCGTCCAGTGTCCCGTCACACAAAAAGATTAGCAGCAGCAGCCGAAAAAGCGCATATGCAAATTAGGAAATTTGCCCGAGTTGGTGTGACAAAAAAAAAGACTAAAAAGGACACCACGTGCTTGGTGGGGGGGGGGGGGTCGGCATCGAAGAAAATGGACGTGTAAAGTCACAGGCAAGAAATGGTTGACTAATGCCAGCGTGAGGTTGGAGAAGAAAAGTGTACGCCAGGCGAGAGACCTTTGAAGTTGTGTCGAGACGGGAGAGTAATAATAATAAATGCTTTTGTTAAAAAAGAAAAATGCTGACCTCGATTTTTATTTGTTTTGTTTTGTTTGTTCCTTTTTGATGATGTTTCACAGCGTGGGGGTCCAAGAGAAATTTGAACCGTAACAAACACAGTTCGAGTGTAATAGCATATACACACAGACAACTCTTTTTCTTCAAAGAATGAGCAAAATTCTTAAATAAAATGATTAAAAAATTAAACCCCCTCCATGACGAAACCTAGCTCAGTTAACCCACAAAAAATGAAAAAAAATTTTTCTAAATTTTAGATATTATTCATCTGAGGCAACACTGATCAAAAATATACCGACTTTTTTTTTTACTTTCAGCTTGACATACAAACGCCCATACACCTGCCCTTAATAGGTACTCAGCGAAAAAAAAGTGTAACATATTTTTATTAAAACTTCAATCTCTTCTCTATCTTTCACTCTTTTCTCCTCCTCCTCTCTTCCCCACTTTTTTGCACACACATACAGAAAATTCGTAAGAGAACTCATTGATTAAAAATCAGATAAACTTGCCTTTAGATTGTACATAATCTGGTTGGAAAACTGCCCCCCCCCCTCTGAACAAAATCTGCACTTGTTTATGATCCAAAAAATAAGTTTTTTCTAAATTTTAGTATCATTCATCCGGTGTAACACCTATCAAGAAAATGCCAAATTTATGTGTGTTTGTTTTGTTGTTTTTTAGTTTTAGGTGGATATACAGACATGCATATATACATATTGACAACTTCCCTTTATATAATAGACTAGCAGGACTGCCCAGCGTTGCCTGGCTGTTTTGGAGGTGTAAAAGAAAAAAAAACTTTTGGTAGAAAGGTAGGCTCAAACCTGAAGCCTTGACACGAAGGTGGAAAAGAAAGGGAAAAAAACCCTGACATCTTACCCGCCCAGCCACGAAGGGAAAGTAATTGAAAACCGTTTGAATTTAATGATTTAAAACTTATGTGACAGGTGCATGAATTTAACGAGGTCAAACATCATGCCATAGAGGGAATGAAATCCCTCACTTGACAAGGCAGTTTTTTTGGTTTTGTTTCCTCAAGCTGGTAGGGGGGGGCAGCTCCCCATAAAAAGGGAGTCTCCACGTGGATAGCAATTGTCTGATATAAGGAGTTTGCCCCGCATTGATCAAACCTTATTGCTTTTCCAGGTGTCCCTACCATGAGTGCCAGGGAGCTGCCTTATGCTACGGATTCAATTTCATTTTTATACTGAAAAGCCAAACAAACGTAAACCAGGAAATTGCATGTAAAAGTCGTCAAATTAAAGATACATGCAAGCTCGTTTCGTAAATCGTAGATATTATAATCTAGGTAGCATATAAAAAGTTTTAAGAAACATTAACCACTCCGAGCAACCCCCCCCCTCCAAAAGACTTTGTCGGACATACAGAAAAAATGCACACACTATACATTTTCGCTTTTCTATTATAGATAATATTTATAATTTGATTTACCTTGTTTGGATGGCTGACTTGTAGAAATTAAATGGGTTTTTTTTGCCAGACTAAGACACACAATTCACATCAATTGCTCAGAAAGGCAAACTTACATAACTGTCTCATACCTATCACTAGAAACTGCCTCTACTTCAACTCTCACTCTTGCGCCATCTCCTCCGGATATCTTCATGTCTACCTGACTCCAATCTTTTATTAATGGTCATTGTTCAGCCACTCAGAGGAGACATTCACTGAAGATAACATCCAACTGATCTTTGAATATTGTTTCTCTCACATCAATATCATTTCTAAATCTTTGTGATGAAGATTGATAATTTGAATTATTTGGATTATTCAGACTACGTTTCTGGAAGTCGAAGGTTTAACCTTCGGTGCAGGTAAAACTCAAAATACAATTTTGAATTACTTGGAACTTCTACTCAGTCATGGCTGATGGAATGAAATCATGCTAACGCCGTGGATTGAATAAAAGGTTCGGTTCGAAATTCCTGAGTTTGATATAAAGATTTAAAAAATTTGACAAGATACACATGAAGAAGATCGGTGGGGATTACATTGGCTGAGACATTGTGAAAATAACACTGAGGATGTAGTCTAAATAATGCAAATAATAATAAAGAGAATATCTCTTGGGTGGTCTGACTCTTTCCAGAAATATTTTCAGCTCTATGCACTCACATCTTACTCTAGCCAACCATTAAACAACTCAGCCACATCCACAAATATGAATGCACAGCCCGTTTATATATGTGCACTAGCAGGGTGCCCATCATTGCCCGGTCGTTAAATAAATTTAAATATATTTTGATTAATGCAGATTTTGTATTTATTATTATACCAACGGGGGGTACCCGGCGTTGTCTGGGTGTTTAGAGGTGTGTGTGCTTGGGCAGTGGGGGGGGGGGATCAAAACATAAGAATAAGCTAAGTAAATATTTTTAAATATTAAATAAAAATTAAATATTATATAAAAAAAGTTAAAACCTAAAAACATTGAAAAAAAAACACAAAAAAAACTAACGTAAGGCAAACGAACGATGTTAAATGTAAAAATCGGAAAAACAAAACCGAAAAACGAACGTTAAAACTTCTTTAAAAAAAATCTGAAAAATAACCCCTCCTCCCCTCCCCCCAAAAAAACATGTGAAAAATGGCTTAAATAACCGTTTCAATATTAAAATTTAAAAAATCGAAAAAGCGGGGGGGAAGGGGTACCCGGCGTTGCCCGGGTATTTTTGGGTGTTAATGAAAACCTAAGAATAAGCGAAGTAAAAAAAACAGAAAAACGAACGTTTGAAAAAATGGCTTAAATAATCCTGCTCCAATATTAAAATTTAAAAAATCAAAAAAAAAAAAAAAAGACATCTTACACGACTATTCGAACCCAAAACCGCGCTCTAAGCAACTGAGCTAAGACGACGTCCACGAAATTGTGTCGGTTTTTCCAATATTTAATACTCCAATACTCCAGCATTAATACTGCAGGCCTCTGATTTTTGTCCATCGACCACTACTCTTATGAGCCTATCGGAGAGAAATGATTTAATGATTGAGAAAACATTTCCAGTTATACCGTAGCTGAAAATCTTGTGAAGTAGGCCCTTATGCCATACCTTGTCGAAGGCCTTTGATATGTCAAGAGCAATTGCCCTAGAAAGGAAACCTTTGTCAAGAGATTCACTAATCCTGTGAGATATAACCGTTAGCACATCTGCGGTAGATCTTGCAGAATGGAAACAATATTGTGTGTCACTAAGATTACTATTTCTCTATTTAATATGGATTCCAGCAACTTACTCATAACACACAGGAGGCTTATTGGTCTGTACTGAGAGGGAGATGACTTATCACTTGAATTCTTAAATACAGGGCATACTGATGAGGTTTTCCAGGGAGTTGGAAAGCACTTCTTCTTAAGGCAACGCTTAAATAGTTTTGTAAGTATGGGAGCAAGTTCTGGTTGAAGCTTTTTTAACACTATAATTGGGATGCCGTCAGGGCCAGTTGCTTTACTGGAATCTAGGTTCTTGATTAGCTTGGCGACCTCATGCACGGATATTTGTATGTTACCTAGCTTGTTCTGTGTTATAGGAGGAAATATGGGGAGTTGATGGCCTTTGTCGCATAGGCTAGAATTAGCTGCAAAGTTCTTGGCAAATAGTTTGGCCTTATCTGACGCTGACGAGATGACCTCTGGTCCATTGATAATGGTTGGGATAGAACGCACACTTCTGTTCAGGATCCTATTTGTTATTTGCCAAAACTGGTGGGACCAAGCCGCTGATCAGCTACTTTGGATTTAACAGACTGGGCATATAGCTCTCTTGCATTTGTTATTACTCTTTTACAGTGGTTGCTGGCAGTCCTGAAATCAGCTTTAGTCTCAGTGCATCTATTACGTTGGTAGTTATGGAAAAAGTGATTTCTGTGCACGATAGCAGCAGCACATTCTGGGGAGAACCATGGCTGGCTGTTAGGTTTTTGTTGGAATTTTTTAGATGGTATGAATTGATCTATGCCTACAATTAACCATTCAGTCAGATCTGATACTATAGAGAACACATCCTTTTTAAACATGGAATGCAGAGGTAAATCAGATATGAATGTACGGAAGTTGTTCAAGTTAGCCATATATAAGTAGTATAACTACACACCTAAAGCAAGAATCGGTTTATGGCTTCTAAAATTCATATTAAAATTTTTGCATTAGAAAAAACTTATTTTAAAAAAAGTGCTAAAAAAATAATCAGTTCTAAATGACTCTTCCGGAGATTGAATGTTTAGTCGTCAGTACAGGCAATCCAAAGAATACAATTACAAACTAATTTATTTCTACTAGGTCATGGCTGACAGAACAAGGGCAAACTACTACCTATTCAAAATTTCCTGGAGATTTCAGAGTTCAACAAGACACACCTGAAAAAGTTCCTGTCCGATCACTGAAGTTAAGCAACGTTGAGCCTGGTCATTACTAAAATGGTTGACCAATTTGGGAATTCCATATGCTGTACGTAGGAGGATGTTGCAAAAACCACACATTGTCATCTTCCCTAATGAGGATATACATGCAACTGTGAACTGCTTGTGAATTTTATACTCCCACGGAATTTCCTCCTTTGGAGGAATTCGGTTAAACTCAAATTGGGTTAGTGCCATTTCACACACACACACAAACACACACACATCTGAAGTAGGTCAGAGATTACATTTGCTGAAACATTGATATTAACGTCCAAGTATTCCAAATATAGGATTATTATATTATTTATAGCTTTAGTCCGTTTTCCATTTTAATAATAGCATCTATATTATATTTCTCTTATGTCTGTCTATCCGTTCCATTTTGTTTTTTTTTAAACTATTGGGGTGATCTGGTTGAATTTTTGTATGGACCTTTGTGCAGTGAAAACTATGTATTATGATAGTTGTTCGATGAAGAGTTAGAGATTAATAGAGATTTAATGTGAAATTGAACACAAATTTAAGCATATTCAGTCCTCAATTAAGAATAAAGTACCCATTTTATGTCAATGATTACAAGTTTTGCCGGGTTTTAACGGACTAAAAAAATCTAGTGTATATGATTTAAAGAGTCTTCAGAATTTTTAGGAGGAGGATTAATAATTTTTGTATAATTTCAGATATTCGGACTATTGTTCTCAGAATTATTTTCACACAAAAGTGCAAGGGTCAGCTACCACCTTGCCCTGTTTTGTGTAACACGACCCCTGAAGCGACCCTCATTAAAAGTAATAAGCTAGTCGACTGTTCACATTGGGAATCAGTGCTTCGCTGATGTTTTCTTGATTATAAAGATGAACGTACAAACAACAAAACAAGAAAAAACAAATCAAGAAAAAAAAACAATTTAGACAACTTTTCAAATGTTTATTCTTTTAAATATTCAACAATTTTGTTGAAGTTTTTTTCTTTACTTTTTTCTCCCCTAATAAAAAAAAAAATTGGATAATAAAAAAACATGTGAAATATAAATGAATGAATGTTGAAGTGTCTCTTATTTTTCTTTTCCTTTCCACAAAGAAAATATTTCATTTTTTTTTTTTTTTTCTGAGAGGAATGGAAGAAGATTTTTGTCTGGAGAGAAAGATGACAGCAGGAAAAAAGAGAGAGAAATGATTCTCTGCAAATTAACAGACTGATTGATTGGTGGGGAGAGGGGGACCGAAGCGAAGAAGATGATGGGAAGGGGGGTTCATTTTATCGATAGTGTCTCATCAGTTTGGAAAAAAAAATAAAAATGGGATTGTCAGGTTCTAAATTTGGATAAAAAAAATCATAAAGAAATTACTGTATTTGCTTATTTATTTCTTTTTGATGTAATTCTAAAATTCAACTTAATTAAAAACAAAAATACAGAAAAATTTTATGATGTACATAATTTACATGGAATAAAAATATATTCCTAAGATTACACAACTTGATTAAATAGTTGTTTTTTTTTTAACTAAGAAAATCAAATTTTATGATGAAGCAGAGACAAGTCAATTTAAACTACTAGAATTTTAAAATCAGTTTTATAATGGCTAATCAGTAAAAATCTTTAAAAAAATGATTTTCTATATAAAAAAACTATTTCATCAATTTATGTGATTTTTGGAATATAACATTTTCATTCCGTAATGTGTATATACAGCAATAAAGATTTTTCTCCATTTTTTTTTTTTGTTTTGTTTTTTAATTATGTACGATTCTGATTAAGAACCTTTTTTAATACGAAATATCAAAGTTTTCACATTTAATCTCAATTTATTTTGGGCTTTTTAAATTAAATCACAATAATATTGAACTTAATTTTTTTCTAAATTTAATAAAAAAAAAATCATGTTTCTAAATGGTATGATGATTATTTTTTTAAATAAAATTAAGAGAAAATTAAATCTTAAATAAGAACTATTTTACATATGTTCCTTATATATATATATATATATATATATATATATATATATGTGTGTGTGTGTGTGTGTGTGTGTGTGTGTGTATGTATGTATACAAATTAAAAAGAAAGATGAGTTTCAATTTTTTTTTTGAGAAACAAACAACTATTGGGTCATTTGTGGAAATAGAAATTATACTTAATTCTTTTTTTGTTCCTTGAACAATATTAAAAAAATATTTTGCAAACAAAATTCAATGTTTTTCTAACTTGATGCGAACTAATTATTAATAATCAGATTCCTGTGCATTGATTATAAGAATAAAAACATCATACAAAAATAGACGGAGGTAGAATTTGATCCGTTGACTTGAAAGCAGTCTCCGTCCCAACAATTTATAAAAATTGGTCAGTTTAATAAAACATGCATTTCATTACTAGACTAAGTTCAAAGAGTCTTGATTTTCTTTTTCAATTACTGCTGACAGCTAGATTATATAATTGTATTTTAAAATGAATGAAATCAACATCCTTTTCAATACAAGTGAAAGTTTAGGAGTAAAAATTAAAAAGAAATTTTTTTTTTTTTAAATGAAATATGAAATCAAATAAAAACATGAAATCTTACTTTGGTTTCAGAGCATAAACAAACCATGCAAGTTGACTTAGTTAGTCAAAGTCCACAGTTTAATCTAATAAAAACAAAATACAGAAAAATCCTTATGATGTATATATATATTCATCACAAAACGAAAATGTCATGTTTAAAAAATTAAGTGAATTGATCAAATAGTTTTATCAAGAAAATCATTTTAAATGAAATCGTTAGCAACACAAGGCTGTTCTTGCAAGTTTTAATTATTGTGGAGTTATCTGCTCGTTTTTTCATGATGGCGACGCAAGACAGTCTCTTTTTGATTACTGATAAAATTTGATTTTCTTACTTAAAAATAAAACTACTTGATCAATTTACATGATTTTGGAATATGACATGTACATATATCATATAGATTTTTTTTTTTTTATATTTTTGTTTTAAATTAGATTGAATTCTGGATAAGAACCGACTACTTATTTGATAAATAATTTGTGGTTCTGTTCCGAAACCTAAAACAAGGATTCTTTGACTGTGGACATAAGAACTGTGAACCCATTTTATTTTGATAAACGTTGAGAGTTCGGCTAAACTTGCGTATATGACATAGCTAAACATTCTTTTACAATAAACTCATCCAATCTCAGTATTTTATGTTACGGAAAAATATGGTTATAACAAAACAGCTGGGGATGTTATATATATATATATATATATATATATATATATATATATTTTTTTTTTTAGATAAATAAAGAACCTGACAATTTTATTTCATTTTTTTTTTCACTGCAGATTGTTGGGATTCCTAAAGTTTTATTTTATTGTCTTATTTTAGCAGAACATGGATAGTTACTGTTTTTGTTGTTAAGAAAAATTCCAGTCTGCAAGTTCTTTTTCTTCTCTTGCTTCGGTTAGAAAAGTTTCAGAAACAAGAATGGAAGTAGGGCAGAAAAAAACCACGATCCACCTTTCCGACAATACACACACATACACAAAGAGTGCATATAAAATACATGGATTTCATTTGCTGTGTACCCTGTGTGTATTTAGGGAATAAAAACAAAAAGGGGACTGGCTTAGGTTGTTGTTTTTTCCTATTCGACTTGCAAAAAATGAAGCATTAAACATCTATGTGTGCCATTGCTTCCTGTGTTGTCTCCTTCTGTGTTTCAGCTATGTGTCTGCTTCCAGCTGCTGGAGAAGATGACGGCGCCGTTTCTCAAGCTCACCCTCACTCAGGTCACTTTCCGAAGAGTTCCAATCAGCCTTCAAAAGAAAAGAAAAAAGAAAAGGTAAAAATAAATAGAAACCAAAAAAATATAAAAATAATAAAGAAATTTATAAGAAGAAATTCAAGTTTATAGTAGGCAATACAATGTGAAGATGGAATATATGGGCACAAACTGAAACGAATTAAGATATAATTGTAGAAAAAGCTATGCAGTTTCGCATCTATTAGTCCAATATGGTGTGTGTTAACCTCTTATCAATTCATACTTTTTATTAAAGCACTGGCTGCCAGCCCAGCATTGCTTGGTTGTACAATACGCTTAAACATGATATGTTTTATTATAGAAGCAATTGATTATTACAGGGGTCGGCAACCTTTTGCTAACTGTGTGCCAACATTCATATTTTATAGCAATCAAGGTCAATATACCCATTCTCAGTGTATTTTATTTTATAAAATATACAATAATATCAAAGTTTATAAATAATGTGAAAAAAAAACAGTTTCTTAAGTGTTTTTGTAAAGTTTTTATTATTAATGGGAACCTTGTTCCATTACACTGTTAAGAATTTGAAAGGCAATTATATCCAATCTTGTATTCATATTCTGACCACTGAACAATTTATTTCAAGAAGCCTTTCTGCTGTTAATGTCATTTTGAAGTAAACTCTGAAAACAAGCAATTAAAAAGAAATTATTTCATCAAAATAAATAAATCTCACCTATCTGTTTAAATGTATGTATGTATGTTTGCATGTCTGCCTAAAACTTTCGACAGAGGCGACGGATTTTCATGAGATTGGTATCATTTTGAAGCTCAACCCTTCGGACAACACATATCGAAGAATTCGCTAAAAACATTAATTCCTTCACCCTCAACTGGGCACTTATCAACAGCGAGGGGTCAGTTTTTTGCTGATATTTTCAAAAGTTATCCTCTCTTTTCGATTGACTAGCCTTAATTTAAACCTATGTCACTTCCGGTTTGGCAATGGGCGCGTTTTTTTTTTGGGGGGGGGGGGTTCCACATTCGTTTCCTCCTTCGCAGTATGCCTACTACAACTTTTTTTTTTTTTTTGCTCAACACACACCTCCAAACACCCGGGCAACGCCGGCCACCCAGGCTAGTAAAAAATAAAAGAACATCAAAATATCCACTGATTAATTTATTTCTGTAGACAATGCATGATGAGGTGAACGTCATGCCGGCCAACCCAGAAATGGCACTGTGTATGTGTGAATGGAACGAAAGCAAGGCTTAAACTCGTGTACTGGCTAATTGATTGATTGATTTGTATGTATTATGTTGGAGATAACTTTGTTTTTTTCTCAAAAATGTTTCCTATATATATTTTTTTATAATATATTTTAAAATTTTAGTAATAAAAGTATTTTTTTAAAATATCAGTAATTGTTTTAATATAACTAAATTAAAACTAGTCAATTTAAAATGAGAAAAAAAAAAATCGTTTTCTATACAGTCCCCCAATGCTGTATTATAAGAAAACATAACCAAAATCTATTTTTCTTCCTTAGGAAGTTTTAGCAATATTAGTTTATGAAAAACAGCTCCATAGACAGCTTTTTTTAGCAGGGGTTAAATTCAAAGGGAGCCGACAGAATCTAAATTTTATAGAAAAACTTATTTAAAATTAGCAAGGTTAACTGGTGTTACCCGGAATGATAAAAATCAAACTAGGTCAAAAAGTGTGTGTCACATCCTGAGATAAAAATTTTTAACTTTCTCCCTTCCCTGTTTTTCTACATCACTCTCTGCACATTTATCTCTATTGAAAACTAGCAGTGAGACGCAATGTTGTCCGCGATTGAATGAGGATAAACAAATGTTTCACCCACCCCCCAACCCATACTTTTAATGCCATCGAAATCGAAATTAGTGAAATCACCCATTTTTGTATCAAATCCATTGATTGCCCGCTTTAGTTAGAGACTCCCTCCGCTCACAGTATACCATAAAAAAGTTTCATATGCTTCCCTGCAGTGGCTTAGTCCACAATACATTATAGTTAATATTGCACTGTAGAGAATCTACTTTTTATTTTATAAAAATTATCTGTAAATAATGGCTTCACTTAAAGTTTCAAATGCAAAAGTCAAGTATCATGGTTCAATTGTACGCTAAACAGGAACATTGATTCTGAACATGCTCCTGTCTTCTAAAAGAATCAAAAGTTAAAATTAACAGTAGCTTATTTTATAAGACATGGACATGTTCGAACTAAATGTTTCTGTTTAGAGCATAACTAAACAATGATATTTGATTTTTGCATCTGTAACTTTAACTGTTGATTTAATAGGCTGGACCTTTCTGCTTATGCAGTGATAAAGCTTGTCAAATGCATTTGTGATGTTAGGTTGTATAAAAGTGTTAACTTTGATCAAAATCAGATTTCCTTCTTTAATCAGATTTTTTTTGATTATCAATTTTCGATTCTTATCATACAGATTCTGCTACAAAACCTACATAAGAACACTCCCAGACACATCAATTACCTTCAATTATTTTGAAATTTCAGACAGAGGTACTTGATGTGTATGGGAATGTTCTTACGTAGGCTTTGTACTGGAATGCTCCTCATAAGTATCAAAAATTGATACTCAAAAGAATCCGATTAAAGAAGGAAGTCGGATTTTTACAAAAGTTCAAATCAACAGTAGCTTATTTTATAAGACATGGACATGTTCGAACTAAATGTTTCTATTTGGAGCATAACTAAACAATATTTGATTTTTGCATCTGTAACATTAATCCAAGCCATTATATAAAAATAATTTCATAAAAATCAACAATAGCTGCTCTACAGTGCAATATAGACTACAATATATTGTGGACTACATCGCTGTGACAAGGCATGTGAAGCTTTCTCCTATTACACTGCAACTAGATCAGGCACTGAATAGATTTGATTAAAAAATGGGTGATTTCACCAATGACAATGAAAATATGGGAGGATGTAACATTAGTTGATCATCATTCAATCCCGGGCATCATCAGGGTTCCCTACTAATAATATATTATATAATTATTTACTATAATAATTATTAGTGTTTACATTAGTGTTTCATCCTTTCGAGTATCATCAGTGAAGGGTGTCATGATTAACAACAGTCACCGGCAAAAGAAGTCATGTCTGGCTTCATTAGCAAAGACCCAATCCATTCGGCTGACATTATTTACTATAATAATAATAATTATTATTTATATATATATATATATATATATAATTATTATTATATATATATATAATTATTATATATATATATATATATATATATATATAATTATTATCATTATATATATAATTATTATATATATATATATATAATTATTATCATTATATATATAATTATTATATATATATATATATAATTATTATTATATATATATATATACATAATTATTATTATATATATATATATACATAATTATTATTATATATATATATATACATAATTATTATTATATATATATATATACATAATTATTATTATATATATATATATACATAATTATTATTATATATATATATACATAATTATTATTATATATATATATACATAATTATTATTATATATATATATACATAATTATTATTATATATATATATACATAATTATTATTATATATATATATACATAATTATTATTATATATATATATACATAATTATTATATATATATATACATAATTATTATTATATATATATATACATAATTATTATTATATATATATATACATAATTATTATTATATATATATATACATAATTATTATTATATATATATATACATAATTATTATTATATATATATATATATAATTATTATTATATATATATATATATAATTATTATTATATATATATATATATATACATATATATATATAAATTTTTTCTTAAACTTTTTAAAAAGTTACAAATATTATACATGAAATTTGTTTACAGTCCCCCTTCCCCTTTAAACTAAAAATTAATATTAAATATTAAAACTTAAAAAATATTTTTCATTTCGATCTCATTATGAAAAAAAAAATAAAATAACGAATGGCACCACGTTCAATAAAATAATTAGATTAGGTGAAAAAGGAAGAGAATTTCAGCTGCTTGAAGGGATTTTATTCTGCAGACTTACAGAAGCCATTGCATTGTTGAAGAATCGATTTAACTTCTTACATTCAATCCATTCACTTCATTTGCAGAAAACAATATGTTTTTTTTTAATATTTTTTTTTGTTTTTTTTTTTGTGTGTGTTGAAACATCTTTAATCAATAGTTACCTAGATTGTTGCCATGACAACTGCTGAAGTAATGAAAACCAAAACAAAGTTTGTTCATAATTTGACTAATAAAATCTCTAAGGTCTATCTTAAACATAATTGGCATTCCATCATGTGCATGAAGATGTTTCATTCTCAACGCATGATCTGGGATTCACCATTTCGGCAGCGTCTAAATATTAATTCTGCTTGCAAGAATCACTGCAGACAACTCTTTAAACTTTTCACCCATGTAGTCAACTGTGATTAAGATTTTCACTCGCGCAGTGGGCTCGCCTCAGCACTTTCACTCGCGCAGTGGGTTCGCCTCAACACTTTCACTCGCGCAGTGGGCTCGCCTCAGCACTTTCACTCGCGCAGTGGGCTCGCCTTTACATTTTCACTTAGTGGATAAAATATTTAGTAAAATTCAGTTCTAAGTTACACTCTTTTGGAGGTTAAAGGTTCAATCATCAGTTCAAGTGACACTCAGAATACAACTAAAAATTACTTGATTACTACCTAGTCAAGACCAACAGAATGAGAATATGCTATCCTCAGGGAAAGAGTTTTACTGATAATTCCAAGCCAATTCAAGTTCAACAAGGAATATGTAAAGTAAGTCGGAGATTGTTTTCATGGCATACATATGACTGGTCTCGATGCATCCCAACACCATGTGATGAGCAAAATACAGCTTCTGAATAGTAAATGAACAAAATAATGTGTATGAATGTGACACATCCTTCACAAAGTTACCCTATTAATATGCATGTGTCACATATTAGGGATTCCACGTCAATGGTGATTAAATTATCTAGTGCAGATTTTGACAAGATTCACATTGAGTGTATAATAATAACCCAGATCTGCAAAACCGAATCGTTCTCACAGAATTTTAGACAAGGGGATGCAAGTCAAACACCATAGCCAAAAAAAGAGTGATATAACAAATATCACGTATTTCGAGCTTGAAAAAACAGAGGTTTTCAAATCAGTCTTTCTATAGTAGCCATGCGAATGAGACACTGTCAATAATGTAGAAAATGCAATTATCTAAACGGAATATTACCTCAAGCCTCTGTCCGTGTGCATCACTCATTTTAGTTAAGTAAGGAAGTTAATTAATAAATAATTAGCTACGATAACATTAGTCCCTTTTGCTCTCTTTCCTATATCTATTGTCTCCAAAGTGAAGAAAACTCTCAGCAAATGTTTCCTTGTGTCGTATTTCTTCATTAAAAGAAGTTTACTTCTATAGCAATTACTAGAAACAGAAATCGAGTATAAACATGTAAAAAGACTATATGAAAATATAACAGATAGGCATAGATAGAACAAAGCGAATTTAACCTTTATGCAGCCATGCTTGTAAATATCTGATTCTAGAAGGAATCGGGGAAAACCAATGCCAACAATAAAAGCAAGACTATCGAAACAGTCACACGATGATGATTTATAAAAATTTATTTCCCCATCCTCTACACCCCTACGTAGACAAGCGATTTAGCTAGTTTCAGATCAGATATTTCTTTAACATCCCCATCTTGTTTCATCAGCAGTGTCAATTGATTATGCAATTTTTTTTTTTTTTGCTATTGAATGTACAACCTTCAGCTTTTTATCTTGTCATCTCACAATGAAAGGTTGGATCGCATTTATCAAATGGCAAAGTCGTTTGCATGCTAGAGCAGCCGGCATTTCACATATGGAAACATTTCCTTGGGGTTTTATTACTAAAACGTTCATATTCAACCTTTGACCTTTGCAATATAAAAAAAAAATTTAAAAAAAGCATACAAAAACAATATTTCTATACAATTCTGTATCGATTTATGGGATTCATTGAAATCTGCATATTCTCCCACAAAAATATACCCTTTCAGGTATAACTTAAAAGAGATCATTTCCAGAAAGCTTTTAAATAAATGATAAAACATATATCTTCATATAATAAAGTTGGCTTGTTGGATTTTCAAAGGCAGACCCAAATATCATTTAAGCTGGCAAACCAATCTTTGCTCATGACCAGTCAATTATCATCTGTTACTGTTGTACCATGTTATTAGCAATATAATAAGTGACAACAGCATATTCTTTTCATTGTTTTGACTCTGGAGTATATATCCGTTAATATCTTATACGTTTTTATCTACTATTATACTAATATATTATATTTTTAAATATTATTTTTTTCTGATGTGGTTCTCGGTTGATTAACTGTGTCTATGTCGGATATATACTCCAAAATAAAAAGAATATGCTGTTGTCACAATAATAAGTAACGTTCGGATGATTGATTGGAATGGGGAATCAGAAAAGTCAAAACTTTTTCAGATATTAAGACTAGAATAAAAAAAAGTGTGCCCATTTTTTTGCTGCCAAAGACAATTCTTTTGTTTTATTTTGTTTGTTTGAAACAATTGTTAGTACTAATGCTATGTAAGGTTCTGAATTTTTTTAGATGAGGGCTGAATGTTTAGATTACTTGTATCAATCGGACTATTGTTCTTATCTTGAGTGTTATTTGTGCAACATTTCGGTCGGATTGGCCTTCGACCGTCTTCAGGCATGTTGGTTGTCGTTCGGAAAAGAAAAGAGAAAAGTCACTGGCTCCATAGATATTTTTGTATTCTTTGAGTTAGTCTCTATTTTATGGTTATTGTTTTGTATTTGCGAAAAAAAAAAAAAAAGATTGGCATCAATTGAAATGGATGGCTCTTGTATAGAGAAGGCTCCATGTTTTGATAAGCTTCTGGGCTTGACCTTTACTCCTGATCTGAAATGGAACACGTATATCAAGTTAGCTGCCAAGGTCGCTGGAAAAATGGTAGGATTCTTCTACCGCTCCAGAAGATATCTCACTGCTGATGCAATTCTCTATCTATATAAAAGCCAAGTACGTCTATGGATGGAGTACTGCTGCCACATCTGGGCAGGAGCTGTTAAAAACAGCCTATCCTGCCTTGACAGAGCACAAAATAGGCTTAGTGGGGGATGCCCTTTTCTCTTTCCTACAACCTTTCTCCCACAAAGGAGACGTTACGAGCTTGTCTTTGTTTTATCGTTATTTCCATGTCAAGTGCTCATCTGAGCTCCAATCTCTGGTACTTCCTCGCCAATCTTTCATGATAAACACCTGTCTAGCTGAAACCATTGTCAATAATTTTCCCCACTCTTTATCTGTGCTTAAATCAAAACGTAGATTCCATGAACAAAGCTTCTTTCTTAGGACTGTACGCCTGTGGAACTCTCTTCCGTTTGCCTGTTTCCCACCTGACTACAACTTGGATGTCTTCAAGTCCAACATAAACAAATTCCTGATGAACAGCCCCCTTAAGTAAGACACTTTATCAAATCTCCAATACTAACGATACTATCCTATTGATTACTGTACGCGCAATAACCCTTATCCCCAAGTGGCTTCCGGGCCTTAATAAGTGGTGACTACCATGTAAAAAAAACAAAAACAAAAAAAACATTACTTATTATATTGCTTACAAGATGTTACAACAATAATAGATGATAAACATTTGGTGAGTTTAAACTATGAGTAAAAGTAAAATACACACCTTAACTTCAACTAACGTTTGCAAAAAGATATGCACATATTGCATAAAAAAAAAAAATTTAAAAAAAAAAAAAAAGCAACTCTATAGTTCAATATTGAACATTATTAAAAGAATTAGAATCAAGAATTTAGAACAAAATCCATCTTTTGCTTCCACAAAAAAATACTGGTATCATTCCACCACTAATAATAAAATTGTAAGCAATAATTTATTTTTAAAATTACTTAGTCCAACTGAAGTGGAGTTTCCACAAGGGGACCTAATAATTATCTAACATTACCAAATTTTCATTACTAATGATTACTATATTGTCCAATTTCTACTGTACACTCTTTAACCCTTATCCTTGAGTGGCCTCTTGGCCTTGATAATGTGGTGATGCCTATGTAAAAAAAAAAAAAAAAAAAAACATATAAAGTTATCTTGTCAGATTTTCAAAGTCAGACAAAATTAGCATTCTATCTGAAAAATCAAACTGCTTTTGACAAGCCAATTTGCATTTGTTATTGTTGTACCATGTTATTGGCAATAAAATAGCATAATTTGCTACAACTTCTTTAAAAAAATACTTAATTCAGCCAAGACAACTCTTGATATAAATCATTTTTAAATAATCATATAAAAATCAGGAAGGAGGATTATTATTTTAAATAGGAGAATATAAACTAGGTGTCTACCCTAAATACAAAAATGTGTAAGCAAATAAAAATTAAATTAACTTCACTGCATCCCGGGTAACACCAGGTAGTTACAGCTTGTAACATAATTTTTTAAAAAACATCCTTATGAATACTTTCAATAACAATATTAAATGTTCTCTTCATTTCAATACAAATCTAGGTACTAGTGCACTTATTGATCCTTGCTGAAATAATAACATTATTTAAAAAGCCATGCTTAACATGGAGAGGGGAGGGTGTTTTGTACCTATTCTGTACTTTAACCTTACAACTGAATAAAAAAAACATATAAAACTTTAATTAAACTTGGAAATAGGATTAAAAAAATAGTGTGGATCAGTAAGTGCATTAGTACCCAAATCTATTCATAAATTTTGAACTGTAAAGAAAGGAAAAGACAAAAATCAATTTGTCTTTCTCCTTTCAATTTACAAATAGATCGCAATTTGTGAAAAATCATAATTCAAATGTTAAATATTTGTCCAAAATATAAAATACTGTGAAACAAAACTATTCGTTACATTAAAATCAAAACAATAACAATTAATAAAATGCTGTTTTTCAAATTAATATGCAAGGATAAGACAAAGTTTATGACTTTCAATGTGAAAGGAGAGATCAGGGCTCTGATTGGATCAACACTGAAAGAAGTCGCTGAGCTTACGTATCTGGGCAGCAACATAGCTTCCAGAGAGAGAGATATCGAAATTCGCATCTCAAAAGCATGGCCCGCATTGGATGAGCTGCGTTTAGTATGGACTTCGGGACTAACTAACAAACTGAAAAAGCAGTTCTTGAGGGCAGTGGTAGAGTATGTCCTTGTTTACGGTGCTACACCCTGGACACTCACCAAAAGATTGGAAAGAAAACTAGACGGCACATACACCCATATGCTACAAACAGTATTAAATATATCTTGGCAAAATCATCCCACGAAGCAGCAACTTTATGGCAACCTACCTGCCCTATCTAACACCATCAGAGAAAGACGCCTACGATTTGCCGGCTATTGTCTGAGGAGCAAGCATGAATTGGTGAGTGATGTATTGCTACAGACTCCACAACACGGACGCGCAAGCAAAGGACAACCTAGATCCACGTACATCCAGCAAATAGCACACGACACCAACTGTGAACCTGAAGATCTGAGGCAGCTGATGGAAGACAGGAAACTCTGGAGAGGAAGAGTCACATTGGTCCGGGCAAGGAGCCCGTCATGATGATGATGGAAAAGCAATGGCAAATTGAGTTTTATACAAACAAGCCGTGCGTATGTAGTCTCCTCTCTGGTGCTGCATGTGAGATAACGCCATGAAAAATAGTGAAGAAATGATGAATGTGAGAAGTGTGAAGGGCAAACATTGCCTTCACATTTTCGCCAAGTTTCAGAAAGATCTAATGGATGGGAAAAGTTAAGGGATAAAAAGTGTCATTTTTTTTTTGCAATTTTGGGGCATTTTTGACCTCTTGAGCCTCTGGGGATGCAACAGCAATTGAACAAAAAAATCTTTTTTACTTTGTACATCTATTTAATGAAATACAATTTGTGGCAAAATTTCAGGAAAAACTAATGGACGGTTATCTGGCAATCGTCTAGACTCACGGACGCATGGATGGATGCCACTGAAAACATGGATCCCTCTCGAATAAATTGGGGGACCAACAAAAGAATTGTCTTTGGCAGCAAAAAATTGCCACACTTTTTCCGATACTGGTATCAATATCTGAAAAAAGTTTTGACTTTACTGATTCCCCATTCCTATCAATCATCCCAACATTACTAATTATATTGCTAATAACATGCTACAACAATAACAAATCTAATATATACAACTAATTTTTGAAGGGGGGGGGGTAAAATAAAAATAAAAGTTTTGGGAGGTAAGTATGAGGATCGAACCCGAACACTTGAGGCAAAGTTGGAAATTAAAGTGTGAAAAAAAATGTGCGATGTTAACCACTGGGCCACCGCGAAATACTAACGGAAACATGTTTGAATTTATTTAATTACTTAGAATTCGCAGGTGCACCTTTTAATGACTAAATGAGGTCAACTTTGACTGAGGGGTAGTATTTCATTTACTGCGGGAACGCTTTTTTTCTTTTTATTTTCCCAAGATGTTGGGGGGGGGGGGTAGCTCCCCATAAAAAGGGGATTGTTCAAATTGAATAGCAATTGTCTGATATAAGGAAAATATTTCCACATTGATCAAAGCTGATTGCTTTCAGACATTTCCAGTGGTCGCGACCAGAAAAATATCACCAGAATTAGTGTCGCTTTTATTATACGAAAAAACCTAATCCACATGCGGCGAGCAAAAATTGTTGAATATTTATCTTTTCAAAGTTGAGCAAATTAAATAGAGAGGCGACCTCCGTTGTTAACTATAGCAGATAATATAAATAGATATAAATAGATATTATGATTTACATGTGATATAAAAAGTTTTAAGAAGTTGTGAGCCGACCAACTGCTTCCCGGAAAAAAGCCTTTTACAGACATACACAAAAAGTGAACATATATACATACATAAACACATTTTCGCTTTTATATTTATAGATTTTACAGTAAATGATAAAAATGAAAACAGATTAACTATGTGCAATGGTATAGAGATTGGTGATCGCGGATATAACCTCATTTGACCCCATCCCCATTTCAAATCATCCAATTCTCAACATAAAATCTTTGAAAGATGCGCCACATGTGTTTTCGACTATGCTGATTAAGAAAATCTCATTCAAATTTTGCGGAAACAAGTACTTATAGAGATATAAAGACCTGTATTATGCACTGTAATTCACTAGCTGCCAGGTTTCCATGCATGCAGAATAAACAAATATACTATTCTCTTACCAATACTGCCACCACCCCAATTTAATAAAAAATATTTTTTGTAAGCATTTGCAGGTGGGTATGCTGACAACGGATTATTACAGTTAAATTTTTTTTTTTTTGGGGGGGGGGTTCTACTCCGAAAGTCGTTCTTTACATGGGGATGTTGGGAGTGTCTATTCCGAATGCCGTTCTTAAGATGGGGAGGCCGGTGGTGTCTATTCCGAAAACCGTTCTTAACATGACAATACTCAATGAAGTGAAGTGAAAAAAGTCGTGATTATTTTGTTTTACATGTTAAAAAAAGGCAACATAAAACTGGAATTTAATTCAATACAATTGGTGGAAGAGTTGAAAAGAAGAGGAAGACTTTAACAACAGAAAGAGAAACAGATGAGGCTGTTACTACTGATTTTGATCACTGTAAACAGTTCATATACAATGAGAATCCCGAACTTCTAAAACTTCTGTTTTTACTTTCCATCATTATTCTTACAGACCGTTTTTCGTACTTTTATTAATTCATATTAGGCATTTCCTTAATTGCCTCTTTTAAATTCAAATGGTACCTGCAAGTTATCACCCCAAACCAGCAGTGAAAGCCAAGCCAGATAATTTCATTTCAACTATGGCCGCCACTGGTCATCAACAACAACCGTAGTTTACTTTTTTGCAAGGGGGAGGAGCAGGTTTTCACTGTGAAATGCCGGTTAACAGATTCTTCTAGTTATATTTTCAAGATATTATGTTGTCTACATTGAATAGAGAATAAAGTAATTTGAAAGAGTGTAACATTTATTTAGATATGTGTTACAGAAAATATCAAAATATTAGTATCTATATTCTGACATTCTCTCTCTCTCTATATATATATATATATAGAGAGAGAGAAAGAGAGAGAATGTCAGAGCGGAGGTACCCGGCATTGCTCGGGTGTTTAGAAGTGGGGGGGGGCAGTAAACGAACGATATTAAAATTGTTTAAATTCGGGAAAACAAAAACTAAAAAAGAAAACGCAAACATGATGAAAAAAAAAACAAAAAAGAAACGATGTTAAAAGTTCTTAAAAAAAATCTGAAAAATAAAAAGAAAAAAATGGCATAAATAACCCTGTTTCAACATTAAAACTGTAGAGGTGTGTGTATGTGTGTTGGAGGGAGGATGTAAGAGGGAAACTAACAAACAAAAACAAACAAAAAAAAAAACAGCGAAAAAAATTTGGGAAAAGAGGTGGGCTTGAACTCGAAGCCTTGAGGTTAATAGTCTGATGACATACCATGAAGCCTTGAAGCCAGGGACGTTAGAAAGAGTCGAAAATAAGCATTTAAAAACGAAGGTGGTTTTCTAGGTCAAATGTCACGCAATAGCAGGAGCAGAAAAAACCGAATTCACAAATTTTGTAAGATAAAAGTGGTTGAAATAAAAGATTTTTACAATGCCGTCTCGTAAGTAGCATGATCTCTGTAGCACATAAAAAGTTATAAGAATGAGCGAGCAAGCTGAGAAGCAGCTGGAAAAAAGCCTTTGGCGAACATACAGAAAAAATGCGCACACACACACACTTTCATATATATACTAGCCGGAGTACCCGACGTTGCCCGGGTGTATGGAGGTGTGTGTGCTCTTAAATAAGAAAGAAACCGAGGGGGGGGGATCGAATCCGAAACCTTGAGGTGAAGTTTGAAAATAAAAGAGGGAGGGGGGGAAGGGGGATAATCAAAACATTGAAAAAAAAACACAAAATAAACTAACATACGGCAAACGAACGATGTTAAATGTAAAAATCGAAAAAACGAAAAAGAAAACAGAAAAACGAACGTTAAAACCAAAAAAAAACAAAAAAACATTAATGAGGTCAAATAGAAGTAGCGGAGTTAACATTTACTGCGGGGCAGGTTTTTTTTTTATTCAACTTTTTGGTTTGTTTACTCAACTTTGGCTGGTTTTGCTTCCTCAAGATGTTGGGGAGAAACCAGCTCCCCATAAAAAGGGATTGCCGAGAACATTGTGTTAGGCTTGAATTAGTTTCGTTTTTATAGGAAAAACCCGAATCAACGCGTGAGAAGCCAAAATAGCAATAATTTTGTAAAAGTCACTGTAAATAAATCTAGACGCGACGCACGTTCCCAAATCCTAGATATTATTATCTAGGGGGTATATAAACACTTCTAAGCGATAGTAATGACCCCGGGACCGTCAGCGAAAAAAGCCTTTTTTGGACATACAAAAATATGCGCACCGCATCAGCCTTATATATATATATATATGGTGTATAAAAAAAAATGGTCACATATTTTTCTTAATAAACATAAATTTATGCAAATCTGTTACAATATTTCATTAAAGAAACTTCTATTTCCCATGTGCTATATATATTTTTTGTGATAAAAAGGTTTTTAAGAATTTTATTTTTAAAAAAAAATATCTCATCTATAAAAAAAAAAATGGTTAATTCAATTTTTTAATTCAAAATCCAATAAATACAAGATATTTTCAAATAAGAATACATCATGGGAAAAGCATTATTTTGATCAAGTAATAGGTGAAATTATATGCATGAAAAAGGCTAGAAACCACTAAGAAGTATTTCAACGTTTATAGAATTTTCATTCCCTATAGTTCAAAAAATTGCAAGAAAACATAACAGGTGGAAATGGAAGTCCAAAAAAGCTGACACGTACTAATGTAATTTTTTTTAAATAAATAAATCTTTACTGATAAATCTTCATTAAGTAGAAAATTCTTCATTTATGGCTGATTTGGGATCAACTTTATTTTTGAACATTTTATTGCCAATTTTTGATTTTATTACTACCCAAAAATTCTCTATAGAATTGCAATCTGGTGATTGTGCCAGGCGGCTTTCGATGGTCAAGTAATTTTCTCTAAAAAATAATTCATTTTTAAGATTGCTAACGGGTTTTGTCCTGGACTAAAATGTACTCACAAAGAGACAAATTTTCTTACAGAATTAAACAAGGAAAAACTTAAAAACTTAGTATGTTGTAATAATAGGCTGCGCCTATTTTAACATCTATGAAAACTGATTCTTACACAACCTAATATCAAAACCACCACCAAACCATAACAAACCCTCCTCCAAATTTTACATTTCTATATACATTCTTTTGATTTAGCTCAAACTTTCGCCATATTTTTTGTTTCCATAATTTAGATTGATCACTGAATATCATTTTTATTTCTCTACTGCTTGCCTCAAATCAATTATTAATATGTTGTCGCTTTAATAACGGCCTCTAGAAAGGGTGTCTAGTATAAACCAATATTATTTAAATAGTTTCAATAAGTTTTTTTGTTAATTTTCTACATGATGAAAAAATTATTGGCAGAGATTTCCTTTAGACATTTTATATGATTGTCAGCTTTTTTTTTGGCCTTCCTAAGTGGTTGATGGTGACATATTTTTCATGTTTTCTTATAATTTTTTGAACAATAAAGAATGGAACTTCCAGCTTTTTCCATAATTCCATCTTTAACTTGATGAAAATAATGTTTTCACCATGATGTATAGTTAATTATTTGAAACATTTTTGCATTTATTGGATCTTGGATTCAAGAATTTATCATTTTTTTTTTTTACAGATGAAAATTTTCTTTTTAATAAAAAACTAGCAGGGTATTTGGTATTGACAAGTGTGTGGAGGTGTAGTAAGGAACTCCGGGGCCGGGGAGGGGATGGGGGGGTAAAAAGTGGTAGTTGCAGTGGCAGGAAATAAAATAACGGTAGGCAGTTTGGGTGGAGAGAGGTGTTGTTGAAAAAATAAATAAATAAATAAAAACAAGTGGTAGTAGGCAGGCAGGCAAACTCGAACCCGTAACACGGAGGAAAAAAGAAAAACGTAACGTCTTGGTCAATGCGTCCATGGCATAAGAGAAGTCGAGAGTGTTGAAATTAAGTGTAGTCAATCCAACGGTGACTGTGACTTATGAAAATGTTGACAAAAAAAAAAGACCCCTCCTTGCACAAAACGGCCAAGTTGAGTGTGAAGGAATGAATGTTTTTGGCCAATTTTTCAACATTTGTCGCCTGAAGGATCGTGCTTGAAAACGATACGATCTTGTGAGGGTCCGCCGGATGTGTCAAAAGTTTTTGGGAGACATACAAACACACACACATTTGACCTTTTATATATTACATTTTTTTATCACAAAGAAAATATAACGTGATAAATAGAAGTTTTTTAATATATTATATTACTATTGTAATTTGCATACATTTGTTTATTAAAAAACTTATGAGCAATTTTTAGCGAGAGAGAGACCAAGAAACAAATAATATATATGTACATTCGCATACATTCTCACAGATGATGGTATATACATTCACTTACATATAACTATATCTTTTCAATGAACAATAATTTTTCATACCTACAGACAGTGTTTCATATTTATGCAATAATCAGTTCAGGAGGTGATAATTACTGCTGGTCGTAGGACCTAATGCACATATACCCTTATATATCTTTACAAACATATACATTTTCATTGATGTATATATTTACACATATATACATTCCAAAAGACGTTTTGGTGTCTATGTGCATATGTGTGTATATATATATATATATATATATATATATATATATATATATGTATATATATATATATATATAGTGTGCATGTGTTTGTGTGCATATGCAGGGATATGTGCATGTGTATGTAGCAATTAGCAGTGCTTAAAAAATATATTAGCTTTTCTAAAAGCAGCAACTAAGCAATTACCATTTTTGCTATTTCTTGCAACAAAGGCCAGAGAGTACGGAATCAGGCGAGAGGATAGGGGACACATCGGCACAAGAGAACTAACTGAACTATGAGAGGGACCACCTATGTTACCTCACAAAATTATATCAGACAATTGCTATTCATGTGGACACTCCCCTATTTATGGGGAGGTGGTTTTCCCCAACATCTTGGGGGAAACGCAGACACTGGCTTGCAGCCAAAGTTAAGTTTTCCCTATGGCGTGATGTTTGACCGCATTAAGTTCACGCACCTTTCACTTAACTTTTTAATCGTTAAATTAAAACGGTTTTCATTTCTCTCCCGTCATCACCGAGAGGTAAAATGCAAGTTCCCCCCCCCTTTCTTTTCCACCTTCGCGTGAAGGCTTCGGGTTCGAGCCTACCTACCTACCTACCAAAACTTTTTATTTTCTTTTACACCAACAAACAGACAGGCAACACCGGGCACCCCCGCTAGTCTATTATATAAAAGAAAGTCGTCTGTGTGTGTGTGTGTGTATGTTTGTATGTCTGCTAAAAACTGTTGTCAGCTGCATCCGACCAAGTCAAAACCGGTACCATCTTAAAGAGCAATGCCTCGGATGCATTATATGTGAAAATTAGAAAAAAAAAGAAGCTTAATTCTGCAGTGGTTAATTGGACCACTTTTTGGAAGGAGGGGATCCATCTAAGCATCACATTTTTCACGAATATCAAGCTAAAACTATGTTTAAAACACTTGTTTTGCAACATTAATTTTTTTCCGATTCCAATACAATTACCGATTCCGTATTAAATTCCCGATTCCGATTCTTTCTAAATCTCTATATATTTAACTATAAAGTTAGTATTTTTCACGATACCATAAAAACATGTTGAATGCGCAGATGTTTTCTTAAACGTAAGGATACGCTTGCGAGGGATGATCTATCGACTTTAGTTTTACTAATAGGTTAAAATCAGCATATATTAAATATTTTAGTATTATTATCAGTGGTAGAATATTTTTCTTTAAAGAAAATCAAATAAAAAAGCCAATTAAAAGAATCGTTGTTGGCATCGGAAAATAGGCACAAATTTTTCAGATTCCGATACCCTAAAAAATTCTGATTTTTTTTGATTCCCAATTCCAATTAATTGTCTCAACACTAGTTATGACATAATACGCACTCATAGCCATTTGCCAGGAATGTTGCCTTCTTCCCCTCTTTCACGTTTCTGCTACGGCTTATTTTATTTTTTTATTTTTTTTTTTGCAGTTGCACAGGCACTCCCCATTATTTTGATTGAAAGAAAAGTTGTTTTGATTCATTAATTTTTTTATTTTTTTGAAGGGGGAAGATCTTTTTCCAGCACACGAGCAACAAAAAGTGCTCAATATCCAGAGAATAGCTTCTCTTTGTATCTCTTCTGCCGAAATATCTGGTGGGAAGTTCATCACATACTTTTTTTTTAGCAATTACATTTTTGTGTTTTTATCCGTTCTTTTATTTTGGAAATTGTTGTGGGGGTATCGATGACAGTACTCAATATCTTTAGTATAGCAAGTGTGCCCAAACCGAACTTCATGTCAATCCGGGCAAGAGCAGGTACCCATGCTGGTTTAAATATATTTCTACAAAACTGTATTACTTGATACGGCTTCATCCCTATTAAAGTTACTGTAATTCTACGCCCGCAACATAAATATTCTCAACAAACTCAACCAGCAGCAAAATCGTCCGAAGAAAAATAAATTAATGTTAAATTATTTTTTGCTTTTTTTTTTTTTCTGGTGTGTGTGTGTGGGGGGGGTCATCATTTACTAAAAATTTTACCAATTTGGAAATTTTCAAAGAATTAAACAGAAAAGAAAAAACAGTAAACAACTGAATAAAATTTGGAAAATAAAGTTGTATCTATTGCCATTGTAAAGTTTTTATTTCTGTTATTTGTACAGGCATAAAAAAAAAAGTTGATTATTTGTATTTATATTTATCTGTCCGTTCGACTTTTGCACAGAAACTACTAGGCTATCAGGTCGAAATTTTATTTCAACCCTCTTTTATGATAATGTGTAATGAAGTAAGGATTATGGTAGTTATTCGATGCACAATTAGGGATTAATAGAGATTAGTCATCACAATATCATATTTACCCCAGCAGTTTTCTCAGAAACTAATGGGCTGATCTGGTTGAAATTTTGTATGGACCTTTGTTATATATATGATAAGGTTCAGCAAGCAAAGTATCGTGGTATCAATAAACAGTTAAAGATTAATAGAGATTAGTATTTAATGAAGAGCACAAATTTAACCCATATTCAACCATCAATTTGCCACAAATACTCCTAAGTAAATGAACTATAATTTTTGCCCGTTTTTAATGAGTTAAAAAAGTCTAGCTCATTTCTATTTTTAATATAATATTTGACATATTTTGTCTCGGAGAATGTATGGAAGAGTAATTTGCAGAAAGATCAATATTCGAACGGTTTGCATCTGCCAATCTGTGATTGAAATTATTAAAACAAAACAGAAATCAATACTTTCCGATTTCAAGTCATATATAAATATTCAGGTTATCATGATACAAGATATTTAACATGGATACAATATTAGTATAGAAAAGAACAAAAAAACATTGACGATATTGCTTTTGATAGACAAGTTTGATAATAGGACAAGTGGCTCTCAAAAAGGAAAGAAGTAAGGAAGAAGAAAAAGAACAAGAAAAGATAGAGAGAAAGAGCAACAGTGGGAGGTAGGGAGATTGAAAGTGAAATGTCATTTTTGGAGAGAATTAGGAAGATAAAAATGCTGAGCAAGGGTAACAATAAGACAAGAACAAAATATACAAACAAAAGAGAAAGAAAGGAAAATATCAAAACGTTAATACTTTTGACAGTCTATATATATATATATATATATTCTTTATGTAAATACAGTCATATCTTGCTACGATGTGCAGATCATTTTAATCATATTTGATTTCATCAGGCAAGAAAAATTCAAATACAAAAATTAAAAAGGTTCCAGACCTTTCAAATTCTGAATTCTGTTAACAGAACCTTCATTTTTGTAATTAATTTAAACTCATAAGAACTTGAATTTTTGCTTCTTACCAGTCATGCCATTTTTTTTTCTCTCCTCAAAATTTGAAAAGGTCTGGAACCTTTTTAATGTTTGTATTTTAATTTTTCTTGCCTGATGAAATCAAATATAATTGAAACGGTCTGCACATTGTAGCAAGATATGACTGTATTTACATAAAGAATAAAAACAATATAATTTCTTCTCTTTGATTAAACACTATCAACGACTCTTGTCGAAATTCAATAATTCTTAATTTTTGGATATCTTTCTACCTGGAATACACATATATATATATATATATATATATATATATATATATATATATATAGTAATTTCAAGGTTACAAGTGTTTTTCAAAGCATGAAAACCAGTTTATTTTTTGTATTTAATATTTTATTTTTTATATTTCAAGCGGTCCTCTGTTCTTGGTCACAAAAAAGTATCGAAATGAAAATTTAACAATTCTAGTTAAAGATTTTTTAATTTGATACGTTTTTTGGGACCAAGAGCAGAGGATCGCTTGAAATATGAAAAAATAAAATATTAAATACAAAAAAATAACATCGTTTTCATGCTTCAAAAAAAAAAAAAAAAAAACCCTCATAACCTTGAAATCACTATTCTAGAAACATACGTGAACTATTGAGTTTTTAAATTTGTATGGCTAGGTTTCCTTCCTCTTATCTATTTGCCTGTCTGGTACCAAAGGTACTTAAGCCTTAATGTATTCTTATTATCATAAAATTTATATGCTAATTAACATATTGCAGAATAGATCTTATAATCTTATTATTATTAAATATATATATATATATATATATATATATATATATTATTATTATTTCATATTTTTATATATTAGTATAAATAGTAACTGTATTGTAACTGCATTTTTTTTTTTTTTTTTATTCAATTTTCACCCCAAACAAGGCACAGTGCCACTTTGAAGCAGGGGGCTACTATCAGGGACTTAATTAGCGGGATCATTAAGAAGGGAGATGAGTAGAAAGATGTTTGTGAACATTACACTTGAACTTCTGCATATCAGTGCAGTTGGGAAAGCAGAATCCCGGAAGGGAGTTCCAAAGACCCGCAGTTCTGGGGAAGAAACTATTGGAGTAAAAGGCTTTCTTGCATCTAGGGATCTCTATTGTAAAGGGATGTTGGGGAAGGGGTATGTTCCACTGGAGAGTCATATTTTACAGGTGCCCTGTTTTTAAATCTCTGAAACGGCTACATATGAAATCAAAGAATATCATTTTGTGCGATTCAAGAGACTTTTAAGCAAACTGAAACATCCTGTTGATCAAGACATGCTTTTTTATTTTTTGTTTCAAACGAAAAGAAAGTAAACAGAAGGAATGACAGATGGCTATGTGATGACCCCCTCTAAAGTTCCAAGAATCATGCACACAAAATTTCCCGCAACTGTTATGGTTTTAGGAGTTGTTAGCAATGAAGGACATGTGCTGCCACTGCATTTCTTTCCACTAGGGCTAATTCTGCTGCTTACATTGATGTTCTGGGTATTGTTTTTTTTTTTGTTTTTTTTTACTCATGGACGTAAGAGGCTACTATATGGGGCCATGTCTAGGAAAGATTAAAAAGATATTTGTTTATGTTACATTTAAGCTTCTGCATATCAGTACAGTCAGGGAATTCCAAAGTCTAGCTGTTTGAGGGAAGAAACTATTAGAATAGAAAGTTTTCTGGCGTTTAGGGACATCAACAGTGACGGGGTGCAATCTTATTGCTAAGCAGGTTTTTCGGGGATATGTAATAATAGCCGGAAGATGGCCTCTCTGGTACCAGTGTACAAGAATTTTGATGAAAGAACAGACCTTTTTTTTGTTGTTTCCTTTCGATTGATAGAGTAAGATGTAGAAGGGCCTACACATTTCATCAAGACTCTGCACAATCACATAAGGCTCAAACCACTCAAGAATGGTTAGCGGAACATTTTCTTGACCACATTACCCCCAACTTGTGGCCTTCTAGCTCTCCAGACATTAAGCTGTTGGATTATTAAGTGTGGAACGTTGTTGAGAGATGTTAATAGACATCCTCACAACACCAAAGATTTTCTGAAAGCATCCATAGTAAGAGCAATGGACAAAATCGAGGAGGGTCATCTTATATGTGTCTGCCAAAGGTTTAGGTCTCGAATAGAAGCTGTCGTTGAAGCAGAGGGAGATTTCATTGAATGAAATTATTAAATAAGCGTGTTGCTTATGTTCCGAAATATATAATTACAAATGCATTTTTGTTTGTATTTTCATGATCCTTAAGAATCTATTAAGTGTTTTCAAACACCAGACACACCCTGTGTGTGTGTGTGTATAGAGAGAGAGGGAGAGAGAGAGAAAATGGATAATATTTTTTTTTTAAATATAAAGAAAAAATAGGTTATTTTTATAAAGCTGTATAGTTTCAATATAAGAAACAAAACAAATTACAGATACACTACAAGTCTAACATAAACAAGTTTTTGATGAGCCATTCCATATAAGTTAACAAATTCACCAAATTTCCATTACTAACGATTACTATATTGTCCAATTTCTACTGTACACTCTTTAACCCTTATCCTCGAGTGGCCTCAAGGCCTTGATAAGTGGTGCTGCCCATGTATAAAAAAAAAAAAAAAAAAAAAAAAACTATTCCAGGCAACACTAGGTTGAGACAGCTAGTATATATAGTTATTTAAATTTACATTTAGTTAAAATATGTTTTCTTTGCTTTTTAGGTTCCAATTATACCTGTAATATTTTTTTCGTTTCAATAATTTTACAGCAAAAGGGTAAGTGATTACAAACACGTAATTATAAAGTGTCCTTTTATTTTGCTAATTATTTGTGGAGTTGTGATGTACTTAATATATAGTTATCTAGTATGATTCCTAAATTTAAACCTGAATAGCATTGAATCTAACACGATATTTGATTCTGCCTAACTAGTTTGTCCTTTTCATTCCAGCAGGTTTTTAGAATACTATAATGACTGAGCTCAATTCATATATATATATATATAGATGTACTTGTACTTGTAGCAGTTATCATTCCTGTTGCATTGAGCAGGCTTCCTTCTGAGCACAAACTGCTTTTCTACCAATCACAGTTTAGCTTTAACGATCCCGGGCCAGGTCGCAGGAAATTGCTAACCGCTCCCGATTCCACTACTGGAGGCCAACTACTTATAGGCTCACTAGTATCGTCAGGTCGTCCTTAATTGTTGTCCCTCGGGTCTTCAGCTGCTCACCAGCACGTTTGTGCCAGCCAGGAAGAGAGAGATGGGGATTGCGGACAAGCTCTCCTTCTAGTCGATGAGCTGCATGTTTAAACCACCAGAGACGTTGTTGAAGAAAGACAGATGGGAAGGGGTGTATGTTTAGTCTTCAACGAAGAGTAGAACCAGAACACAATCTCGATGGCAGCATTATTTTTTTTTATTTTTTTTTTTTTTTTACATAGGCATCACCACATTATCAAGGCCAAGAGGCCACTCAAGGATAAGGGTTAAAGAGTGTACAGTAGAAATTGGACAATATAGTAATCATTAGTAATGAAAATTTGGTAAATTTGATAGCTTATATGGAACGACTCATCAAGAACTTATTTATGTTAGACTTGAAGACAACCATATTGTAGTCAGCCGGAAAGCAGGAAAACGGAAGACAATTCCACAGGTGTGCAGTTCTAAGAAAGAAGCTTTGTTCATGGAATCTACGTTCAGGTTTAGGCACAGATAAAGAGTGGGGGGAATTATTGATAGTGTTTACAGCTAGACGAGTGTTTCTTGTGAAAGTTTGGCGAGGGGGGACCATAGATTGAAGCTCAGTCGAACACTTTCCATGAAAATAACGATACATCAGAAACAAACTCGCAACATCTCTTCTGTGAGATAGAGGTTGCAAGGAAGAGAAAAGGACATCTCCTACGAGGCTACGAAGTCTATTTTGAACTTTATCAAGGCAGGACAAGTCCTTTCTAGCAGCTCCTGCCCAGATGTGGCAACAGTATTCCATCCTTGGACGTACCTGGCTCTTATATAGATAGAGAATAGCATCAGCAGTGAGATATCTACCGGATCGATAGAAAGATCCCACCATTTTTCCAGCGGCCTTGGCAACAGATTTGATGTACGTGTTCCATTTAAGATCAGGAGTAATGGTCAAGCCATGTTGTGAAGACAGTCGTTGTTAGACTTCCAGTGTGTGCAAGTTCGCTTGGTCTCACAGCCATAAAGAAGGATGATTCTCACCATGGCCTGATATATGTGTCCCTTTGTGTCCAAGTGTATTTCCCGTGAAAACCACACAGATCAGTTGAGATGGAAGAATGTGGACCATGCTTATACTATTTCGCCATCTAGTGTAATATTAGAACCAAGATAGACAAGGGAGTACTCATCCAGTGTGAATGCTGCCAGCGAAGAAATCTTTGTTTTAGAGTAGCAATAGCACACCATTTTTTTTTCTTTACATGAATAAACTCAAACCCAGCATTATTGAAAAGCTCATAAAAAACAAAGAAATATTATCTTTAGTTTTTTCAAATCGGCCCATTAGAACTTTGTTATGACTATTCAAAGTATGCAAAATTGCATAATTCACTCGACATTTTATCTTAACTATTCAAATGCATAGAAGTTTGTGACTGAAAATGGTAGGAAATTTGAACAATTTATAAACTAACCCATTTTTAAAAAGCTGTATCTTCGGATCTTTTTAAGATATGATGAAATTTTGAACATATCATAATATCATAATACCATGAAGGTTCAGTTGGCTGTATTTACAATCATCTCACTTGGTAACTTATGGACTAATTAGCATACTAATTAGCATATTTCAGTTTTATTTTAATGCTTTAAGTAGAAACATCATAAAAACAGCTAAGAAAAATGGTAAGTAAGGCTTTATCATCATAGGAAGTATTATTCTGATGGACATTTGTCATTATTACATGATGAAAAATCCAAGATGATAACGGGAAATCCAAGATGGCCACCACAACATGATTCAAAGAAATTAACAAAATATGGCTTGTAGCATATCAAATGAAAGGAAATTCTGTACAGATTACAATTATATTCTCAAGTACATTAAACTAATTAGGATAATTAAATTTTATTTTAACGACTTCAAGATGCAGTGACATTTATTTTGTATTATTTTTTATTTTTAAGTTATTGTGGAGACTTCAAAGATTTTAACAGACCTCGCAGACATTTTTTTTTGTTCTCATGTAAAACTCGACACTACTTGTTTTTCAAACAAAATAAACATTTACAACACCAAAAATTTAGTGTAGAAAGTAGTAGGTAGAAAAGTAACTTGCCTTTGGTAACATTTATTTGCTTTTTGACCACTTTTCATATCTCTGTGGATTGTAAAACAAACCCAATAAATGTTATCAAAGGCAAGATAAGGTATTTTTTTACTTAACTGGATAATTAACTTGTGGGTTTAAACTTATTTTTTACTTAAATAAATCAAGCAGTGTTCAGTGAAGCCGTTTGAATTAAAAATAAACAAAAACAATTTTTAACAAAATAAAACAAAATTACAGTGTTATTTTGTAATATTTTCAAGGTAATTCAAGTTTTACAATATCCTTTTTTATTACATTATTAAGTGAAAGTACAGAATAGTTACAAACCCCCTCCCCCTCTCAATGTTAAGAATAGGTTTCTAAATAATAACGTTAGTACAATATAGTTATGATTTTTTTAATAAATTGGTGAAAGTACAGAAGAGTTACAAAACATCTTATCCCCATGCTAAGAATGGGTATCTAAAAGTGTTTCAGAAGTTTGGGGGACTCTGTTTTAGAGTTGCAACCCCCCACCACCACTTAAAAATTTACCAAAATTCAGGAAATCAACCAATTTTAATGACATTTTTAGTATTTATTAATTAACAGTAACAGAATATAATTTTTATACATATTTATATCATAACATTTTTGGACATCTTATTTGTTGTATTAAACATTTCTATCCTGTTCAAGTGTGTTTTTCATTTAGTTTTATACAAACAAACATTCAGTATTTATGCACCTATGTTACTGTGCTGAAACAATGTTATTATTTAGAAATCCATTCATAAAATGGGAGGGGAAGGTGTTTCATAATTATTCTGTATTTTCACCTAACAATTTAATAATAAAAAAAAAAAAAAAGATATCGTAAAAATTAAATTTAACTATCTACGGAAAACATGTTCAGAATAGTTAACAGTCAAGAACTCGTAAAACAAAAAATGTTTTCTAAATAATAACAAAAAATTTTTAAAATATGAATACTTTATGTTCGTAAGTCAGTTGACAAATGCTTTGTTTACAGGAGATTTTTGTGCGAGTCACAACTCAAAAATTCTCATGCTATATGTGTTTGACACTATTTCTATCGATGTGAGCATGGAAAGTTTTTATCCAATTCTTTTCAAAATTTTAAAACAAAAGAAATTAATATAGTCACTATTAAATAGCATTTGAACACAATTTCTATCTTTACTTAGCTTTGCACTACAAAGCTTCAACTTTGAGATATTCTAACTTTTGAGTGGAAAGACATAGATGTTGTGTTTAAATTCCATAGCAAAAACAATTCTTTCCCCTGATTAGCTAAAACAACTAGTAACACTGAGTATTTATGTAAACACACACTGACCACCTATTTGCAAAAAGTGATCTACAGCCAGCAGGCATGCTATGCTGGCATGTTTCGTTTTTAATAGTCGGATTTAAATAGCAATTTCTTCAAATATACAAATCACAACAAAAATATTAAAATATCATTTTAAAGTAAATTTTTTTGTGAATCCAGTCATATAATTTTATTTTGGTGGATGTAGGAGAAATGTACTTATTACTGATTTAAAGACTATGAATGTCAAATTAAGTAGCAGTGTGTGCCTTGTCCAGCGCTGAACTGTATGGTGTCTGATATTGCTATTTAGAGGCATTAATGCACATACCTAATCTACAAGTGACAGTCTGCACTCGGTTGATTAGTTAGCACCTCCTCGCTGCAAGTAAGGTCATCAATGTCACATTTCACCTAACCATAACACCCTCGTAACCTTGAAGAGCTGTGTTCAGGATATAATCGATCGCATAGTTTAAGAGTTGGGGAGAGGGCACAGCCCTGTCAAACACCTAACCTCAAACATCTCTGACTCTTCATAGGAAAGCAAGCGAGGACATTTATATTATCCACAAGACATGTGATAACTGCTGGTCATTTTAACCCGTTAAAAACTGGCAAAAGTTATAGTCCGTGACTTAGAATGAGTGCTTTATGCCAAATTGATGACTGAATATGGTTAAATTTATGTTCATTTTTGCATTAAATACTAATCTCAATCCATCCTTAATTGTGCATCGAACGGATACCATAATATTTAGTTTGCTGCACCTTATCATGACAATGGTCCATACAAACTTTCAGCCAGAGCAGGCCAGTAATTTCAGAGAAAACTTCTAGAGTAAATGTGATACTGCAGTAACTAATCCCTATTAATGCCTAACTGTGCATCAAATGGATACCATAATACTTAGTTTGCTGCACCTTATCATGACAAAATTTCAGACAGATCGATGAAGTATTTTCTGAGAAAAAGTGGAACAGACGGACAGACTAAGAGAAATATAGTATAGACGTATAAAAGTGAAACCTAACCTGTGAGGGTTGAGGACAGGCGTTTTATGGCAAGAAATGATATCAGAATGGTACAATGGATGTGTGATGCGAGTTTTTAAAAGAAGCTCATGAACAGACCTGATGAAGTCTAATGAAGATAAGTCTGAACACTATAGGAAATTAATTTTTCGGTTTGAAGATGTAGACCACTTGAAGTAGCAGGATCAGTGCAAAGGAGAAATCCCAAGAAAACACGGAAAGAAGAGATAAGGATGGACTTGAGAGATACAGGGTAAAATAAAGTCTTGCACTGAGGTAGATTAGTTTGAAAGTCAATTTTTTTTTAAAAGTTGGTCAACACACAACAGCATGTAAAGCACAATGAAATACCATGACGAAGGCAGTAATTTCATTCACTACAAATTAGAAACAAACTTGTTTTAAAAACAAAGTTGCAGAACAGCACACACAAACAATTTGTAAGCAGGTAAAGATTTATGCCATTCATTTAGTCACTCCGGTCGTTCATACATACTAGTTGACGTTCCGATCTCGACAGGCAGTCCAACAGAAACTGGGTCATTTCAGTGGCCTTAGATTTCGTAGGCTGAGGCATTCATTCTGGGTAGTCTTATGACAATTACCTTCCCAAGCCCTGCCTGCCGTCTTTCAGATGGAGTAAGTTTATTGTTTATTGTCTGAGGTGTCTTAATACTGGATTTACCTAAGCAATTTTTAAAAGGTAAGAGTTCTCTTCCTTTGAGGGCGCTGGCTTGATTCTCCTCACCTCAAAAGTAAAGTGAGACTTGGTGAGATGCCAATAGGTAATTAATTACATTCCTTTAGATTTTTATACGCCAAAGATGTGTACTTAGGATGCCATTAAACCGCATATGTTAAGGAGCAAATTTATGTAGGTACTTCCAGTTGTTGTCCAGAATTCAATTAAAAAAAAAAAAAAAAATACAGGAAAAATCTTTATGTATTAAGCCATCATGGAATGAAAATGTCTTGTTCCAAAAATTATATCAGTTGATCAAGTATATTATATATATATATATATATATATATATGAATTCAAATATAAAAGGTGTAATTTATTTATATAAAATATATACATACAATCATTTATTTTAATGATTAATTGTAAATTGTAGCCATTACAAAGTATATTTGGAGCTGTATTTCGGTCTTGAATAGTTCAAATTGAGTTAACTCTCTTTATTTATTAAATATGGCAGAGCAAGACACACCTTGCTTCTCATAAAAAAATATGACTTGATCAATTTACACAATTTTTGGAATATGACATTTTCAAAATTGAATTCTGAACAAGAACTATACTTCCGCCATCATAAAAGAATGGTAAGATGTTATTTCATTATATATTAATACATATAGTTGGGTTTGTTTGTTTGTTTTTAAATATATCCTTTAACACACTTTGCAAAAAAAAAAATCAAGCTGGCTATTATTTTCAACCATAAATAAAGATAATTATGAAAATTCAAAATTTTGTTTGTAAAAACATATAATTGACATTATTTTATAGAAAAAAGCAATTTTGGTTTTTCTTACCTTTAATCTTTGAAGAATTCTCTTTACAGATAAAGTTGGGGTTAAGGTTGAACATGTTTATAACATTTGCTGTCACAATTAAGCAATCTTTTTTTTAATCTGCCACGGCTCAGCAGTGGACACAAATACCTGACATAGCACAGCATAATCACTTTGACATATTGGTCCTTGTTGGATCACTGAAGCTTTGCAAAATTTAGCCTGGCCAGTAGCAAATGAGTGACCATTTAGCAATGTATGTGAGACAATGATTGTTAGAATTTTTTTTTTTATTTCTAACGCGCCTCTCTCTTCTTGGTTCCTTGTTATCCGAACAACTTGGTTAATTTTGAGAAAGAATAACACAATAAAATTCTTGTATTTAAAATAACGTATATTTACAAGTAAAGGTTAAAGTTTCCAAAACAGTTGTTCTGGAGGAGTTTCTGTTTGTTGCAGAAAAAGAGAGTAATTTCTGAGAAGTGCTCGCTGTTAATCTTTTTTTTTCTTTTTTATTGTTGCAAGCAACTCCAAGTAATAGTGGGTAATTTGCATAAGTGGCTTCATGCAAATTACCTTACAAAGTTTGAATACAAATAATTCGAACATGATACCTTCTTGCAAAAACTAACATCACAATCATCCTCCATGACCAGGATATACATGCAACTAATGAGGACGGCTTGTGAACTTAATATCGCTGAGAAACTTTGGTGATTATCCAGCTTGATCCCAACAGTAAAAAATCATAACTACACAAAATATTTCTGTAAATACATGTTAGGTTAAAAAAGGCTGTAGAGCAACATTTACACAAATTAAACAAGTATTTTTGCTTTTATTAAATAAAATCAAATTTTATCAGCAAAAGCTTTTTTGGTTATAGTTAGCTACCGTACTGCTAATTTCCGGTCTGGCTACTACCCAAAGTGGTGACAAGGCAAATCAGTTCCTTCACTTTTATTGTTCTTTAGTATTTCTACTTGCCACTGACCTTAATGAAGGCCAAAAATGGTCAAGGAGAGAATTTGCAATAAAATTTTCTTTTTACAACAAAAATACTGCATATATTTGCATAATTTTTTGTATACTGTTTTTTTTTTTTAAATTTAGTACATTAGTAAATAAATATTTTGTGCCATTTTTTAAAATTTAATACATAAGTAAATAATAAACATTTTGCGCCATTTTTTTTCTTGGTACAAGCAGTTTTAAACATTGATAAGAAACTAGATCACCAAAACTTCTTAACTCAAAAGTGAGTGAAAAAAAAAAAAAAAAAGAAGTCTATACAGCCTGCCCAAATACAATAAATATGTACTTGAATATGTGTAAGTATAAAAAATATTTTTTATTTGTAGTGGTGTGATATTTTATCTTTTTGTGACAAAATACCCAGTAAAAAAAAAAAAAAATGCAATTAAGAATGGTTGGTTTAATGACGTTCCAGAATGTGTTGCTTCCCCTCACAGTTTTCTTTTCCATCCTTCAGATGCAGAGTATTTTATAAGCAGGTTAAAATCCTAATGGTCAAATCAATAAACACTTAAGCTCCATATCTTAAATGTAACTGCATCCAACTTCATCTAAACCACCCATGGCATGTTTTAGAGGAGGAGGCCAACATACCACTAAACAATTATGCATTTAAAAACTGTTGAGCAAATCCTAAAATGTAGCATAAACAATGATAAACAGTCTGTAAAATGGGGCTATAAATTTACAAATTATCAAAAATCATCATTTAAAGTTTATTGAAAAAAAAAAATTTTATCTTTAATATTTGGTAAACAAAGTGTGCCATTATATATAAATATATATGTGTGTGCGTGTGTACATATATATAAATATATGTGTGTGTGTGTGTACATATATATAAATATATGTGTGTGTGTGTGTGTACATATATATAAATAAAAAATCATAAAACTCTGTGGACCTTGTTTGCTTGAATCTCATCTTTGATAATCAGGCGATTCCATCATTTAAAAAAGGGATAACAGGTGAATTTATATATATATATATATATATATATATATATATATATATGTATGTATGTAAATATATGCGTATGGGCTTGGCTCAGAGGCTAAAGGAATGAGTATGGAAGGTTTGGGTTTAGTTTCTAGCTGATGGCACTCAAATCGTATACATTTATTTTTCAATTTTGCTGTCACTACTACATATTAGGTTTAATATGATAATCGATAGAGAATTCTCTACAATAATAAAAATGTAATCTATATGAATTAAAATATCATATTTAAATGTATCTTATGACTAGGCAATGCTGGGCAGCCTGCTAGTATATATATAATCCTTTTTATTAAAATGGCATGACTTTTCTACCAAAAATTGAAAATAAAATGCATTTTTTTTTTTTTTTTTTTTTTTTCAATACATTTTAGATGGTGATTTTTTTTATAACATTTCTTTAAACTAAGGTAACAACTAACAATCAAATATCTGGTATAAGTTTTTATCAGATTCCTTCCAAACTATTTTGATTCGTCCAAAGTTGATTTGAAACAAAAAAGTGTAAAATCAACATACCCTAGTTTTTGTGATTGTATTTTTCTGGGTTTGACAATGACACCATCTTCATTTTCAGATGTTTTAAAACTCATTTCTTACAATGTGAACTCGTGAGTCAAATAATATTTTATAGTCTGTTGTTTATCTGCAAACAGAAACAATATTTCATAAGACTTTTTTTTTTTTAATCTAGTTTAAAGTTTTTTACAAATTTATTTTATTGTTCTTTGTTTACATTTTGTCTGGAATATTTTTTTGGTGTCTTTTGTCTTTGTAACATTCCCAGAATTTCAAAATAACTCTTGATCATATCGGCTTGACATCAAACAGCTTTTAGAAATTGTCTTCAAGAACTAATCTCTGTCCAGCTCTTTATTTATCCTTCATCACCAATTCCTCTGACGTTTTTCTTGGTTTTCCCCTGCCAAATCATCCCTCTCTTTCAACTGTTCTACATCTGTTGACTCAAGAACTCATTCTAAAAATGTGACTGTAACAACAAAGTCTTCTATTCTGCACACATCTCCCTATATTCAGATTTAACAAGTTTAATTTGATAATTATGAAAACTTAATGTTACAAATTTTTTTATTAAATGAGTAAAATCTTTCCTTTTTTTTCTAAGATTTTTGTCGTTAAAACTTATTCATAGAAGAAGACTTAAAACTTGTGAAATAAAAATGCTCTGGTCCTCATCTAGCATCAATTGAAATGAATGGTTCTCATCTTGAGGAGGCTCCATGTTTTGACAAGATTTTGGGCTTGACCTTTACTCCTGATCTGAAATGGAACACGTACATCAAATCAGTTCCCAAGGTTGCTGGAAAAATGGTGGGATCCTTCTACAACTGCAGAAGACATCTTACTGCTGATACAATTCTCTACCAAGGATGGAGTACTGTTGCCACATCTGGGCAGGAGTTGTTAGAAATCTTATCCTGCCTTGACAGAGTTCAAAATAGACTTCATAGCCTAGTGGGGGATACCCTTTTCTCTTCCCTGCAACCTCTTTCCCACAGAAGAGATGTTGCGAGCATGTCTCTACTTTATCATTATTTTAATGACAAATGCTATGCTGTGCTCCAATCTATGCCCCCCCCCACGGCCCAATTTTCACGAAAGCATTCATCTAGTTGAAACCACTATCAATAATTTCCCCCACTCTTTATCTGTGCCTAAACCTAAATGTATATTCCATGAACAAAGTTTCTTTCTTAAAACTGCACGCCTGTGGAACTCTCTTTGTTTGCCTGCTTTCCAGCCGACTACAATTTGGTTGTCTTCAAGTCCAACGTAAACAAATTCTTGATGAACCGTCCCCATAAGTAATCCAATTTACCAATTTCCACTACTAACAATTACTATGATATTGTCCAATTGACTACTGTACACTCATTAAGCCTTACCCTCGAGTGGCTTCTGGGCTTTGATAAGTGGTGACTCCTATGTAAAAAAAAGATATTTTCAAATATGTGACCAAGTTTCTCCATTGCATATCCCGAGCAACAAATTTTTCATGAATGGAATTTGCTGACTAAGCTTTACAAGCTAATGATCCGTCCCCATTTGGAATACGGGTCTCTAATGTTCGCCAGAGTTGACAAGATGTTCTCGAATTCTCTTGAGCATCTACAGCATCATGCCATCAGATATATAGATTACATATTCCTTGCCGTGACCCTGTTCTCTCTGGAGGATGTGATCTGCTTGGATTAGATCTGCTGTCTACTCACTGGAATGTAACAGTTGCTTCTGTCGCTTACAGATTATGGGGCAATATTGTAGTAATCGTTAGTAGTGTAAATAGGTAAATTGGATTACTTAAGGGGTCGGCTCATCAAGAATTTGTTTACGTTGGACTTGAAGACGACCAAATTGTAGTCAGCTGGAAAGCAAGCCAACGAAAACAATTCCACAGGCGTGCAGTTCTAAGAAAGAAGCTTTGTTTATGAAATCTATGTTTAGGTTTAGGCACAGATAAAGAGTGGGGGGAATTATTGATAGTGGTTTTGGCTAGAAGAATGCTTTTAGTGAAAGTCAGGGGTGGGGGAGCATAGATTGGAGCTCAGACGAGCACCGCAATGCTTAAATACCGCTCTGTGGTGAACAGACCAAACCTGCAACGATATGCATTCACATTAGACCATCTACATAATCACACAGAGACATACCAGCAATCTTCTTTCGCATTGTGTGCTGAACGTACTATCTCAGAATCGTGTGAATGAAATTGTATCACCATCACATTTTCGGAGTTCTGTATTGGATAACTACGGTGATGTTCCTAAGTTTTATGCATTCCCTAATTAGCTCAGTAGCCTCTGTCTTGACCATGGCTTAAGAAAAGGAAAAATATTTTTTAAAGGCCAAAATCCATACGAACCATGCAACCATAAGAAGCCGACCCCTAAAGTTAATACCACCTTCAAACAAGAGAAGAAGAAAAAAAACCACTAAATCTTCTATGAATAAGTTGTTGTAACAACCAAAGAAAAAAAAATGTTTTTAATAATTTAAAAAAAAAATATATATATATTATTTTGTTTTCTAAATTTTCAAATTAAACCAATATTTTTTTGTTTTGCCTCCAAAGATGTGGAACACTCACCTCATTCACTGGACTTTTTGCGTACTCCTTCATTTTTAATTAATTTTTTTACTGCATTTTTATTTATTAAATTGTTCGGTAAAAATACATAAAAGGTAAAGGAACCCCCCACCCACACACACCTCCCCATGTTAAAAAGGGCTTTTCTAAATAATAACATTATTATTTAGCAAAAAAAAAAAATTCTTAAGAGAGGGGCAACCAGAAATGAAGTGAAAGCAGTAATTGTCAAAATAAACAATGATTTTTACTAAGATAAAGTAAATAATGTATTGTTTTCCAAATAAGTATATGGTAACTGAATTTATCATTTAAATTGTTAGATTATTTTTTAAACATATTTAAATTTAAAAGAAAAATTTTAATTTATCGTTTTACTTTATAACATAAGATGTGGCACAAAGCCAAAATTGGGTTAGTATGGGAATCGGTTGTCGTCCTCTTGGTCTATTCTTTAAACTTGTGTCAGTCACCAAATAACCACATTCACTCTATGGGTAAAGTCTACTTCACCTTATTCCCAATCATTTGAAAATACAATATTTTTATGTAGAGCAATGATTGATTATTAAAGTTGCAATAATCTAATTTAGTAGTAAGCTCCTTTAAGTCACCAACTGTGACGTCAGCAATGATAGCTTGATTATTTATAGAATCACAACTGACTTAACTGCGCATTCTACTTGTTAAATAAACACAAATTCTTCTTCAGTTAAAATACAGGTAGAATAATTTACATAAAAAAAAAAAATTATACAAGTTTAAAAAGTTAGGTTGAGCAAATGTTATACTGACTAATCAATTTTTAAAGAGTTTTTTTTTTAAATATCAAACTTGATTTTCTTTAAATACAAAGCTTCTTTTTCAATACAAAGCTTGTTTTGGGTTGTTTTTTTTTTCAAATATAAAACATTTTTAAATAAAGCTTGTTTTTGTTTTAAATAAAAAGCATTTGTTTTATAAAAAAACTTTTGTTTTCAATACAAAGCTTGTTTTCTAAAGACAAAGCATTTTTAAATAAAGCTTGTTTGTGTTTTAAATAAAAAGCTTTTTTCCCAAATACAAAGCATTTTTCAAATAGCAAGCTATTGTTTAATACACAACAGCTTTTAATATCACATATTTTCAGATTATCATAATGATTTTATTTGAAAAACAAATTTAATTGAAGAAAGGCGTTCCCATATTAAAATCTTAGTAATGTACAGTTCCATCATCATATTTAGTGCAACATTCGTTTTACATACAGCCTTTTTAGAAATCAATCTCTTTTAACAATTTTCTGGTCAGGTTTTCATTTATCTCTCTCTCTCTCAAATCTATTCTTATCAATTCCCACCATGTTTTCCTTGGTCTTCCCCTATGACTTAAGCATGTGTTCAAAATATTTTCAAACTTTACTCTAATTGCTAAGGTTATTTACAGAGAAAAATCATTAAAAATAAAATGCATTTACACAATCTTGAAATCAAATCAATTTCTAATAACGATGGAGAACAGATTTCAAAATGATTGGAATTTAATAAACGTAAAGATGTAAATCCCTAGTTATATCAAAAGGGATTTATTTATGAGAATTTCAACTAAAAAATGAAGATGTCAAAAAAAAAAAAAAATTTTCTCATCAAAAATGTTGAATTCCAATAGCACTTATCATTGGCAAGTTTTTTTTTTAGCTCCTTATCATTGGCAAAGTATTTTTTTTTTTAGCTCCTTATCATTGGCAAAGTATTTTTTTTTTAGCTCCTTAATCAAGTGGCTTCATACTCTGTCTAGAGCCATTTGCATAAAAAAAATAAATGTATTCAAAAGTCCAGAAAATTCTTTCCTGCAATAACAATATGAGGAACAACTTCGAATGATGGAAAAAGAAGCCTCAAATTACATAAAGGAATATTTTGAAAGGAATATGAATACTATCATTCACAATCTAGACAGTTGTTATTGGTGTTGTGTTAGTGTTCATGTTAGAAATCATTGTTTGTATCCATTTTTCTTTTCTTTTTTCTTTTTCTGAGAATTATAACAAAAGATAAATTAATGTGAGAAATGGAAAGAAAACTGGTAAATTTTTTTTAAATCTGCAGTTTTCGATTGAAAAATAGTTTTAAACAATGGAAGATGTTACAACAACCCATTTTAATATTTAATGAAGTATCGATTTTGTGTGTGAAAATGCATCGACATACTCTGAATTGGTGAAAAGTCATGGAGATGAACAATTATAAAACCAATGCCGTATCGTTGGTTTAGTGACATAAAGACATCCAAGATGATTGGGAAAATATTTGAATAAATATAGATGGACCAGTGTCAATTTCATAGGGAGGAGAGAGTAAAGAGAGGATGGGGGAGGAAGAATTAAGTGAGATATAAGATGGAGAAGGGGTTGGAGAAAAAGAAGCGATCGAAGGAAGAAAGAGAGGAGAGGAAGAAGTGGAATGGAAAAAAAGAAAGAGGGGGGAAAAAGGAGGATGGAGAAAAAGAGTGAGGGACAAAGAAAAAGAGAGAGGGTAGAAAAGAGGGAGGGGTATAGAAAAAGAGGAGGAAGGGAAGAAAGTTAAGGGGAGAGGAAGAAAGTAGTTGAGTAAGGGAGTAAAAGGTGAGGGATAGAGTGATGGGAAGAGAAACAGGGGTGATGGGTAGAGGGGAAGAATATGAGATGAAAAGAAATCGACAAAGGCTGTGGAGAAAGAGTGTCTACTATAACATCACAATCTATTCTGACTTTGTAATCCTTGTAATAACATGATTATCAACCAATGCCAAAGTTAAGAAATTATGATATATAACAAATACAGGTCATGATATACATAAAGAAATCCGTAAAACACTTCCGCAAACTAGCATTTCATCCGGCGTTGCCCAGGTGTTTAGAGGTGTATGTTGAGCAAAAAAAAAAAAAAAGGCGGTCAACTTTTTTTTTTTAACTTTGACCCCTATTATGACCCCTTAATGTTTTGGGCTCAAATCAAGTTATTAAGTTAGATCCATGTCCAAGGAACCTATATCTAAAATTTCAAGTGTTTAGATCCAAAATTGGCAGAGTAGTTTGAGAGAGTTCTCAAGGGTCAAATCGTTGAACTTTGACCCCTTAACAGCCAAATTTCTGGCCGAAAACCGTTCACAAATATTTTCCGAAATCTCAGTACCCTGTACATCAAATTTATAGTCTGTAGACTTAAAATTGACAGAGTTATTGCGTAGGGAAATGTACACAAACACACACACAGACACGTTCACTTTTATAGATATATTGATGCATATTCAGTCATTATCATCGTATTCAATTTAACATGTTTTAAATGGCAACATGTCAATCAGACACATAAAAAAAAATTGACCAACTTTCCACATTTGAATCTAATAGAATACAACATACTAAAATGAGAGGTTAAATCAAAAATAGCTTAACCTGTTAATCAACTCCAAAGGATAAAATCTGAGAGGAGAAAAAATCAACAATGAATCCAGCGAGTCGATGCATGTCATTGCAAGAGAGAAATCTGCAGATAAGCTCTTTAAGCATGTGATTCATAAGGACATCCGCTACACTTTATACGACATAAGGAAAGGAGGATTTCAGATGCAAGAAAAATGACTGAAGCATGCAAAGAAGTTGATCAACATGTTGAAATTATTTCTCTCTCTCTCACATAAGATGTGACACAAGGATCGGAAAGTGAAATTTGAAATTTTTTCGCCATGATTCACATGTATGAAAAAATTTGGTTGATAAAGAATACGAAACCACCTATGGAGCCAGTAGCTTTTCTCCTTTCTTTACAAAGATGGCAACCAACATGCCTGATGAAGGTCGAAGGCGATATCGACTGAAATAACAGTCAATAGTTCGATCAAATCAAGTAATACTAAAATTCAGCCGTTTCAAATTTGAAGTGTGATACACAAATCATTTGCTCTTAGTGAAATCTACTTCTAATGTTTGTTTCATGCTCTAAAAATTGTTTTAGCATAGATTCATCCCAAAATAAGATTAGATCAGATCCTTGGTCTTCAAATGTCCTGGCTAAAATGCTGATGTCATATGTGTTAGAGATATGCAAATTGGTTCCCAGATATCCTGGCTTTAAATGAAACTAACCTACACTCCTCCATCCCCTAACCTCTTTAACATGCCTGGTTATCTTTCACTTTGCCATAAGGACTCAAACAGACATATGCACGGACTTGGAGTCTATATTCGATTTTAATTTAAGATCAAACTCCAACCTTAATTAGTATGAAAGTTCAGACACAATTTCACCTTTTGAAGCAGAAGCATTGTATCATACCAGCAGGGCAACACTGTGTTGCCTGGAGTAAAAGTCTAACACATTTCTATTAAACCTTCTCTCTTACTTCTCTCTATCTTCTCTTGTTTCTCCATCTCCCTTTCTTCTCCACCCAGTTCACTCCTTTCTGAACATACAAACATACTAACAACTCTTTTCAATATAATAAATTTCTTGAAAATTAGTACATAAAATGTTTGAAAAACCAACCCCCTCTCCCTAGCAAAAACTGGCCCAGTTAGCCCCTCAAAGAATGAATGATTTTTTTTTTTGTAATTTTAGATATCATTCATTCATGGCAACACTGCTCATGAATTTACCAACTTTGTGGGTCTTTGTTTTGTAATTTTTTACTTTTAGCTAGACATACACACAGACAACTGTCATTTATATAACAGAAGACTAGCAGGACATCGTAAAAATTCCACAATATTCTTACATTAATCTGTACAATTTACTGTAATTAATAAATGAAATAATTGAAATAAAATTCATTTTGAAATAATAAATGTCTGACAGGATTAACGGAAAAAAATTTCTTCTTTTGTAAAAATTACTGTCACTGCCTGCATTCACGAATATCTGCGGGTTTAGAACTAATTTAGATGATGTTGAATTATTTATCCTAACAAACTTCCCAGATATCCTGGCTTTAAATGAAACTAACCTACACTCCTCCATCCCCTAACCTCTTTAACATGCCTGGTTATCTTTCACTTTGCCATAAGGACTCAAACAGACATATGCACGGACTTGGAGTCTATATTCGAAATACCCTTCCCTTGACTTGAGAATCAAAATTAGAATCAAACAACCAGGCCTTTGTGTGCTTTAGACTTAACCTGCAACATAGCGTTAGCTATTTATATTTAGGAATGCTCTCTAATAAACCAGGTCTCTTACAGCATAGATATAGAGTGTGCAAGTACATGTATTTGGTGATTTTGATGTCCATCACAGTAACTAGCTTGGTTTCTACACTTAATCAGATGCAGCTGGTAGAATAACACAGTTTCTCTACATCTCATTCCCTATCACAGAGTTACATTTCTGACCTCCTGTCTCCCAGATTGACAAGATCAACAAGCCTCACTTCTAAATCAACTTCTGACCACAGTTCCCAAGGATTGTGTAAACAAATGCTCATAGTCCAATCGGAAATGCTGATCATCAAGTAATAATGGTAGAAAAAAACCTTTAACTCTTAACCCAAAGCTGAAGAGCTATGGGTTGAAAGTTTAGGGTTAAAACGACAAGGTACTATAAGAAAGCTGACTGGGAAGCCATCATGAATGACATCAGAAATACCCCCGAGGAAATAACTTTTCTCTTCCTGCAGAACAAAGCGCAAATTAGACCACCAAATGGTTCAAAGTAGCAATTGAAGCGCATGATCTCACATGGAAGTTCTATAACAAAACCGACTCTCCTCAATGGTTTACTTCTACTTGTGAAGTTGCCATTGCTCAAATGAAAGCATGCACACCACAGATTTATCTGACATAAGTCCAGTACAAACAGACAAAGTTTATAGAAGCTAGAAGTAATTGCAAGAAAGAAACAGCGACAGCTAAGAGAGAATACACCAAAACCACCAGATACCACATATTGAAGCGCAGAAATTATGAACTCATGATTTCTGGAAAAATTTACAACAGTATAGCAGATAACAGGCAATCAACAATTCGTTCACTATCCAACAATCATGAGGTCGCTTGAAGGCCAACCAAGACATGCTTGCCAGTTAGTTTGCCTTAAACTCCACATTGAACCCAGCAAATCACTCCCTCCCTGATTTTCCTTTGTGAACAGAAACCACATTAGATGATCTGAAAGTGCATGATAGAAAAAATCTAGACACCTCAAAAGTATGTGAACCTGATCGCATCTCGGTTGTACTATTAAAAAAATGCTCCACTAAGGTTGCTCCAGTTCTCTCCAAACTTTTCAACAAATGCTTTAACCAATCTTGCTTTCCTGACCACAAAAAAAAACTGCTTCTGTGGTATCAGTTTACAAAAATTCTGTCGAAAGAACTGACCCATAAAATTATTGTCCCATTAGCCTCCTCCCTCTTTTCATTAAAATATTTGAGTCCATAATTAATCAAACTCTAATCCACCACCTTACAGTTGCTTAACTTCTGTCCAATCAACAATATGGATTTGGGCAAGCCCGTTCTACTGCAGATATCCTAACTGTAACCTCTGAACATATATACCATGCACTGGATAAAGCAGGGAAAAGTAGGGCAGTAGGCCTAGATATATCTAAGGCTTTTGACAAGGTAGGGCACAAGGATCTTTTCAGGAAAATCAGATCCTATGGTATTACTAGACGAATACTTAACATAAAATCTTTCTTAAGAGAAGAATCCAAGTTGTCATCGATGGGCGTATGTCAAAACAATATGATATAAATGGTATGAATGGCAGGTATACGTGGGATGGGGGTGGGGGTGGGGGTGGAGGGTTATTACTCCTGATATGACTAAGCTTGTTTTCTTTAATAATTACAAGAAACCGTTTTCAACCATCAATAGCTTTGGCTAATGATAAATTACCTGAAAGTACTTCATTCAAACTTCTTGGCTTACGTGCACAGGGAACATGAGTTGGAAGAGATATATGGGGGCATTGCCACGGCTGCTGCGAGGAAGGTGGGCTCTTACCGTGCTAGAAAGTTACTTATGACTGAAAGTATCCCATAGCTCTATAAGGCCACCATTCACCCATGTATGGAGTATTGTTGTCACATTTGGGCTAGTGTATCTGCCACTAATCTCTCACTTCTGGACAGCGTTCAAAAGAGAGTCACCAACCTAATAGGTCCTGAACTGCCAGCTAGGCTTCAACCTCTCTCTCATCGACGAAATGTTGCATCCCTCTGCCTGTTTTACAAGTATTTTAATGGTATATGCTCCGACGAACTACAAGTCTTTGTCTCCCCTTGACGTAAACCACGACAAGCAGCAAAGTCCCACCCTTACACAGTAGAGATCCTCAGGTGCCAGAAAGCCTTCTACTCTAACAGTTTCTTCTCCAGAACTGCTAGACTTTGAAATTCCCTTCTGGGTTCCTGCTTCCCCAACTGTACTTAAATGCAGAAGTTGAAGTGTAATGTAAACAGACATCTTGCTTCTCAACTCCCTACATAGTATCCCTGTAATTGTGTCCCAGATAGTAGCCCCTACATTAAAGTGGCACCATGCCTTGTTTGGGTTGAAAATGCAATAAAAAAATTTTTTTTAATTAATCACTTATGGTAAACATAATTATACATTAAATATCTTCAAATCCATAAAACAAAACTCACTTTTTGAAATAAATACATTTAAAGTTGTACTGTTTTTATTGAAGGGACAAAATGGTTTTGAAAGAATTTGTTTTAAAATGTGTAAAGTCAGCGTCATCAGATAGACCATCATTCACCATGGTGTTGCTTTCATGTATTGAAATATATATAAAAGGTGATAATTTATGTACACACATAAAATGACTCGGCATATTTCGATCTTTTGGAAAAGTATATGTAGCAATAAAGAACTGAATGAAACAATCAAATCTAGCAGACATTTTTGCTTGACTTTAAAAGTTTGCTTCTTTTTTTTCTTCAATTCACAAAAGGTGTTTATTGTAGGCTTATATCTGCAACACATTTCATTTTAAACTCCTTCATGTGTCTGAAATCGAGATTTTTTTTTTAAATCTATTTTTTTAACCTTTACACACGATACATTAATGGTTCCTAAATTGACAGTGTGAAAATATTTTGTCATTCAAACTCATATAGTGATCGATGATGCAACACTATTACATTATGCAAAATATATGGTGCAATATCGTTTTGTTATTTGCACGACAACTGCTCCTGCTAATGATCTATTCATGTGATATTTCAGTACGTCATTCAAGCAACCTGGGATTCTTATGTCAAGAACAACAAAAAGTAACAGATTTAAATTTAGATCGACTGGAATGCTGTTTTTTTATCTGCTAAAAAATATTTGTAAAAAAACAAAGTGTTTTTGTTTTTTAGACTGGGGAAGGAATTTTTGAAAAAAATATATGAATCAAATATAAAAAAATATATATACATTTGCTTGCTTTTTTTTAAATTGAAAATGTTTTTTCTTTGCTTTTTATGACAGTGTTTTTTTTTTTTGGGGGGGGGGGTTAACTTAAAAGGAACATGTTTTCTTTTTCTTTTTATATTAGACTCATTTATTTTTATATTCTCCCTAAATCTTATGGGGAAAAAAAAATTCTTTTGTTTGTTTTTTAGCAATAATTTTTTTAGTATCTAAAAAAAAAAAAAAAGAAAAAAAAAAAGCATACCAATCCATCTAAATAAGAATCCCAGGTTGCTTAAATGTGCCTAAATATCACACAAACAGAATCAGACAGCGCTATTAGTTTTGTTGGACTTAAATAGTAAAATCCTGATGCAATACATTGTTAAAAAAAAAAAAAAAAAACTATATGAGTTTGCTAACTTCGTTAATCATTTTACCAGTGAAGTAACAACTGGCAAATGTTAAAACCTGAAAATAAACAACAAAAACACAAAACACAATACAGAAAAATACACGCAAAAGAGAAAACACATAATTGGGCACCACAAAAGCTTAGAAGACGAGGGAGTAAGAGAAAGAAGGAGATGGACAGAAAGAACCACATATCAATATATACAAAGGAAAATTTGCAATAATAAAATGGAATCAAAACGGAAATTACACACAAATTTTCTTTACAACATAAAAATTCCACTGATTGTAAATAGTTTTGGAAATATAGATCTTTCATAAACGCAATAGAAAAAAATAAAGGGGGGGGGGGGTCTGTTGATGAGTTATGAGATAAACATAAAAAAAGCTAATAATTAAAAAGCAACATTTTAGGTCGAAATGGTGAGAAAAATCTCAGATTTTTCATCCAAAAAAAACAGAACAGGTAACAAAAGTAACGACCGGAAATTCAAAACGAAACTTCAGAACGGTAAAAAGAGATTAAAATTGTAGTGATGGTTTTTCATGAAATTTTTAATGCCGTAAAAAGGTAATTACAGAGAAGAGAATATTTTTCCATCATTCTTCAAGTATGAGTTTGGAAAAAAAAAAAAATTGTATAAATAGATTCATGTCTATTTTTATAATGGAGTTGAGAAAGAGAGGTGCATATTAAAAAGGAATTTATTAATAACAGTGGTCGTATATAACAACAGTGTGGAAACACTGGAGATTAAAGCGTTGGGAGAAGCAGTCAAGGTGCAACCAAAATGTCTAGTAGCGTTCATGCCATCCATTACTTACTCTGGAGAAATGCTTTTTCTTTTTCGACTTCTTTTTGTGTCTCTTGGATACTCTTTCCATTTCTGGGTCGTCTAGAGAGACAGGAGAAGAAAAAAGATAAAAAGATAAAAAGAAAATTAGGTAACATACAAAGAGCTTGATAATCAAAGAAAGTATCTTTTTAAATTTTTTTTAAATCTGACTGAAAATAAGGAATTACGATTATTTTTTTGTACATTTGGATATTTTTCCCTTTTTTTTTATTTTTACATAGGCATCCCTACTTATCAAGGCCCAGAGGCCATTCGAGGATAAGGTGTAAGATCATGTGCCTTGTCACATTTTTACCCTACATTTTAGTAAAAATGCTATATCTTTGTTAAAACACAAGATTAAGCAATGAAATTTGTCCTATATGTGTATTTTTGTATAAGGAAACAGAATATCACACTGCATATCCCCAGAAATTAATGGTTTCCAAGTAATCTGCAGTAAATGCTGCAATTCCTTAAAAATGCCACACATCCATTAAAAAAAAAAGAAGTTAGAGAACTCAAAGGTTGAATTGAATGCATTTTATGTACAAGAAACTGAAATCTCATACGAGGACTACATAAACCTTGGTAATTGAATTTTGGTAACCAGAAAAAAATTATTTTAAAGTCTGTATTTCTTTCAGTTATGTATTAATTTATTTACCCAATAGTTTTTCCTTATATACTTCCTCTCCCAATAAATACGACTGTAAAATTTTATTATTGGAATTTTTTGTTGTCAATCTGCGGTTTGTGATTCATTTGCTATTTTCCTAAAAATAAACGCATTCTCTAATTTTGAATCAATGTGTGCCCACATTCTTTTGCAAAACAAAAAAAAAAAAAAATGCTGACACCATTCCTTTTCAGTATACTTTTCAAACAGTCATACTAATAAATGTGCCACCTAGCATCAAATGTTAGCAAAAGGAGTAGACAATTTCCATTCGTCAAGTCAGAAATGATTCGAAGAAAACAGCTGAGTTGCTCAATAATTACATACGTTAACTTTAGCAGCTGAATTCTTTCTTTATTTCAGTTGGTGAGAAGGGAACCTATCACCGTTTTTTACCCTAAGCAGGTCAATTGAACTTATATTAAGTAGAATACTTATTATCATTTTTTGGTCCCCCCGACAAAAGGAAGGTGGACCTGTAAATTCGCCCTTGTCTGTTTGCCCATTCGCACTTTTCTTAATAACTATGCCTTGAATTTTTTGAAAGACACAAGACAGATGATGATAGGATGTTCTGTCACGATTTCTCCATTGCTTATGACCTCACTCAGATTGTCCGCCAATCTAACTGTGGGTCCGACACTGATAATCAATATACAAGTCTCCAAGATCTTTTCCTCACAATTTGCCTCGAGCTATGTTCATCCTCCATTCTGTCTTCACTGGAATCTTCCGACCACTCGGTTGTCTCAGTTAAGATAAAAACAAAATGTAATAAGTCCTCTGACATACCGCTTCATCATACAGTATATGGATACTCTATGGCTGACTGGGATAGCTTCCATACATTTATATCAGATCTACTTCTGCGTTCCATGTCTAAAAGGAGTGTGACCTCTATAGTATCAGACCTACGGAATAGTTAATTGCAGGTATAGATCGCTTCATACCCTCCAAAAAATTCCAGCAAAAACAGCCAGCCATGATTCTCTCCAGAATGTGCTGCCATTGTGCATAGAAATCACTATTTTCATTGTTTCCAATGTAATAGATGTAGAGATTAAAGCCAACCTCAAGACTGCCAGCAACCACTGTAAAAGAGTAATAAAGAATGCGAGAGAGTTGTATGCTCAGTGTCTCCTGGGAGTCATAAGTTGCTGGAATCTGTGTTAAATAGAGAAGCAGTCAACCACCTCAGCAAAAATAACCTCCTCAGTGACATACAATATGGTTTCCATCCTGCTAGATCTACAGCAGATGTGCTAACAGTTATATCTCTTGTTGGAGGCTTCCTTTCTAGGGCAATTGCTCAACAGATCAAAGGCGTATGATAGGGTATGGCATAAAGGTTTATTCCACAAAATCTCCAGCTATGGTATAGCTGGAAATGTCTTTTCAAGTATTAAATTATTTTCTCTTGATAGGTTCATAAAAATAGTATTTGATTGGCAAAAATCAGAAGCTAACAGCATTAATGCTGGAGACCCTCTTCCTGATCTACATCAATGATCTCCCAAATCACATCCTAAGATCATTCGTAGACATTTATACTCATGACATTACCATCTAAGAAAACACTTCAGAGGCCATAAACGATTAAATTCTCTCAGATTCTATCTCCTCTGATCTTGAACACGTATTGCAATAGAAAAACAGGTAGGTGGTAAATTTTAATCTAAAACCAAGCTTCTATCTTTACATCATCAACACTGATCCCTGCCTGGCATAATGAATGGCTCTCATCTCGGAAAGGCTCCATGTTTTGACAAGCTTCTGAGTCTGACCTTTACTACTGATCTGAGATGGAACACATAATCAAATCCGTTACCAAGGTTGCTGGAAAAATGGTGGGATTGTTTTACCGCTCCAATAGATATCTCACTGCTGATGCAATTCTCTACCTATATAAGAGCCAAGTATGTCCAAGGATGGAGTACTGTTGCCACATCTGGGCAGGAGCTGCAAGAAAGATCTTATCCTGCTTTGACAGAGTTTCGTACCTTAGTGAGGGATGCCCTTTTCTCTTCCCTGCAACTTTTTCTCACAGAAGAGACATTGCGAGCCTGTCTCTGCCTTATTATTTTTATGGCAAATGCTCGTCTGAGCTCCAATCTATATTTCCCATCCTGACTGAAACCACTATCAATAATTTCCCTCACTCGTTAGCTGTGCCAAAAATAGATTCCCTGAACAAAGCTGCTTCGTTAGAACTGCTGCCAATGAAACTTTGTTCTATTTTGCTGCTTTCCAACTGACTACAATATGGTCGTCTTCAAGTTCAACATGAACAAGTTCTTGATGAGCCGCCCCCTTTAGTAATTCATTTTACCAAACTTCCACTACTAACGATTACTATATTTTCACACTATTATACATTAACTCTTATCCTCGAGTGGCCTCTTGGCCTTGATAAGTGGTTATGGTTACTCCTTTGTAAAAAAAAAAAACTCAGTGAAATGTTATTGTGTTTGCTTGTCATCATGCACACCTCATCTGTACATGTTTTAGAAGGAGCTTTATATGGCTTCTATTAAGTTCGAAGAGATAATAGGTAGCCCCTGTAAGGGTAACTGCGCATGTAATTAAAGAGCAACTACACTTATCATAAATCGGCACTGCCTGACTTTAATTTCAAAGGGAAAACTAGATGACTAGAAACAATAGTTAGATAAGTAGAGAATACACACAGTACGTGCTGTTCTGTAAAGGATAACCCAGTTAGTAATGACCAGGTTTAACATCAGTGATGTAAAAGGAACTGGTGTGTCCACATAATTATGCTGTATATTTTAGGAGCGAGGAAGAGCAAATAATGTAAATAAAAGTGAACTTAAAGATGAGAACTAAGAGTAATGAAAGACAGATTTAAAAAGATCAAACAAACGGCAGATTAAACAAAAATCATGTTGCATACAAAATATCAACACGCTTGGAAACCCAGCATAAGCGTTCCTTTGATAAACTGAAGTTCTTTCAAGTTACTAAAACTGTTAAATATATTTATTTCCCTTTCATGGGGAAGATGTGACACAAGGGTTGGAAAATGGGATTGTAGAGCTAGTGCCATAGAGGAAGAGCACTCTGGCCCACAAAATATGTCCGGGCAGTCCAGTTGGCATTCCTCTGGAGGAGTGCTTCAGGCAATAACCAATAAACTAACTCCTTCTCAAAGACAGAAAGTTAAGTCCAAGAGGGTGGACCTCCTAGAACTGCACAGGATCACCAGTCAACAGAGAAAAACACATTTCAAAAATGGCTTAGACATCATTCATTTGGGGGCCAGGGATGGGGGTGGGTGCTGTTGAATAGTGCTGCTTGTCTTGAGTTTGATCTTGTAATTGAATTTTATTCTCTTTTGATTAGGAGGTGATGCTCAAGATACATGCATATCGAACAAGGGATAATAAAAGGAAAATAAGTCTGATTACGTATAAAATTCAAATTGATCTTGTAGAAAAAAAAACGTACAAGAATAAAAGTTATGATTTAAAGAAAATTTTGCTACGATCACGTCTAATCTAAAGATATTTTCATTAATTTATTGGTCAGTGTGAGTATTCGTAATTATTGTCAAAATCTTGCAAGTTTTTTTTCCTCATATGTTATTTAAATTTATGACTAAGAATTGAATATGTGTTGATAACACATATTCAAAATTGTTATTAAATTAAATAAAATCCATCTTAAATTCTTAAAAAATGGATGAAGAAGAGAGAAAAAATGAGTGAAGCAGAAGAGATTGAATGGTGATAGAATTAAATATAAAATAGAAAAGCAAATGTCAAAATAACCCAGAACAAGACGACGTTAAAAGGTGCTAAAAATATAGGGGTCCCACTCAATCCTCCTATAACAAATACTAATATTTTGTCTTCCTTCTTCCCATCCTCCATCTGACATAGTTACTAATCCAATATACCACTCAAGCAGCCCCTCCATTTACAATCATACAACTAGCAATAATAATAATATTAATGAGAATATTTCTCCTAACAGCCATCCTAACATTAACAACACTTATTATCCCCTCCAAAACAGTCGTCGTACTATCATTGTCCCACCCTTTGTTGAACACAATGAACAAAATTCAAACTATTTCCCTAATACAAATCAGCAAATTAGCTTTTAATAAAATACATACATATATCGGCGCTAGTTAAACATTAATTAAGAAAAGAATATCAAACCACATTTCTTCTTTTAACAACCATAATTCTAATAATAACCAAGGAACTTCTCTAACCACTTTAATTAAAAAACTTAATTCTAATAATACTCCCTTCTCACTCAAATGGACTATCATAAAAAAGTTAAGTCAGGCTCTAAGTCACGTCGCCTCTGCACAACTGAAGCTATAACTATAATTACTTCCCCTCAAAGTAACAATATAATAAATTCTAAAAACGAACTGATCTCTTTCTGTAAACATAAGACCAAATTTAATTATGGTAATTTTGAAATTACATAGCTATTACTTTAACCAGTCAGATATATATAATTTTCTTTAACATTGTCGTTTCTTCTACATACATTCTTAATACTTTAACTTGATAATCCTTTATTTTAATTCTTTATTTCTTCTTTGTTTGGCTGTTTTTTTTTTTTAATCTGCAATTTCCGTTTTGGTGTTTAAATATTCCTATCTATCAAATATATCAATCTACCTACACTTTCATATCCTATATATATTTACTTACATTTTATATATGCATTTACATACTTACTTGCTTGCTTTATCCGGAATTTCAGATACTGGCCATCCTCTCCCCTTAAATTTTTTTTTTTTAGTGTCTTTTAATAACTTCTGATATTTTCTTAAGTAACAACCTGTACCTTTCAGTTGACCTCTTTTTTGCCCTATATTTTTGGTGCCTTTTAACATCGTCTTGTCTGGGTCGTTTTGACATTTGCTTTTCTATTTTATATTTAATTCTATCACCATTCAATCTTTTATTTTTTTTCTCTCTTCTTCATCCATTTTTCTTAATTACACCATGTCTTGGCAGCCGAGATAACGCATATCTTATTTTTCTTTTAATAATATTATTTGAATTCTTACCCTTTTCCTTGTACCTATTTGTGAATTATTCCACGGATTTCGGCCTTTTGGATTATTTTGGGCCATCTTCCAATTACGTGATTTCCTTGGATTTTACTTGTGCGAATGGAAATTTAACTACCTTTCTTTGATTTACTTTTTTGGATCTTACTGTCATTGGATACTTTACATTTCACCAGACTATCCATTCACGTAGAATCACCTTTTTCTTCACCCTATTCACTATGCTTCACTTTTTGTTATCAAATAAGATTTTTGACTTACTTGCAGTTTCATCAAATACTTTTGTATGCAAAATCCGATCCTGCATTTTGCTAATTCCTACCCTCTGATGAGAAGGAAAGTATTTCTTTGAAACTCCGCGGATTAAGGACTATCCACTTATTAAGTGTTTCCTTTTCAAATTAAATATGTTTTTAACTCTTTTTCAAAGTTTTTTTAACATGCTTTATTAACTATTTGCTCTTATATATACATATATGCACACAGAAATAGGGCAGTTTGATATGCCACATATTCAAGATATATTTAGATGAGTGGCTGAAGCATAAACAAATGTTTTTAATATTATGTATTCTTCAATATTTTCAAATAATTGTAAAAAAAATCTTAAAAGCAAATATTGTTTTATGGTTCAACCACCATTCATCAATCGTGTGTGTGTGTATGTATATATATATATATATATATATATATATATATATACACGCACACACACACATATATAGAAAGAGAGAGAAGAAATATCAGTATAAATTAAAATTATATACATCAAAATGATTCCTGAAGGGATAGAGTATCAATCACAAAATAAAAAGCTCAATACTTAGCTTTAAAACATGCTTACATATATGCAAATCACGTGATTTGACTTTAATATAAAATTATGTAAGAATTTTATATTAATATAACATGGAGATCAGAATTGGAGTTATGGTACTTTTCAAGGGTCATGGGTCATCCATGCTCCATTTTAATGGATGACGTCATCTTTTTGTTGCTTCATCGTTTTTAATGGCATAAATGATCTCTTTCAAATATCTTTAACCATGTCATTACCTATGTACATGGAGACAAGATCCCAACTTTTTCGCAGTATATAAGATTGTTGTTACTATGTGGCTTCTTTACTTGAAAATTTTTAAATCATAATTGTACACCAACGTTAAAGTAATCATTAAAATTAAATCAATTATGCCAAACTGCAATGAAAATACTCTTACTTATTGCAGCAATATTTTTTAGATTAATAAGTAAAAATTGCAAGCAAACAAAATAAAGAAAATTATTTAAAATTTTTTTTTTAATAATTAACTTTTTTCCCCCCAAATATTTTTCAGCAAAAAAAAAAAAAAAAAAAAAATTTTTTTTTTAAAAATAACATGTAACTAAAACAAAAACATTTTTTTTTAATTTTTATTATAAACATCAAAAAGGATGCTTCTGAATTCTTTGAAATAAGGATTGATAATATGTACTATTTAAAGGACAGTTCAGACTACTGTTCTCATTTTGGCTGTTGTATCTATGTATATATCTATCATTTCAGCTGATGTAATCGCTGACCTTCTTCGGGTGTATCTGGCTAATGGTATGAAAAAAAGAATAAAACTATTCTTTCCACCATTCACCAATAAAAACCGTTGTCAAGATAAACATCAGCCGAAACATTGTGCAAATAACACTCAAGATGAGAACAGTAATCCGAACAATTCAAATGAAGCAAATCATAAAGAATGACTTTCGGTAACTAATATTTATCTATTATGGCATCATATTTATATATTTCTTTCTTGACAATTCTACAATTAAGCATAAGAGCCTGCATTAATCCATCAACTGGGAAATCAGTTTATCTAACAAATTTATTAAAGCTTGACTTGATGTGAGATTAACACAGTATGGGTTGAGCTTGTTCCTCCTGTAGAATACACAGCGCTTCAGATGAATGCAGCCCACGTGTGACAGTCTGTAACACCCAAGATAGTGATGAGCAGTCAATTCCAGGATCAGCAGCAAACACTGTAAACCTGATGATCAGAACTATGTCCAATGCCAGCTTTGATGGCGTGTAACTAATTCTTCAATTGGCCTCTCAGGCATCTTCACGAATCTTGGAGGGATTCTGGAACTATTGATTTATGAATGAACTCTTTTGCGTTACAGCATACATGGTAAAACCAGTGAAATTTTTGCTTTAAAAGTAATTGGTTGAGAAAGGTGATCCTTCATTGTGTCCTAATTTGAGTACTAGAGATAAAATGTTGCCAGCAGAGACACAAAATTCACCAGTTATCGCCCTTGTTTCTTCAACCTGTTTTCAAGATGGCGTCACAAGATTGCATCTTGTAGTTTAGCCATAAAATTTCATTTTCTGAGTTAAAAAATGAAACTCAATTTACATGATTTGGGTGTACAATTTTTTTTTTTCTGTCACAAGTATGTACACAGATTTTTCTTCTGTTTTTTTTTTGTAGATAAAGGGAAATTCTAAATAAGTACCAATGTTTTTGTTTTTTTTCGAAAACATTACACTTAATGGTGTTTTTTTTTTATTACTATTTAAAACCGTTAGTTATTTTTGTTTGTTACAAATACAACTTCATGCATAGAAAAAATGTTAAAGGCTTAATATACAGATACAACAATTACGAAAACAAAAATATTTCAACAACGTAAACATAATAAAAACTGATGATCCTGATTAGTTGATTGTCTACATACTGAATGAGATAAGTGATGAGAGGAAGGGAATTTATTAAAACAATTTTTTATAATTTAAAATCTGAATCCAAATCACTGTAAAGACAGTACGTTTGCAATTCATCTTTAATATATTCATGAAATCAATTTCACTATACAGATCATGAGGAAAAAAGGTTCATTTTTTTTTATATATGAAATGGGAATCATGTAAATAATTATACAATTTGATATAACTTTCTGAATTTTTGAGATGAGGATTGATAATTTATATTATTTGAACTACTGTTTTCATCTTGCATGTTATCCGCACAACATTCTTGTCAAAGTAACGTCTAACCTTCTTCATGTGTATCTTGTCAAACTCTGGAATTTTCTATCAAACAATAATTTACACAAAAAAATTGTGAACGTGACTAGGTAAAAGTCTTAAATAATTCAGAACTGTATTCTTAGTATCACCCTTGCACTGTCCTTGTGTCATAACGGATAATGTACTAAGCAGGTTCTACGGACAAACTTATCTTTAGTTATCCTTTGACAACTAAATATTTTCGTTTACTAGCCAAATAGAAAAGTTACTAGCCAAACCCACATGATTTTTAGAATATGACATCTTAGTTCTGTGACGAGTATATAAATCAAAGATTTTTCTGTGTTTTTTTTTTTTTATAAGTGTAATTCTAAATATACAACAAATTTTATGTTGATACTTGAAGGTATAAACATTCTAATTTCTTTAGATATTTTTTTTAAACAGCCTTCGTTAAAACATAAAAAAAAGAGTATATTAGTCTATTAAACTTTTATTGTTTAAATAATTTAATTTTGTTTGTTTTATGAAAAAAAAAAAAAGTTGAAAAGATATTTTTCATTCAGTAGTGAGCTTTGGAAAATTGTCAATGAAAGAAATACAATCGCCAAAAGATAAGCGTTTCATTATTTCTAGTCGACACTTTTGAAAAATCACTCGCAAATGCAACTGTTTTACTCACAATGTAGAGCCCTGCTAAGTAAAGTTAAGTTCTACATAACACTCTTCCAGCATTTGAAGGGTTAATCTTCAGTGCAGGCAATACGAAGAATACAATTACGAATTACTGAAAACTTCTACCAGGTCATAACTGACAAAACAAGAGCATGCTAACTCTGTGGATTAAATAAAGGATTCTGTTTGAAATTCTGTGCAGATTTCTGAGTTCAAAAAGATACAACAGAAAAACGTTGGAAGGTTACACTGAGCGAAACATTGTGAGAATAATAATATTCAAGATGAGAACAGTAGTCAAGATAATCCAAATACATACATGCTGTATAAACTACCAATATATAAATGTACTTAAAAATATCTATTTACCTTCATAATTGGTTAAGAGTACTACACACACATACAAATATACAATGAACCAATGTTGACACAATTCATGACGAGTTGCCCAGTTATTTTTTTTTTGTTTTCAAAAATTAAAATAAAATGCATCAATAAATATTCAATTAAAAGTATGAAATAGATAAACAATTGCAATTAAATAATTTATATATATATATATATAAATTTATAAATATCTACAAGTTATGACCGGGGTTCGCATCTATTTTTAATTTGCACGACTTTTATGCGCTATTTTCGAGATTTTTTTTCGATCGCCATGTTTTTGTTACGCTTTTCAGTATAAACGTTAACAAGACACTTATCACTTCCTCTCCCCTCATGGCCAAGATGGTTAGGTCGCAGGGTTTTTTTCCATTTCGTTTCCACCTTCGCGTCAAGGCTTCAGGGTTCAAGCCTACCTTCCTACGAAAACTTTTTTTTCCTTTTACACCTCCAAACACATGGCCAACGTTTTTTTGTTTTTTTTTAACAGGGTTGTTTTGATCTAACCCCCCCCCCTCCGCAACACACACCTCCAAACACCTGGGCAACGACGGGTACCTCCCACTATATATAATAAATGTAACCTTCCTTTAAAATTAAACACAAAAGTTTTTTTAAATGTATATTTTGAATTTAATATTCTGAAAAGAAAAGGAATACACAAAATCATTTTATTCAAACTTTAAATTTTTAATTGTGTTGAATTCCTTTTTTTTTCTTTTTTTTTTTTTTTTTCCAAGGTGGTCACCACTTATCAAGGCCCGGAAGCCACTCAGGGATAAGGGTTATTGTAAGTACAGTACGTTAGTGTGGATATTTTAGAGTGTTTACTTAAGGGGGCGGTTCATCAGGAATTTGTTTACGATGGACTTGAAGACATCCAAGTTGTAGTCAGGAGGGAAGCAGGCAGACAGAACAGTTCCACAGGCGTGCAGTTCCAAGAAAGAAGCTTTGTTCATGGAATCTACGTTTTGATTTAGGCATAGATAAAGAGTGGGGAAAGTTTTTGACCGTGGATTCAGCTAGACGGGTGTTTTTTGTAAAAGATTGGTGAGGGGGGACCATCGCTAGAAACAATGGATACTCCTTGAAAGAGAACCTAAAAATAATTTTACAGTCAAGCAAAGGTTACTCCTTTTAACTGATATTGTTTCAAGCCAATGATAGAGACATCCTAAAAGCAGTGCTGGGGTTAGCAGAGTAATACAGATTTGAATATTAAGTAATTTAACAATGCCCGACGAGCACATCACTTGATTTTAACCTAAAATATTATTTATCTTTCTATTATTTTGATGGTATTTCTCTTGTTATTAACAACTAATTGAGACAAGAAAATATCATTTACAATCTGAAAAATAATTAAAGTTTTATACAAATTGTGGATACATCTTCGACAATCAGTCGGACAGTGACTTTGTTGTCGGGTTGCAGTATGGTATCTTTCAGTCTTAAAAGGTTCACTCCTCTCAAATTTTACCTTATCTTTGAGATGAGGTTAGTTTTTTTTTTTTAAATGAAAGTTGCTTCAGACAAGGCATGAAGCCACTTGATGTAGTGAGTGAAAAAAAAATTTTGTTAAATACTACTTCAAGGTTGTTGTCGGGGGGGGGGGTAAAGTACTCAGAGTTTGTCAGAGCACTTGCCATTGCAATACTTGTAAAACAAGCACAAGGGTGCCACATTTTGGAGATGGGACAGAGGCTAGAGCTTAACTGATAGTTCAGAACTTATCAGGTTGACAACTCTTTTTGGAATCCTGTCCACGAGCGAGAGACTAGTGGCAGATGCACCGGCCCAGATGCATAGGATACTCCCAGGTATGAGTAGCCTTCCAGCACGATAGAAAGAGCCCATCTTCCTTGCAGCAGTTTTGGCAATTGCCTCAATGTATTTCTTTTGAAATGTAATATGTGCATATATATTTCGAAAACATAAAATTACATGGGGGGGGGGGGGTATTGATGTTAGTTTTACTGGTTTCAAATCAATAAAAATTTTCATTTTATCATTAATACCCAGCAAAGAGAAATTAAATTATTAAATTATTAAAAAAAAAAAAAAAAAAAAAAAAAAAAAAAAAAAAAAAAAAAAATCAGAAAATCGGCATCATTTTTTTTTTGTATTCCAATACCGTAAAAAGTTAAGATTTTTCCAATTCCCGATTAATCGGCCCAACACTAATGATTTTGGTATAGTAAGAAATAATTTAGTAATCTAAATTAACAGAAAATAATATTCCCCATGCATATACTTGAGAAAAAAGTTTTTTAAAAAAATAAGAATCTTTCATTCATAATATTATTAACTTTGCTATTAAAACATGAATCTGTTGCTAGAATTTTTTTTATGCCACATCAAACTAGTTTCTGGTTATTTAATGTTGAAGCACAAATCCGTTGTAGATTTGTTGTATATGATTAACTGAACACAAGTTGTTATCATAGCTGTCAGAAAACTGTAGACTCATATTGTACCAATAAGTATAAATTCATAAACATATATACAACAGCCAATTAGTTTAGAACTTGGTCTGTATCTGATTTTACCAATCTATTGTAAGACGTGTAAAAATGTTCAATAAAGGGCCGGGAAACGAGGATTCAATTTTCGGTCAAGGAATACCAAAGACTCAAAACCTGATGCCTCCTTGCTAACTATTCAGTATTATAAGGTTAGGAGTGGAGTAGTCCTGAAAAATGCACTCCCCTATAGCTCGATGTAATAGCTAATGAAAAAGGAGTCTTCTGGTCAATGTGAATTATGATCAATCACTGTTTGTTGAATTATAGAAAAAAACAAATGACTCCATGGGTGGCATTTTTAACGGGGGATCACCCTCTTCTGATGCCCATATTGTATTTCAAACTGACCAGCATTACTGTAAAACCCTTGAAGTTATAAATAAAACGTATCTCCTTTGAGATTCTTTACATTCTGATAGTTTTTTTTAAATTCTGTCCTTTAGTCCTTACATTCCATGAGCTGTTTCTGACAAAGGGGGAAGAATTGCTGTTTTCTGGGTCAGAATCTATCCATGTCACATTTATCGTTGGCTAGTTTTTCACCTTGAAGTATTTTCTTTATTTTTAGCTCCTTACAAAAAATGGCTTCATGTCTTGTTGGGAGCAATTTTTGTTTAAAAAATAAAAATTTAAAAAAAAAAAAATCAGTAAAATCGGATTTGTGTAGTGCTTAAACATCTTTCTGTAATTAGAATGAATGAAATTGTCAAAAAAAAAAAAGAAAAAAATATACTGACCTGATTCAGACATATAACTCGGTGACCGTGATGCTGATCGAGACTTCTTTTTTTTCTTCAGTTTGTGACGAGATGACAAATCATCGTCCGATTCTGACTGCAAAGTAATGAGTTGAGGTTCAGTACACAACTGAAATTCACACACATTCATAACAAAAAAATTCAACAGGCGAACCTGGTCCGTCATCAGATAATCATTGTGTAGGAAATAGTCAATTCTTATTTTTTCTTAAACATGTTAGTTATATAAGTGATCATAAAATAACATTTGTTTAAAATGTGTAGTTCTCGCCAAGAATTTCCCTTAAAAATAAAGAAATATGATGTATGCACTCCTGATGAAACAAAAATGTCATATTCGAAAAATCATGTAAATTAAGTAATTTTATTTTTATAAAAAAATCATTTTTAAGTGATTAATGGGAATTCAGAGGCATTAACACAAATTTAGGAAGTATGAATTATTGCTGAGTTATCTCCCTTTGTTTCATAAAACTGTTTTCAAAATGGTGCATAAGACAGTTACTCCTCTGATACTCATAAAATTTCATTTTCTTATTTAAAAAATATGGCATTATCACATGGACATATCGGGTTCTGCTGGATCACAGAAGTTAAGCAACATTGAACCTGGTCAATACTAAAGGGGTGACCATTTGGGACTTCCAGGTGTTGTATGTGCTCTCCACTTATCTCAGCACTTTTTACAGTCATCCTGAACTTCTACCTTCCATTGATTCAAGAGAGGTGTGGTTGGAGATTGTGCGACACTTGCCTCGTAACTACATGCACAGCTGCCCCTACATAATTTTTGGAATATGATATTTTCATTTCGTCACGGGTATATACATCATACAGATTTTTCTTTATTTTTGGTTTTTAAGGGGAATTATTTCTGAATAAATTTTTAATTAGTTTGGAATTTTCAGCTGAGACGTAATTAAATTTTCTGTTATTTTAATTTTTCACTCAACTCAAAATTGGTGATGTTAGTAAGATTAACATATTTACTAAAATATATTTTTTTATTTGTATTAATATCTTTGCCAAGAAGTAAATTTTTTATTTGTTTTTATACTAACATCTTTGCCAAGAAGCAAATTTTATTTGTTTTTAGATTAATATCTTTGCCAAGAAGTAAATTTTTTATTTGTTTTTAGATTAAATTCTTTGCTAAGATGCAATACTTTCCTTGTTTTTAAACATATTTGTCAAGATGCAATTTTTTGCAATATTTTCTTTTTTGAATATGTATTTGCTAGTAATCAAATTTATATTTTTTTTTAATCTCTTATTCTATGAACTGAAAATTGAATAAAACTTTTCTTCCAAAAGAAATTCATAATTGTGCTGTCATTAATATAATTTGCTTTTCCATGGCTCAACTAGTTGTTCTTTTTTTATTTCTATAAATATAGCATTGACTTCATCTTTATTTCACATTGAAATTCTCTTTTTCATTATAACATAAGCTAAAAATTATTTTTATTATTACATATTAGTTTATTAAAGACATGGAAATTTTAAATTTACAATTAAAAAATTAAACATTAGATTTATTTCAATTACAAAATAAACATTTTCAATAACTAGTATTTATACACATATGGATGTTTATATGTGCTGACCTTTCATACACTTTCTGCAATTTTTCATGAAGAAAATAACACTAAATATTCAGAGTTTTCTTCAACATTTTATTTGGAGAGAATCGACTCAGAAGAGAAAGAGACTAATGTTCACTTTGCTAATTATTTACTTATTAACTTTCAAACTGAAACACACAGACAGAGAACATCTAGGTCACATTCCACTTAGATTATTCTACATTATTGACAGTGTCTTATGTGCAGAGTCCCACAGAGACTGATCAAAAACATTTGACCTCTGCCCCCCCTCCAATCTCAAATTTACGTCATGCATCTTTCATTCAACCCTGGGAACAATGGTTTCATAGATCTGAGTTATAATGGACCTAATATGACCTTTGTCAAAATTCACACTAGTCAACACAGGGTTCGTACAGATTTTCAATGTCCATTTTCAAAGACTTTTCAAGAGTTGTCATAGTTTTTCAAGATCTAGACAAATTTCAAATTTTCAAAACAAAATTTGATATATAAACAGTGATATAATAAAGCCAAAAAATTAATAAACAGGAAAAGTCATTTTCATTTACATAGAAAACAATATGCCTGTCAAGAATCATACTTACAATCCCTGACCAACTTATATTTGGCCAACCAACTCCAATTAAATGTTATTTTCCCCATAGTAGATTGGTCTATACTGTGTTCATTTTACTTTTAAATTTTGTATTTCCGGTATTGTGGATACAAGAGTTACGTTCCTTTATCACAAAACTACCCAATGTTAATATATGAAAAACATCAGATAGTTTTGTGATAAAACTCTTGTATCCACAATAATACAATGTATTTTCAGAACTATCTATTTCAATTTTATTTTCAATATTTATGCTCTAATATTATTGTAGCTCAGTTGTTAAAACTGCAAAAGTATTTATCTAAGTTAGAAAGGAAACCTAGCATAGCCTGATCATAAAATACGTTTAAATATGATATTTTAATTCATGCAGATTTTGTATATATTATTATAGAGTCAATTTCCTATAAAGTCTTGCATATTATAAAATTGTTATTTCAAAAATAAAAAAATATATCCATATGACTTGGGTGTATCAGTTTTAATCCAAACTGAAACTTATAAAGAAATATATATATATATAACTTGAGTTCCTTCAGCTATAATCAAAACCAAAATTTATGTAGAATACTTGGAAAAATTATTTATTAGAAAATGATTGACTTAAGTGCCATTAGCTATAATAGAAACCAAAACCAAAACTTACGAAGAATTCTTGGAAAATTTTTTATTGAGTGCCATCAGCTATAATCAAAATCAAAAACAACACCAAAACTTCAGAATTCTTGGTAAAATCATTCATTACAAGAAATGGAAGTTTGTAACAAATTAAATGACAGTCACTCGGATGTAAGAGCGACACAAAAAATGAATAACACACACGCTATCCTATTAATATATATGAGGCCTTTTCAAGGAAGTCAAAATTCAAAGACTTTTCAAACTTGTACGAACCGTGCGACTTAATGATCATCAATGTAAGATTCCTAATACGTGACATCTAAAGCAATTCTAAAACCTTGATTAGAAAAAAACTATGATGTCATCATTTAATTTCACGACAAGGTTATTCTGTGAGAGATGAGGAAGCTGAATAGCAATTCCACTTACTGATCTGGATCTTGATCTGGACCGTTTGATTTTGTGTTTCTTGGATTTTTTCTTTTTCGAGTGGTGATGGGAACATTGTTCAAGAACAGCAACCTGGAATTCTTTGAAGAGTCGAATCCTTTCTGATTCTAAGGTTATCGCCTCAAAAGCACCTTCTTTTTCTAACCGGACACGTACCTAAATATAGAAGCAGAAATATGGCATGAAAAAAAAAAAGATTTCAACTTTAATTTAAACAGAAACATGAATTGGAAAACATTTCATGGTGCTCGTCCAGAGTTTCTCCTATATGAAAAGAACAAAAATAAAGAAAAATCTGATTGAGATATGTACTTATGTCAGAAAATATCATACTCCGAAAATATGGAAATTGATCAAGTAATTTTATTTTTAAATAAGAAAATCAAATTTTGTGACTAAAACAGCAATGATACTGCGACACCCTTTTGAAAACAGGCTGGAGGAACAAGGGAAATAACTACAAATAATTAAAACTTACAAAATTTTAGGAAGCCATTCTTAATATGGGAACTCATTGAACAAAAATTTGCTTATAAAAATAAAACTAATCATTCAATTCATGTTATTTTTGGTGTACAACATTTTCTTTCCATCATAAGTATGCAAATAATACAGATTTTTCTATATTTTCGTTTTTCATCGTGTGGGATGCTGAACAAGATAAAGGAGGCAAAGAAAGAGGATGAAAATTTAGACGTTGAAATTATGAAATTATGAAAATCAGTCTTAATTTAAAATTATAATTTTACATGGGTTTGGTGTCAAATCCATAACTACTGAATATTGTATTGTTTTAAAAGGGATGCTATTGATTTGGTTTTATGCCATTTCAACTCTTTTCAGATTATTTCATGTTAAATTCGGTCATTTTGGTAAAAGTTTTTAATCTTCAAGTTCTTTTATTTTTTAATATTTTATGGTGTTTGATTTAGTGGTTTTTGTCTTTGACTTTGTAGAACATGGAGTTTTGCAAAGGGAAAAGACAAAAAAAACAACATCAATGTTTGCTACATTTTAAATCAGGAAGCTTGTATCTTTGGACAGCCTGATCTGGTAACACCAGTCAATGGTATTGAAATGTCAGCACTTTTGACTATCCTCAGTAGAAATAAGTTTTTTTTTTGCTTTTTTTGGATGCTTGAAATAAATAAATCCTTTCATATAGAAAAAAAAAGAAAATGAAAAGAATTGGTTTGTAAAGAAATCGATACCGTTACATCCAGGGTTTATTTTCATTTATTGCTTGAATTCTCATCTCGGATTATCTCATCCGTGGAGCTTAATACATCATGTGATAATGACAAGCCATTTAAAAAAAATAAACACTTTGGTGTTGTCGCTTCAATCGATGGTTATCCTATCAAATGCAATTTGTTTAGAATTGGAAGGAAGAATCAATAAGATGGGATGAAAAGGGTTATACAAAGAATAATTGAGAGTTGGGGAGAGAAAAAGAGGAAAATGGGGTAAGAGAGGAAAGGATGGAAAGAGAAAGAGAGGGAGGGAAGCAAGCAGGAGGTGATTGAAAGGAATAAGAAGAGGGAGACGAATGGAAGAAGATGAGATATAGGAGGAGAGAGAGAAAGGGAGAAGAGGAAGAGGGTGAGAAAGAGGAAGAGGGTGGGGAAGAGGAACGAGAGGATGAGAAAATGATGGAGAGAGGAAGATGGGGAAGAAGGGAAAAGGGAAAGAAAGAGAGCAAGCACAGAGAGAGGAAGGAAAGAAGAACGATAGTGAAGCAAGAGAGAAAGGAATATAGAAAAGGGAGAGGAAGGTAATATATAGGAGGAAGAGGAGAGAGAGCAAATAATAAATGAAAGTGGTAAAAGGGATTGAAGAAAAGGGAAGAGAAATAAAAAGGGGGAGAGACAATAGAGGAGGGGAGAGTAATAGCTAACAGATGGGAGAGGGAGAGGAGATTGAGAGGAGAATGGGGGGGGGGGTTAAGATGAAGAGAGAGAAGCAAGAAATAAAATATATACATCATTGCTGTCATCTATCTTGACTACTGGCAGTATCAACATGACAAATCGTTTTTTTTTTTCTTTAAAATCACAATTTCTCTTGCTAATAGACCAAACAAGTTTCACATGAAATCTAAGATTTATATAATTAAAAAATGCCAACAAATGTAAGGTTTTATTCTGAAAGGCAAAATATTAATTGAATGAGAAAATAACAAAGAAATACACTTTATTTTACTACACATGTGCCAGTGTTATAAAAAAAAAAAAAAATGACACCATTTTTTTTTTCAGATTCCCAAATTATATATAACTTGCATAATTAAAGTCACTTGAAATAATAGTTATCTTATTTACAAACAATACTAATGCTTCATATTAGCTGCTGCTGATATTAATTATATCACACTGGTGCTACCAGATTAGGCTGTTTGCAGATATTGTCTTCCTGATGTTACTTTTTTATTTATTTTACTTTTTCTTTGCCTCTTTTCAAAAAGTTGCCAGCTTCGGCATTAAACCGCCTTAAAAGAGTTGATATGCTGTAACACAAAATGACCAACAACAAGCATGCCGCTTCATAAACAGACATAGTAACAGTAATAAATGTTTTGCAACTGTAAATTGGCCTTCGGAACAAGATCAAAGTGTAGTATCTGTTCTTCAGATGCTGCACTTCAATTTCTTGTTCTCTGTCAGTGGAGGAGAAATCCTTCACGACTGAGACAATTTTTATTTTTGTTCCTTTTCTCCGCATTAAAAAAACGACCCTGGTGTCTAACTCTGTCTCGTGGGGAGGCATTGTAAATAGGAACTATAAATTATACATATTAAGGCAGAAAATTTACTCTAAAATATAAGGATATTAAAATAAACAAAGTATTGTGAGACAAAATACAATTTTCATTTTCTTTACAAATATTGGTTCCCAACAAAATTCAGTGTTTATGCGTTATAATTGAATATCAAAAGAATAAAAAAATGAAGTAAAAATGTGCCACGTCGAAATAAGTAAAAATTCAAAAATTTTCTTGCAATCACTGGTCAATTTTTTTCTTTTTTTTTTACTTTTGATTTCAGGAGTAAAAGCAAACTCATTAAAACTCATTTAAATAAAGTTGAAATTTAGTACAATTTCATTTAATCAATTTACTAAACAAATGATATCTTAATAAAATTTATTCAAATTTCACAAATGTCCTAATATTTATTTCAATTTATTTTGTTTCTTCTCTGTGAAACGAAAAAAAATAAATAAAAACAGAAAGTCTCCCAGGTAAAACTGAATAGACATAGTGTGAAAGGTATACAGATTATCAAAAATTAGATTTAAAAGAGGAGGAGTACCAAGATATAATGGCAAGGAAGGAGGGATCAAGACAAAATAAAAATAAAAAGCAGATAAAAAGCTTAAATATATGAAAGAAGTATCAAAGTGAAACGATTGATTCCAATCTGAAAATGATCAAAGAAATTCTACTTACATCTTCCCATCGTGACAGAGAATCAATGTATGGTGTGGCTTGTTTCAGCATGGCCTTAAAGGCACTTTCTAATCTTCGAATCTAGCAAAAACAAAGAAAAACCATTTATTTGCAATAATCTATTATATACAACAAACAAAAACAACAAAAAATACAAAACAAACACACGCAAAGTTGGTATTTTCTTGATGGACGTTGCCCCAGATGTATATACAAAAAATTTAGAAAAGATTATTCATTCTTTGACTCTAAACTGATGCAGATTTCATGAAGGAGCAGAGTAGGTTTTCCAGCCATTTTAATTACTAACTAAAGACAAATAACTGATTTTCTTTTTTCAAGTAATTAATTCCCTTATGCCGATGCATTCATTGAGGAATCTATATAAGAGAGAGCTGTACGTGTGTGCCCAGAGAGAAATAGGCTGGATGGAAGAGAAATAGGGGAAAGAGAGAAAGATAGACAAATACAGAGGGTTAGGGAGATACATTTTTCCCCTCCTAGTTATTTCTACAAGCCAATTAACAAAAGGTTTAAAGAAGAAAAAACAAGTTTTTCCTATGGTTAAGTACCCCTTCCCCTTCCAACAATCATAAAATGTTTTGTTTTTTTTTTAATTTTTTGAACAAATAACTTAGAATTCAAACGGACTGCATATGAAAACCTGTGAATCTAACACAACACAAATTTTTAATTAGAGGTACTTTTTATTAATTAACAATTTCCTACTTATTATTTATTATGAGATTTTTTATTCTGCGGGTTTTCAAGGAGGTTAATTAATGTTAACAATCCATAGTTAGTGATATCACAAGGAATAATTTAAAAAAAAAAGGTATAATGTTCGGCGATGTTCATTTGAATATCTTATTGAAATTTATTATTTAAACCTATGAGCATAAGCTGGTATAAGTAAAAGTTATATTTTTCCTAAAATTATATTTTTTTAACATGTTTACAATTTTTAGAAAATGAATTACATAAACATTATATTTTTTTAACATGTTTACAATTTTTAGAAAATGAATTACATAAACATTATATTTTTTTAACATGTTTACAATTTTTAGAAAATGAATTACATAAACATTATATTTTTTTAACATGTTTACAATTTTTAGAAAATGAATTACATAAACATAATTGAACCTTAAATAATCAAGCTTAGTGCAATTTATTGCTCATCTGACTCAACTGACAATCTCTTAACCATTATCAGCGAGTGGTTCTTGGTCTTGATAAGTGTTTGTTTTTTGTTTTTTTAAATTGAAATAGCTCAAGACAATGCATGAAGCCACTTGATGTAAAAAGCTAACTATAATAAATAAAAAAAAAATACTACTTCGAAATCAAAAAGTAGACAAGAATAGGTATTAGATGGATAGATTCAGATCTAGAAAACAGCAATACTCCTCCCTTTGTCAGAAACATTGCTTATGGAATGTGAGGATCAACAAACAAAATAAAGGATGAGAGAATTAAGAGGCTGACAAAAGTTAATCTATGGTCCACTTTCTACTCTCGTGAAATACTGCTATCACTAAGTGTCAGGATTCATTTATTTTATTTTTTGTATACAAAAAATTGTTGGGTATAGGAGGAGGTAAATATTTTACCTACAATAATATCATTCAACGGAAACAGTAAAAAGGTATTTTTATTTTATTTTGTGCTTGTCCAAAACTCTACCTTTTGAACAAAGAAAAATCTATATGATGTATGTATCCATGATGGCAAGAAAATATTGCAGATGCAAAAATCACAAAAAAATTATCAAGTACATTTATTTTTATAAAGAAAATCAATTTTTTTGTCTAAAGGATGAGTGGAAATCTTGTTACGCCATCTTAAAAATAGGCTGAAGAAACAAGGGAAATAACTGCAAATAATTTCAAATTGCAAGATTTTAAAAACTCATTCTCAACATGGATGGAGTGTTGGAAAAACTCCCAATTCACTTAAAAATGAGTTTCTTTATAAAAATAAAACTTTTTTTTTTATTCTCTATTCAAATAATTTATTTTATAGCAATCGCTCCAGACAAAACATTAAGCCGCTGAATGTAAGGAGCTAAAAATATATTATTTCGAAGTCAACAACTCGCTAACAATAAGTGTAAGATGGATAGATTCTAACTCAAAAAAAACAGCCATTCTTCCCCCTTTGTCAGAAACATTACTCGCGGTATGTGAGGACTAGTGGACAAAAAAGGGAAGCGAAAGTTCTGATGTTGCTGAAAGTAAACTCAATGTCCATTTTCTATTCTCATTAAATACTGCAATTACTAAGCACCAGGATTTTATTTTATTTATTTTTTTCACAAAACTTATTGAGTATAAAGGTGGGTTTAGTATTTCTTACCAACAACAGAATTCAACTAAAATGGGTAATAAATTAAAAAAAAGTGTTTATTCCCTCATTTTTTACTTACTTTTCTTGCTTCTTCTTTCAACCGTTCTTTTTCTCGGGCTTCTGCTTTTTCTATAAGCTATAATCAAGAAAATAGAAGATATTATTATTTATTTACAAAATTAAAATAACTAAATTTTATTACATATAAAATAAATTTATTTTGACCCAAACGGTCATTCTTATTGACATTGATTTTAATTTCAGTTGTTCATCACATCATCAACATTGGTATTTCAACATTTCACTACATTATGTGCCTTCCTCCATCCTTCTTCAACATGCTCATTTATTTATCGTGACATTTTTCTAATATTTAAAAAGGATTGTTGACTATTTTGTATATATTGATCTTTTCTTACATAGCAAAATCTGATGAAGATTTTGACGTTTATTTTCAATTAATGGATTATACACTTGCTTGAAATGTTAAATGAATTGTTTTTATGAACTATTGCATTTTGATCTCTTGTCCTACCCTCCTACTATTCTTTTTAATCAATCATAACCACTGCTTTCACACTGAAAGCATTTAACTAAATGACTAACACTCTTTTTCTTTTATTTTTTTTGTGCATTGTTTACTTTACATAAAGAAAGCGTGTTAAATCCTACCCCCGCACTACTTGAATAGCTTTTTCTACTCACTGGAATTTCCTTCCGGGGCCCCTACTTCCCTGACTGTACTGACATGCAGGAATTCAAGTGTAATGTAAACAGACATCTCACTGCCCAACTCCCTATATAGTATCCGTGCAAATCTTGTCCCAAATAATAACCCCTAAGTGGCTCTGTGCCTTGTTTGAGGTGAATGGACCCCAAAAAAAAAAAAAAAGTCATCTGCTGAATCACTTACGGTGTGAAACCAGTGGTCATGACTAATTAAAAGAAACATAATTTATTCAATTGCTAGCTGACTTTATAACTTGTTATTGCCCCATGAAGTTCACTATTTGAGACATTAATTTTAAAGAATAAACATTTCATCAATAACTTTGTGAATAATATAAATAAAATCTTTCTTTATTCATATAGACAAATATTTATATTTTGGTAATTTTTATAAAAATTTATCTATTAAATCAATTTGCCTTTTCATTTGCAATTTAAAAATAGAATTCTATATGGACATAAAATGTATATCAAATCAACAATTGTTATTACTCAAAATAAAATACATATATTTTGTAATTTATTTAATATAAAATGAAATAAATATATAGACATGTTATATATATATATATATTACAATTATTAATATTAGTAAATATATATAGATTAATTATAAATAATAAATTAATAAAATATTAAATAAAATATTTTTAGTAGTGTATATCAAAGTGAATACAATTTATTTAAATGGAAATTTAAATTTTAGTGACTTTTCTTGAAAATTTAAAATGGCGTGATAAAAGATAAAATAAAAGGTAATTGCCACTTCTCTTCCAATTTTTCAGATTTTGTAATCATGTTCAAATACATTTTATTTTAATGGATTGATAGTTTCTATTTCTTCTGCAGAGTAGATTCATAGATTGATATAATAATTAAATGACTGATTTTGCACTATGAAACAGTTGCTGTCAAGAATTGTACATGTCAATGTAATTAAAGGAATAAATTGCAAAATGGTCAACATCATGAAATTTGGAATATAGACTTTTGTCATTTATTTGTTATATGTTCTGTAATTACATAGAGCTTTATAAATTAAGGATTGGTATAAATAAAAGGTGAAATATAATTGAAAAGATCGTATTTCCACAGAAATATATATTAAAAAAAGTTAAAAAAAAAAAAAAAAAAAGAAAAAAAAAAAATATCACATATATTCATTTTTCATAACATTCAACAAAAAAAATCATCAGAAGTGAGTTCAAGTATGTCCTTTAAATCTCAGATTTTTCAAAAAAAAATACCCTCTTCGAGAGGTAATAAGATTATTTTAGAAATAATCAGTTTCAAATATTTTTGGAAAAAAAATATTAAAATAATGAATTTATATATACTGATACTGAAAATCGATGCATAAAATAAAACTATATCCCCCCTCTCTTTCTCACACACACACACACACATATCAATGTTGAGAACATTAAAAAAAAAGTGGTATTTAATAATAATAATAATAATAATAATAAGGGAACAATATTGAAAGATCTATGGACTAAGAATAAAATGTATTGATCAAAACATATGAAATGAAATTGAGAATGTTTTAAATAATTTTTTACTTAAAACATGCTCAACTTCATCGTATGTTTATGTAGGATAAAAAAGCTGAGATTATGTTTGTTTTACTTACACTGTTGTAGGTAAGTTTGATGTTCCCAGAATCTAAATTTCCAGAACGTTTGTCAGAGTTCAAACACGTTGAAAAGTCTTCATAACTGGTGCTTGTTTCTACAATGATACCTAGATCCTACAAAAAGAAAAAAACATGCATATATATGTATATATTAAGAGAGAAAAGGAGATACATCTATATGATAAACAAAAAATAAAAATGACATTTCAGGACAGGGTTGGATCATATCTACATCAGGGTTTCCCAACCAGGGTTCTTAAGCGCTTGCCAGAAAATAATGATAGATCGGCAGAAATTATCATGCTGTTACACAAAATACAAATGCATTTTCCAGGGGGTTTTTTTCTTATGTATACAGAGTTGTGAATAAAAAGGACAAAGAATCCAAGTGTCTGTCAGAAAAAAGCAATTTCTTTTCTTCAAAATTGTCAATAAATTTAAGAAACATATTCATTTTTAAATTAAATTGGTTTTAAAAAGAAAAATATTGCTTGCATTATGAAAGAGAAATAAATAACTAAGATTGTAAAATATTTTCTCATGTAGAGGTTCCTGAGAACACCACTATTATTGGAGGGGTTCCACAAAGGTAAAAAGGCAGGGAAACATTCGTCTAGATCTTGAAAATATAGAAAATTTACGAGATTGTAGAAAAGTAAACTTAACATACACTTAGCATTGAAAGAAGAAGCCATTAAAACTGTTAATAATGGAAATCTCTTCATAATAACTATTAGATTTAAAATATGCCTTCCAATTTCATCCAAGCAATACACAAGAGAAAAGAGGGGGGGGGAGGGTTGGTTGGTTCGTTGTTTTTGTTTTACAGCATATCAACCCTTTTCAGGTTATTTAATACCAAATTCAGTGATTTTGAAGAAAAGTTTTTTAATAGAATATATTTGTTTTTTGGGGGTTTTTTTTTCAAGTCAGTTTCTATTTAACCCATAGTTGGGACCCTAACAGGTACTACCACTCCGGATCAGAGTGGATCTGGGAGCAATGGCAATTAAAGGGTGGTTCCACACTCCCCAAAACCCACAAGCTGGGGCCTCACCATCGGATATAGTTTAAGGTCATATCCAGGACCGGAGGGGGAGGGAGATATAAAATAGAAACATTTTGTCTCTACTCAATAACTTGTATGATATAAAATATCCAAATTATCAAAATATTAAATTTTAAAATAAACTCATTTGAATATAAATTTAGTTTCTGTTACATTTTTATTTCAGAATTGATAAACTTTTGCTTTGTCTTTTTTATGGCATATCAACATTTTGTACTTATTTAATACCAACAAATAATGTCTACCATATAAACAAGTTATCATTTTTAATTAATTAAACATGAGTTACATTTTCACCATAGCTGAGTGAGGAGATACAAGTTCATACCTTCCCTAATGATAATATGTAAATGAATACAGTAGCATTACAAGCGTACGCTGTATTTTCGCGGACATCAGCAATATTACATACCTAATGTGCTTCAACAAGTCATATCTTTTTTATTTGTAGGTCAATTTTTAAAAGAATTACATTGATGGAAAGAAAATAAAATAAGCATTCCAATGATGTTAATTTATTTTTCTTTTATGTGTTCCATATTTTTATCCTCCAAGTTAAAAATGAAAAAAAAACGATAAAAAAATGATGGCAACAAAAAGAGAAACTATTTTTTCAATGTTTTCATTTTATACGCTATGTTTGGATACATATGCACGGGTTAAATTTGATTGGATATGGCTGAAATTGTACAGGCTATGTAAACAAAGAAGTCCATCCCTACTGGTGTTTGATTTTTATTTTTACAACCACAGGAAGCAAAGTTATGGCCGAGCAAAGTTGACGAAGAATATTTCAAAATTGATAAGATAAATCTGCATATATCATCCATTTTCATACAGATAATAGTTTCAGAATTATTTTCATGTATAGTATGTAAATATTTGATAATTATTAATTGTGCGAAAATTTCTTTAAAATGTTATCTTTTATAGAAATTAACAGATAAACAGCTCACTAAGCATTAATGCTAACATACTGCGCTGAACTGACTAAAGTATTCTCTTAAAAATAGAAAACTGTTTTTCTGCTTCCGTCTTATTAGACTAGTCATTTTTTATTCTGAGTTTGTCAATTTAAAAAAATTATTTTCAAATTTTTCAAATTTGATTTTCGAACAATACCATGTTGAAACAGGGTTATTTATGCCATTTTTCGGGTTCGTAATTTCCCCCCCCCCCCAGATTTTTTTAAAGACGTTTTAACATCATTCGTTTTGCATCGTGTTTGTTTTTTTTTGTTTTTTGTTTTTTTTCTTCCATCACATTCGTGTTTTCTTTTTTGTTTTTCCAATTTTAAGAAATTCTAACATCGATCGTTTGCATCACATTCGCCCCCCCCATTTTTTTTTTTTTTTTTTTAAGTTTTAACATTGTTTTTTTTTTTATATAATATTTAAACAGGGTTATTACTTCGCTTATTTTAATTTATCCTCCCCCACACACACCTTTAAATACCCAGGCAATGCCGGGTACCCCCGCTAGTAACAAATAAAAGGTTCTTGTGCACTTATGCTACCATGCTGAAATAATATTATTTAGAAACCCATTCTTAACATGAGGAAGGAAGGGTGTTTTATTAACTGTTCTGTATTTTCACCTAACTTGAACTTATTTTTAACTCATTGTCAAGGCCATTTTTTCGAATCTATAAAACAAACCCATTTTTTTTAACTGAAGATATCTAAATAATAATAATAATTAGGCAGTTCGATAAAGAATTTCATTGTGATGCATTTTGTAAATTTTTACCTTGTTTCCACCTTAACATTTTTCTTTCAAATGACTACCTTTTAAGGTTTTCGGGTATGCTGAAAACGAATATCGCATTTAAATTATTTGCAAATAAGTAGCTTTCCGGATATTAAGCAATGTAATTTCTTATGTTATAGCTGGTGATCATCTTGGTATGCACGTTTGTGCATAGTTTCTCGGTGTTGCACTTGCGCATACTAAGATGACCATCAGTGATAACATAAGAAATGACATTACTTAATATCTGGAAAATTAATTATTGCAGAAAATTTAAATGCGATATTCGTTTTCAGCATACCTTAAAACCTATAAAAGTAATCATTTTAAATGTTAAGGTGGAAACAAGGTAAAAAATTACTGTTTTATTTCTTTGTTTACATAATTGAATTTTCAATAAAACAACAGAATAGAAATGACAAAAATTACCATCAACTGGTGAATATATAGTTGTTGCTTATCAGGATTCCTGGTATCCTGGTACTGTAAAAGTTACATCAAGGATTCGTGTAGAGTACGATTTATGGTTGCATCTCAGAAAATAGGGGTTTATTGTGGGCCAGATAGAGAGGATTTACAAAATTGAAAATTGGACTGGTCCCAAAATACACAAGTTCTGGTTGACTATGGGAATTTCCATCTTTTACAGAAATCCAAAATCTATATGAAAATTTTTTTTCAATTTATTTCTGAGATTAATTCATATCTACTCAATTTTTTTTTCTTTGAGGGGAGTAGTAAATACCGGCCATAAATGCTCTTTAAGCATTCAATGGCTACACCCGAGATTAAGCTCTCCCTTGGTGAGGAGGAAGGAAAATGCTTATTCTCAATAAAACTATATTTAAACACTAATATAATACTTAGTTTTGTTCATAAATAGATACCCACTGTATGATACCATGCGCCGGTTTAAAAAAAATTGAAATTTGTACATCTGAATTCATAATTCATGGCTTATAGTAAAGAGATACAACATATTTGACTGCATAATCAGAAAGAACACACAATTTTACATAAGAGTGCCAAGTTTCATGAGAATAGCTTTAAAAATAAATAAATGGTGGCGAAATTACCGAATTTCTTGAAATGTTGAGGTCCGTAATTTAGCCCACTTTTTCTAAAGAAAAATGTCCATGGAAAAGCCTAAATTTTGGCACTTAAAATTCTCATAACTTTTGAAGTACTGATGGTATTTGCATAATTCAAACGGTTTTAAGCATCTTTTACATAGCTCCTTTCATGCAAGTTGATAAAATAACAATTATCTAAAAAGAAAAAAATCAACTTGTAATGCTAAATACAGAACATCCAATAGGATTTAAATTAAGTATGGTCAATTCCATAGTCAGTTAATGTTTCATTTGGCCAATAAAGCTCCCTGAAAACAAATGCTGCAGAGTAATTTTAAACTAGTGGTAATGCGTATAGACTGAACACGTTTAAAGTCACGTGCAATTGAAAACAATGTTGTTTGGTTGTTTTGTTTTACAGCTTATCAAGCCTTTTCAGTTATTCAATACAGAATTCAGTAATTTAGAAAAACAAGGTTTTTATGATGCAAGTTATTTATATCTTCAAATATTTATTCTTTTTATTTAGTTTGGCTGTTTTGTTTAGTGGCTTATCAACACTTTTCAGGTTATTCAATGCCAAATCCAATAATTTTGGAGAAAAGGTGTTTATGCTTCAAGTTCTTTATATCTTCAAATATTTATTCATGGTGTTTAGTTTGGTTTTGTGTAGAGAAAAATTGTTTTTGCTTTGCAGAACATGATTGAGTTTTGCGGAGAAAACAAAAAAAAAACAATATTATCAATGTTTGTTGCATTAAAGTCAGGGACCCAATATCTTCAGAAAGCCCTATCTGGTACAACCAGACATATTGGTTGCCTTTATTTGTTTATCGCAACAGCAAAATTGGGCAAAATACAATTTCTTGAAGAGGTATTCTAGTTGGTTACAAAAATAATTGGCATTCCCTGAAAGGGACACCCTAAGCAATAGGAAATGAACCAAAGCCCCATCTTAAAGGAGGAAGTAATACCAATCGAAACAAGGCAGTCCTTCTTTTATCATTGGCTTGTATGCATTCTAACTGGCAACCTAGACATACTTAATACTTAAAAGCTCATATTTACTGTCTTCTCAACACAGGAAGATCTGACACAAGGTCAAAAGGTGAAGAGAATCAAGTCAGCGCCCCTAAACAAAAGAGCACTCTGACCTTTTACTAATTGCCTGGGCAACTCTGTCAGCATTCCTTGGTCAGGATTGCTCAGGCAGTCAGCAACGAACTTACTCCACTTGAAAGACAGGAGGCAAAGTTAGGTGGTAGAACTTTCTAGAACAGTACAGCCATACCTTAGTCAACAGAAAACAAGTCATCCCAACAATGGCCAAGACTTTGTTGACTTTGGTGCTGAGTGAAAACCTGGCCAGTCTTGGCTCAATGTATTCGGACACGAAGCTATGATTGTAGCTGAATACACAGATTTTAAAGAAAAAGATTTAAAAATCAAAGTGAGAAAGAGAACAGAATGGCTTAAAATAAATGTGAGAAACACAAATCATGCAAAAGAAATCAATAGCAAATTCAGATTCCATGACAATTAAAATAGAAGAACTCATCTTTCACACTGTTGAATGGCTACAAGTAAACCAGTTTAGAAATAAGGGTGCTAGTGCACTTACTGATCCGCGCTATTTTTTAAATCGTATTTCCAAGTTTAATTAAAGTTTTAAGATGTTTTTTATTCAATTGTATAGAATAAGTACAAAACACCCTCCCCCCCATGTTAAGATTGGCTTTTTTAAATAATAACATTATTTCAGCACGGATCAATAAGTGCACTAGTACCGAAATAAGTGTACACTGAAAACATAATCAACACATCATTTTTATCCATCTTAAAAAACTATGTAACATAATTGTACAAAATTTAACAAATCATTCTGAAAATGCAGGATAAATTTAGGTATTAGAGGAACCGGAGGTGGGGATGGGTGGAGCTTTTTTAATACTTTTGCTAACACTAAAAAACAAAGACATATAGGCTTAGAAACTATTGGGCATAATTGCACCAAATGTGATATGAAACACTTATGTGTCACATAGATGACTATGACTACTACTGCTACGATGTTGATGGATCAAAGATGCAGTCTACTGCGGAAAATTCATCCAAATTTACTTTCTGACTACAACAAAAAGCTAGAGATAAATGTTTATTTAAGAAATGCTTTGACCACTACCATGTGTAAGAATTGTGTTGGGGTAACAAAACAAAAAATAGTCTGATGGAAAAGGTGAAATTTTATCAACCATTGACCCACCTCTAAACTAGAAAGTTGGAGTTAGCCATTTTCCCATGATTTAGGAGTCAGAGTTAGGATAGAAAAAGAAATTACTCCAAAGTTGGTTATTTCCCCCCTCCCTCTATATATCTGCATAACAAGGGATAACAAACAGAGGAAAAAAAACTGAAAAAACAAAAACACACAAGTTTTTTTTTTAATTTTAAACTTAATTCAATCTATTCAAAATAATTTGAAAATAATTTCCACTCACCTTCAAAATTTCTTTAACAATTTTCTTTTCATCATGAAATCTAGATTTGAGATCTTCAACATAAAATTTGAATAAATCTAAAGGAGTAGAACCTGAAAATAAAAACAAAACTGAATAAATGTTCTTAAAAAAGAAAGAAGAAAGTATTGTAGAATTAATATTTCCAAGGAAAACTTTTATTTCTTTTTTGTGCTTAACTGATATTTTTATCATGCATTACATGAATATTTAGAATACTTCATTTATTGTTTTTTATCAAAACAATAAGAATAGGTAGATTCCGTCAAGAAAGAGAGCCTTAAAAAAAATGCATGTTTCCAGAAGGTATGCATTTATTTTTCTTTTCAAAATTTCTTACATTTTTTTCAGTTAAGCTGCTTCTCCCAACAGTCATTTACAGTGGAGGTTGCAGGCATTTTTAATGCCACACTAATATCTACTCTGACAGTCCCAGTGTCACTGGAGACTATTCTTAATAGAGTGATTTTTTTTTTTTTGCCAAATCACTACTATTTGTATTTTACTTCTTACTAAACAGATTACTTGAGTCAAGTACGCTTTTTCCCTTTCAATAATAGAAAGCAGGAATAGCAGTTTACCATTAGAAAAATATACAGAACCATCTTACATCTTTAACATCATATGATTCCTATCACAATTACATTCCCATGTCACATTAAATATTTATTTGCATTTTACTTCAATTTTCACCTAGTTAGAAACATTAAAAGAATAACAAAAGAAATAATAAAAAAATAAGGAAATAATAAAACGTGTGTATGCAAGGCTGGCACTAAGTTAGTTTTAGTTCATTTTCTGAATCCTATTTTTTGTCTTTTCACTTTCTTTAATATTTTATAGCTTTTGTTTGGAGATGTACTTGAACACCATTTTGTCCATAAATGCCAAAGTACACGGCTCCTTCTATCTTACCATACCTAATGTTCACTTACACGTTTTATTCCTACCTTTGCTATCGTGTTTCTTTCGATTTTGTTTACTTTTCAACCTTGAGATGTGTTCTTTACAAAAAGATATCATGAGTCACATTTTCCGTTTTTTTTTTTTTTTTTTACAAAGGAGTCACCTTATCAAGGCCCAAAGGCCACTGGAGGATAAGGGTTGATAAGTGTACAGTGGTCAATGGGACAGTGACGTAGTAATCTTTAGTAGTGGAAATTTGGTAAATTGGATTACTTAAGGGGAACGGCTCATCAAGAACTTGTTTATGTTGGACTTGAAGATTACCATATTATAGTCAGCCGGAAAGCAGGCAAATGGAAGAGAGTTCCACAGGTGTGCAGTTCTAAGAAAAAGCTATGTTCATGGAATTTACGTTTAGATTTAGGCACGGATAAAGAGTGGGAGAAATTATTGATAGTGTTTTCAGCTAGACGAGTGTTCCATGTTTGTCACTCTATCCTGCTAGACGAGTGTTTCTCATGACTGTTTGGTGAGGAGGGACCATAGATTTGAGCTCAGATGAGCACTTGCCATTTAAATAACGATAAAGCAGAAATAGGTTCGCAACATCTCTTCTGTAAGAAAGAGGTTGCAGGGAAGAGAAAAGTGTATCCGCCACTAGGCCACAAAGTCTATTTTGAACTCTGTCAAGGCAGGATAAGGCTTTCTAGCAGCTTCTGCCCAAATGTGGCAAAAGTACTCCATCCTTGGACGTACCTGACTCTTATATAGGTAGAGAATTGCATCAGCAGTGAGATATCTACTGGATCGATAGAAGGATTCCACTATTTTACCAGTGACCTTGGCAACAGATCTGATGCACGTGTTCCATTTCAGATCAGGAGTAATGGTCAGGTTTGTGTGTGTGGGGGGGGGTTATTGCAAAAGCCGTTCTTAACATGGGGAGGTTGGGGGTGTTTATAATACGCTGGGACACGTCGTAAAAATTTACCGTTGATTTTATGGGATGAGCCCTTTTGCTTGGGCGGTGATAAAACTTCTCAAATCTACTTGTGACAGGTTGTTTAAAAATGTTAACTTTGGTCAAAATCAGACTTCTCTCTTTCATCAAATTAGTATTTCGATCATTGATATTTATCAGGCACATTCCAATACAAAACCTATGTAAAAACACTTTCGGACACATCCAGTACCTTCAAGTGAAATTTTTAAAAAATCAGACCAGCCATTTTCGAGTCGATAGTGAACAAACTCATACACAATGTTCCTTTTAATTAAAGACTGTAAATTATAATTTACAAGAATTTATTGTTCAACAGGATACTCAAAAAGAAATGTTCAATTTTTTTAATCTGCAGATTAAGGAAATCTGAATATTTCTTTTGGAGTATCCTGTCGAACAATAAATTCTCATCTCTATGTATAATATTTTGAATGCAGAAATTCCAAAGTATCATAGGTTTCTAATAACAGATGCCACATACAAATTTATTATTTCTAGACTATTAGCCACTATTTTATGTAACTTTAGAACGTCATTTTACACACATTTAATCATTATAATAAAATCTTACATTTCATCCTAGAAGTGACATCATCACAATCATCTTTAGAGGATGTAGTTCCTATTTTTCCCTCTAAATATCAAGTCCTCCTATCACCCACCCCCCAATCATCATCATTTAAACCTGCGTAATCTATTACAATCATCGCCAAATTAAAAATAAATATTTTGGCATTACCATCTACTGGATTCTCAATATTGCAGACTACTTTTTTTTTTTTTTTAGAATGACGACTTCTTTAAGTTTTTGATCATGCTGATTAAGAAAATCTCATTCAAATTTTGGAGACAGGTACTTAGATGTATTATGCACTGTAACTCACTGGCTGCCAGGTTTGTACGCATGTGCAATAAACAAATCTACTTCTCTCCTACCGACAATGCCACCACCACCCACCCCCAGTTTTTTTTTGTTTTTTTTTTTATTTTTTTTTTAGCATTTACGGGTGGGTATGCTGACAATGATTATCACCATTAAATTTTGGGGGGAATTATTTTTCCACCCCTTTCCAAAAAAAGAGGCTGTCTACTCCAAAAGTCGTTCTTTACATGGGGATGTTGGTGGTGTCTATTCCAAACGCTGTTCTTAACCTGACAATTCTAAAAGAAGTGAAGTAAAAAAAAAAAAGTCAATTATTTTGCTTTACACGTTAAAATAAAAAGACATTAAGCTGAAATTTACTTTAATATTATTGGTGGAAGAGATGAAAAGAAGAGGAAGACTTGAACAACAAATGGAAACAGTTAGGACTGCTATCAATGATTTCGATCACTCTAAACAGTTTATATACAGTGAGAATCCCTAACCTCTAAAACTTGTTTTTACTTTCCATTAGTCTTATGGACCATTTTTCGTACTTTTATTAATTCATACTGATTTATGTATTCCCTTAATTGCTTTCTTTAAATTCAAACAGTACCTGCATGTTATTGACCCAAACTAATCGCCAGTGAAGGCCAGATTATTTCATTTCGCCCATAACCATCAGTGTCCGCAACTGTTCAGGGACGACAGTGGCCACCAACAACAACCAGGCTTCAACCGGACAATGCCAGTTAACAGGTCCTGCTAGTAAATTATAATTTACAGTCTTTCATTGTGTTCTGTTACGACAAGCTCTATTTCATATTTTGGTCGTATGAAGCTTTTTTATTTGGCTGAAATTACTATATAAATATTAATATTTATATTTTCTTCACGTTTAAAGAAGCTTTTAGCTGGTAAACTTAATTTTTACTTCTAAATTTTATATATAATACACCCACATACGTGAAATGATGTTTTTTTTTTATTTTACCTCATATAAACCTATTTAATGTTAAAACCCAAAAGTGTTTGTACTTTAGTTTCTTACATAATCATCATCATATTCATTCAAAATACAGGTTTATAACAAGAACAAGTGAAGCATGCACGATCCCTTGTGAGTGTACAGTGAACGACGCATAAAAAAAAATGACTAAGTTCAGCATTTGCCCCCCTACCTACACCATTTAGCCCAAAAAAAGTCCCCAGGGAATGTCAAATCCTGGTGAAAATGAACAAATGGTACATTTTTAGGCCTTAACATATGTAACTTTGAGTTCTGCATCATGCAAAAAAAGTAAATTACTAAGGCCATCATTTGCCCCCACCCCCATTTAGCCCCAAAAGTCCCCAAAGCCTTAACATATTTAAATTTGAGTTCAAAACTATGCAAAACTGCTCAATAGACATATACAGAAAATTTTGGGCAAATATATTAAAATAGTCTCAAAAGTGGAGTGTTTTTATTAGCCCATAAAGAGCCCCTGGGGCACACCCAAGAGTTATCGTGAAGTATAGACAAACAAAATTTTTATAGAAATCAATTAGTTACAACTTTTCAGAAAGTTTTATAAAAATCCAAGGCATCAAATTTTTTTAATAAGCACAAAAGTATCAATTTTAGCCATTTTAACCTGAAAGGCATCCCTAGCAGGGCAACCGGTGTTTTCCCGGAAAATCTCTTCTGTTACTTTTTTACTTATATCATGTTTAATGTTTGTGGAAAATTTACAAAATTTCCAAGGCGTCGTTATTGAGAAAAGTGAAAATGGACAAGGGTGAATTTACAGGTCCACCCTTCTTTTGTCAGGGATCCAAAAATAAAATATAAACAAAAAAATTTTTCTAACAATGTATATTCAGTGTATATTTTCAACAGAAAAAAAAAAAAAAATGAACCCATCTCAAATCTATAAATCTTTTAAAATTTATTTTTCCACATAACTTTTTTTTAGACTCCTCCTTCATAAATAACTTTATTTCATTAATAAAAAAAATCTGAGACTATACATAAGTACATTTCTGTGCAGATACCATTTTCTTTTTAGCTATAAAACTTAATTTTCAATTGCTGGTACGACTAATAAAATGATAAATATTGTTTTTAAAATACAAGTAAAACCTACATCTATAGATTGAACCCTACAAGTGTATTTTTACATTTGCGAAAATGTATGCACATATTACATGGGGGTTTTATGGTAATCAAAAAATTAAAAACAAATTTTTTAAAAACATTATAGCTAAATATGCAGACATTTCAAAAGAATCAGAATCAGTAAATTCCAGATAATCAAGAAAAAAATATTAGAATCGTTGCATTACTTAATAATCAATAGAAATGCATAAATCCTGCCACAATTTTTTTAAAGTAGAAAAGGAAATCTAATCTCCAATTTCAAACTACAACGAACAACTTAAGTGAAAGTAGAAATCAGAACATTGAAATTTTTCTTTAATAAAGTCTTCATTTTGATTAAAAGCAAATATTGATTTTTTCCCCTCTAATTCATATTCTAGACTTTTAACTTAGACATAAAATTGCACTTAGAAAATAACATTAAATCTGTTTATATAAAATTAGGTGTGTATAGATGTATGCAATGTTGTGTTGGAACTGAACCAATACAGTTTTAGTGAGAGCAGAGTTTTTTTTGGGGGGGAGGGATGTTAAAAAGGGATAGAACTGAACCCGAAAAATTTAGCTGACCAAAAATCAGTAACACAGAAATTACATAGGTGACATTTAGAATAGGTCACTGGCCAGACCGCACACCAGCCAGATAAGAGTAACCCAAAATATTCTTGGAGTCAAAATTAAAAAAATAAGTCTGAGACAAAAGTAATTTAGAAGACGTAATAGAAGAAAACAGGAAAAAAAAAAATTATGCTTGGCAAATGAAGAATTAAATGACCAATAATAAAACCAGTGATAAGGAAAAAAATTGAAGCAGAGTCAGCATGAAGGAAATGGAAAGGAAAATAAAAAAGTAAAAGGAGGAAGGAGAAAAATAAAGAAATAGAGAATGGGAAAAAATAGAGAACAAAAGCTGGGGAGGGGAGAGAGTAATTTAAAAAAAAAAAAGAAAAAAGTTTTAAAAATTTAATTTTTTTTTTTTCCTTCTTTGCAGCAAAAAAGGGAATTTATCAGGAATCAAAGAAAAGGGGTGGAAAGAAAACGGTAGAATCTTTAGAGAAGAAAGGATTGGAGGATGAATTCATTTATTTTTCTCAGCTCAACACATTTGAGTCTGAGACGAAATTAGTTATAAACAAGAAAACTTTGAGAAAAGCAATTGAATTAAAAGTGCTGAACTGTGCAGAGATTTCCATACTTTCAAACAATGCTGAGCCAGACTTAGAAAAAAATTCAACCCATAGAATAATGTTTCTCAATTTTTAGATGAGAATTGATTATTCGGGTGTTATTTTCACAATGTTTTACTAAATATTTTATCCACTACGCCATGGGTTCTTGTAACATGTTTATAAGTTACACTCTTCTACATGTTGAAGATTTAATCATCAGTGTGGGCGACACTCAAAATATAATTGCGAATTACTTAGGAATTCTACCCAGTCATGGCTGAGGAAATGAGAGCATGCTATACCCATGGATTTGTTGAAGGGTTCCATTTGAAATTCTGTGCAGCATCCAGAGTTCAACAAGACATGCCTGAAGAAGGTCGGGCGTTACATCGGTTGGAACGTTGTGAAAATAACATTCAAGATGAGAACAGTAGTCTGACGAATCCAAATAATACACAACAGATAAATGATAAGCACCTCATGAAAACCCCCAACCACCAGCTCACAAGTTTTGCCAGTGTAAAAAGAATGATGGCGATCATTTACTCATTCAAATTTAATGAACTAGGACAATTGCTACACTAAACACTAGCGACATCCGTGTCACTTTATTAAACCTGTTGTTATTCAACTGTAATGTTATTAATATTCTCCCCAGTGTCAGAATATAACAAAGAAAGAAAAATGGGGGGAAAAACTATAAAGAAAGAAATTAGTTGATCAACAGAACAAAAGTATAGGAACTGATGTTAGTAGAAAAACAATGAAGGGGGAGGTGGTTCACCAAGACACTCGAAGGATTGTTAATCAAGGTGTGGCGGTGAGTGGGATAAAAGACTGAACCTAGTGATCAATACATTTACATTTAATTCACAAACAGTTTAAGGAGTGGTAGTGAGCTTTGCAACAGTTTACAACAGTTAGAGACAAAAGGGCCTTTACAGATGACTAAGATGTGAATGTAGAAAGTCGACGTGTCACACACACACCCAGAATCCTATTGATATTTACAAAATGTGTTTTCTTTGTTTCTCTTAAGTTTATTTTTTTTTTATTCTTGTAAACTGGTGTTCACCTCAGCAGTTTCCAATGTGTGAGACAGTGACACGGTTAGAAGAAGAACCAGAAGGGACAAAGACAAAAGAAAAAAATACAGTACACAATGTTGGGGGCTAACGATTGTCACTTAGTAGGGGAAGCACGTGGTTGCACAAAGCAATAAAGTTGTTGGTCACTTTACAATTATCTAGAGGATTCACTCTTATTCTAATTAATCAACCATTATGAATTTCGGAATATAGTTGCTAGATATGATGATGGATAATACAGGCTACATTTAGTTTAATGTAATTTTATGCAACACAGGCAAATAAAAGATGAAATCCTTTTGTGAGAATTCAAATACTTTTGATTTCTATGAAATTTTACGAAATTAACTTTACTTGACCCTTGTGTCTGTATGTGTAATACAGGGTGACCCCCAAAAAATGGGCACCAACTCTAATTAGGCCCCGTTTCTTAGTGTTTTGTCTGAATGAAATGAAACTTAGGTCATAACTAGTTTATTATATTCAAAACATCACATCAAAACACTCGGATCTTTGGTCTTTTTTTCTTCGTTCTACAGCATATGTTCTAGATGGCCTCCATTTAGCTTTTGTTTTTTTGAGGTCACCCTGTTATACACGTGTTTATTCATACAAACATTATTAGCTACATATGTACATACATGTACGCACCTATGTAGCTAATAATGTTTGTATAAACAAACATTATAAACACACTAAGTTCATTCATGGAGCACTCTTTAATAAACAGAAAAGTTTCAGTGGATCTACATCTAGGAAACAAAAACTGTAGAACCATTATATATATATATATATATATATATAGTTTTAAATATAATGGGCAGAAGTCTCTCGAGAGCTCTTTCAGCTATCATCTCATCAGGAGAAAATCGATAGCGTAAAATAATAATACTATGTCGAAAGTAAAGAGTTCTGATGGGGAAAACTATTGAATATGCCAAAAATACGGGGACATTAAAATAAAGTTTATTAACTTTAAAAAAAACGATTAAAATATTGGCACAACGAGGAGGAAGGAAAAAAAAAAAACGGGAGAAAAGATTCAAAGTTCCCCAAAGAGAAACAATGCGTTAGATGTTTCTTTCAGCCGGCACAAAGAAGGTTTCCGCACCGCAATAGAGACAGACTCTCAAAATATTTAAATGGTTTTTGGAGTCCGCTCTATGTAGCACCTCGAACCATTCTATTTTATATCTATCGGCACAGCACAGGTTGTCAACCAAATGCTGGCCAATAGCACAGTCCAAGGCTGCAGAAGGAGGGAGACTACCAGACCCCATCCTCCCTTGTCTGATCTTCGATGGAACATGCTGGTTTATACAAGTCAAAAGATGCAAGGATGTTCGCCAACATAACCAACATCGCACTAGCATTTGAATTGATATACAATATTGCTATTTTGGATGTAAGGCAAACTATCCTTGCGAAAAGAAAGAAATGCAGGTCTCGTAGTATATATTAAACGTAAGGACACAGAATAAAAGCAGTCATAAATACTTCTGCGAATATATATATATATATTCAAGCAAATATTATTCAATGCAATAGGAACACTTTGCTTTATTATTCTTTTTTTTAATTTTTTGATTTTCCATATAATCTTTTTTATATCGAATCAAAAATATTAAAAGTCCCATAATTGTTTCTGTCACAAGCGCTTTTGATTTGTCCATGAATCATCTCCAGATGTTGAAGTAAAAGTGTGAAAGAGCGAAAATGAGAATTAAAAGTGAAAACTAAAAGATACAGTAAATGGCGTTAGGTGAAGATAAGTTAAAATATGAAAAGTCGATTAAAAATATAGGTCGATTAAAAATTTGAATATTAAAATCAGCAAGTTCGTGGACACTGTTAACAATTATGCAAGGTATTTTAGAATGCTACTGCTTTTCTCGAATGCAATATCATTTATAGTAGATTGAAGGGTTGTAATATATGACGCTTCAAGAATTTTTAATTTTTTAATATTATTTTCATGTATAATTTTATGTTGTCAACGAGGACTTTTATAAGATTGGAGGGTGGACAGTTATGTTCTTTTATCAAATGTTTATATATAGCACTAGTATTATTTAAATGCATGGTTATTTGCTGGGACAATATATATAAACCTATGCTGGTGATTGTCAGTTCACAATCTTTGACATTGTTAGTTTTGTAAATCATCCTCCCATCTATAGAACCTTCTCTTCTCAAATAGTTAACCATCTAGTCTTGATCAAACTTAATTTCTTTCAACTTCAGACAAAAGTTAAGACCCAAACTATATGGAGAGTTTTAGTTTTTCTTTCCACTTCCACAATCAAGTTATCCATATCCTTATTTTTGCCTACTCTGCCGACCAGCTATTGGTATAGTTACTGTTCATATTTTCTAGTTCTATGATCTACTAGAATCATACATTCTATTCAATCCCTCCTATTTATCTTCCTCCTCTACCAACCTCATGCTTATCATTTATCTTCCAATCCATTCTTCAAAATTTGTCTTGTTTTAAAATTTATATAATAACTTGCAATGATCCACCTCATTTCCATGCTTGAGCATTCCAGTCACCAGCAAACCGCTTGAAGGTATATGTCCTAAAAGGCGCTATAATCCTTGTTAAACATAGGAACATATATCACAACAACAGTGATGTTGAAAATTGAGCCCTAAAGGCTGATTTGAAGGAGGCGTTCAGAAATTGGATCCCATTCCAAGATTGAAGTCTTATCATTGGTGCTCAATGTGATGGCAACATCACAACAGCCAGAATTATCAAAACCTGCTATGGTAGAGATATTCATATGCAAAAGAGTCCAGAAGTGGAATAACTGAATATACCGAATTAAGGAATCTAACTTCAGAAAGGCATGCAATTTCAATGCCATATTTGTAGAGAGCTTGAATTGTCCGAGCTTGCATTTCAAAAGAGAGTATGGTTCTCACATTCCAATATGCAACATAGCTGATATTCTTCTGAGAAAAATTCATTTGGCTTACTTCTCACCTGTCCCAATGGGAGAGGACAAGAGGCACCACATAAATATGAAATGGATAATCAGATGATGTCATCATGCTCTTTTGGATTAGGCAATCGATGCTCATATGACAAATGATGGAGCAGCTGTGTTTTAGACCACTGAGTGTTCAAAGCTGCTAAAACAGGAAATCTTTTTTTTTTTTATTTTTTTTTTTTACACAGTGGTCACCACTTATCAAGGCCCGGAAGCCACTCAGGGATAAGGGTTATTGCAAGTACATTACGTTAGTGTGGAGATTTGATGAAGTGTTTACTTAAGGGGGCGGTTCATTAGGAATTTGTTAACGTTGGACTTGAAGACATCCAAGTTGTAGTCAGGTGGGAAGCAGGCAGACGGAACAGAGTTCCACAGGCGTGCAATTCTAAGAAAGAAGCCCTGCTCATGGAATCCACGTTTTGATTTAGGCACAGATAAAGAGTGGGGGAAATTTTTCACAGTGGATTCAGCTAGACGGGTGTTTTTCGTGAAAGATTGGCGAGGGGGGACCAGAGATTGGAGTTCAGACGAGCACCTGCCATGGAAATAACGATAAAACAAAGATAGGCTCACAACGTCTCTTCTGTGGGAGAGAGGTTGCAGGGTAGAGAAAAGAAAAAATCTCAATGGTTTAGATCATATGCTTCAATTATGTTTGAAAGCTATCCCTAAGTCTTTATCTTTGTTGAGATTAGATGCCAATAAGCTGCAATGCAATGCTGTCACCATATGATTTCAAGTTGAAATTAAAAACCGCTTCAATTTCCATCACTAACGATTACTATATTGTCCAATTGATTACTGTACATTCTTAATCCTTAACCCCGAGTGGTCTCTGGGCCTTGATAAGTGGTGATGCCTATGTAAAAAAAAAAAAGTCTCCTATTGACTGATCCTGAAATATCGCCAGAAAAGAATTGGTCCGCCTTTAACGAGAATGTCCAAAAAGTAGCTCATAAAGAACTATGTGCTTCTAATCATCATCGAAAGGAATAGATTCCACAACATACACTTGCTCTGGATGAAGAAACACTGAATGCAAAAACTAGCAATGATTCAATCTTCCTTGTCTTGAGAATCGCATCCTGCAAAATCTAGTGGAAAGGTCCAAACATTGGCATCAGCACTTTGCAGAGCTTTGTAACGACGAACCGCTTACAAAAGGTCTTCTTCCTAATTAAGAAATCACAACTTCTTATGAATGTGATAACAATATCCCCACAGAAATTGCAGAAGTCATAAAGAAATTGAAAAATAACAAAGCCACTAGTGAAGATGAGTTACCGGCTAGGATCTATAAGTGCTGCCCAGAAACAGCTTATGTAGAAGCTACGCTTGATTTTATGCGTTGATGTATATTCATACTCATTTTTAGGTAAAATGATTTATCATGAACTTCACAATTTACACATTTTTTTTATTGTCTCACAGCCGGAAAATAAAGCCAACATGAGACACACTCGTATACATAGACACGCAATATAACTTTTAAATAAGGTCTATACTAATTCAATGCAAACATATACACCTCCACGTTTTTAATATAAAATTGAAATTAATTCAGATCTCATCCTTTTACAAAGACTTTCAGGGTTACTATACATTTTTATTTCAAGAAACGTTTTCATTGGATGCCTTTTTGATAACTTTTGACTTTTTTACCATTTTAAGGATTGTCTTGACGATATGTGTACATAACCTAAGTTGATTTTAAATAAATGTTTATTTTAGTAATGGGACGATTCCAATATTTTTACCGATTCCAATTCTTTACACATAAACATTTTGAAATTTATAGTTATTTTTTTTCTTGGATTACCTTAAAAATACATGTTAGCTGTGCATATATTTTCTCAAATATAAGAATACACTTGTGGGGAATAATCTATAGATTTTACTTTTACTGGTATTTTAAATTCAATGAATTATTTTAATATTACAGAGCTCTACATTGTACAGTCTCATTTGTGCATTAAATTGGATTAAAATCAAGAGTGAACTTGCTGAATCTATAGCAACCATTTCATTTAATATTAATGTAAACTTATGGATCATCGTCAGTAGGAAATGATTTGCCAGGCAAAGTGGATAGAATGATTATCTAATATGTGTTGAGTATATGTATGTGCAAATAAGACAACAAAATAAACTTTTAGCAGATCAATTCCTAAGATATTAAAACCAAATGAACGGTTTTATTTTAGATGTTTCTATAAATATCTGTAAGGGGATTTTGTCCATCAGTTTGTCGGTCTGTCTCACTGAAGTCTAAAATGGTGTCTTTATTTTTACACACTCCCATTGCTTTTGTTTTTGTTTTACGGCATATCAACCCTTTTCAGGTTATTTCATGCTGTTGGGACCCTAACAGGTACTACCACTCCGGGTCAGAGTGGACCTGGGAGCAGTGGCAATTAAAGGGTGGCTCCACACTCCCCAAAGCCCGCAAGCTGGAGCCTCACCACTGGATATAGTTTAAGGTCATATCCAGGACCTTTTAGAAACTCAGATTGAATTTTTATTTTAGAGAAATCTAGTCAGCTCTATCATCAGCCTATCACACTCAAGTCTGAAATAGCATTTTCAGTATTGCAATCATATCTTTAAAACAAGTTCTGGCTGTTGTCCTTTGGTTGGTCATACTAAAATTTAAAACAGCAATTTCATAGATGTCACTACATCTCTAAGAGGTTTACACATCATTCTTCAATCTATTACGCTTAAGTTTGAAATAACATTTTCAGAAATGTCAATATCTTTAAAAGACGTGTTGTCAACCATCAAACTATTTGTCACACTAACGTTTGAAACATTTTCAGTAATATCAACAGATCTTTAAAAAAAAGATTGTTATGCTTAAAAAAAATAGCATATTCAGAAATGTCAACACCTTTAAAAGAGGTTCTGCTATGCTGAAATTTGAAATAGCATATTCAGAAATAACATTTCTATAAGGCACTACATCAGAAGTCAAAAGTTTAAAATAACATTTTCATCATTAAGTGTGCTGATTGAATAAATGCGTCTTAAGAAAATCTATTCTTATTTCGTCTGAACCCATCAACCTATAGGGAACCTTCATGTTGACAACCGCTAACCAAACATTAATTGCTTTAGACAGTTGTTCAATAACATTCAGAATTCAATTAGCACTTGAGAAAAAAAATCTATAAACTAATAAAAGATAGAAGAAAACTTTGAAAGGGAAAAATATTTCAGCTGACAAGTCTGATTTTTTTTTCCTTTAAAATTAATGATTATTTTTTTTTTTATGAATTATTTATTCGAGTCGACTGTCTGGACAAGGATCTGAGTTGATATCATTTAATTAAATCATGATATTGATAAATTTGTAATGGCCATCACCAGTGCTAACTTAAGTTAGTACAACGGAAATAAATTAGATTTAATAAATGGTAGTTTTAAACTGCACAAACTTTTTTTTTTTTTTTTTTTTTTTTGCTTTTATCATTGTTCTCAAAAGTACTTTTTAATCAACCTGAATTACTTCAAATTTGAATTGACAAAAAATTTTTTTTTTTTGTTTTTCTTTTTAATTAAATTAATTCTAGATAAAAAAAAAAGTCACATAATTACAATTCAAATAAATTATTTTTTGAGTGCTTGTGAAGTAAAATTAAATTTTTTAAAAAATGCATTTTAGGTTTAAAACAAAAAATTATATGATACGTCAAAATTAGTAAATTATGAAAAATGATTGACCAGATCTGTCAAAACTATTTTTTTTATAAGAAAGAAAAAAAAAAAAAAAAAAAAATCAATATTTTGTCAAAATCATATACTGCAGTTACCTCCCCTGGATTTTAAGAACTGTTCATTAACAGTTACAATAAAATTGTATAATTTGATATATTTTTACTTGTAATTATTTTTCTATTCTATCATTTTTGGGAATTATTAAACTTTTTACTAATTTCGACATGACATGTAAGTATGTAAGAGTGGTTTTACCTAAAATTCATTTCTTTAAATTTAACTATACTGCACAAGTACCATATTTTGTTATAAATGAACATTTTTAAAAATAAAGTTTTGCATTTCTTTTTTAGACTTAATTACTATACTGAGAACAGAAAATATAAATGTTATTCTATTTTTCTGCATGTCAACATTTTTATTATAGAAAAAATATTTAGAATTTATAGTGAGGATTCATTTTACTATATAAACAATCATCGGGATAGCATACAATAGAATGAATAGGCATTTATTTTTTTTCATTTCTAGAACAGCAAACATATAGTATAGTGAAACTCACGATAGTTTAAAAGAATTTTTCCCCTCTGGCATAAATTGGTAATCACAAATGTAAAACAATCTAATTTTTATTACTTAACAATCTGCATTCAGCCTTACAACGAAATTTCATAGGTGTTAAATTTAAAACACGTATAGAATGAACGCAGACATAATTTTTTTTTAAATATCTATAAAAAGAAAAGGAAAATCATTTACAAAAAAAGAAAAAAGGTTCAACTTTCTCTTTCTCTGATGAAAAACGCTCCAATTTTAAAGAGAAATTGGGAAGGCATTGATATTATCTAGAATATAGTCAATTATTAAAAAATTAGTAAAACATGGTGGAATTTCCAGTGCTTTTTAGATCAATATGTATAAGCTCTACAATTATATGAATGCAACTTTGTTTATGTCTGTGTGAGTTTGTTCCTTATAGAATCCAAAATGGCTGAACAGATTTTCTTTAAAATTTACAGAACTTTAGTGTATAAATCTAGGAGTGATCTTAGTTAGATTTTGTCTCAGAATACCCCCGATAATTACCGATAATCGAAACCGTTATTTTAATTTATTTATCATCGGTAGAGCCATTTTTTCCATGTCATCGCTTAGCAACACAGATAAAACAACAGACTGAAAATTCTACTGTGGGTAAGTTAATGGCATGTTTTGTTTTGTTTTTTTTCATTACATGGTCTGTAGGTTCAAACTCCACAGAAAAATTTCTTAATTCTTTTTCGTTAACTGCAAAGAATTTTATAACACTTGCAAATTTATGGGTTTTTTTTTTCTTTTTGCATGATGTGGTCTGTAGGTTCAAACTCTGCACATAAATTTCTTAATATTTTTTTTTTTTTTTTTTGTTCCCTGGAAAAAATTTTATATAAAATAATTTTATAAAAGAAACAATAGGTTCTCTAGAGTGGAATGTAGAATAAAATATTTTTTGGACTAAGTTACTGCATGGAGGCATGTGAAGCTTCCTCCTGGGCGATTTCACTGATTTCGATGACAATAAAAATATAAGAGTGTGAATTATTCGTTGCTAGTTAACCATTGAAACTAATATTCCTTTAGAAATGGTGTCTATCAAGCTATAATGATTTGGATTATTCAGACAACTGTTCTCGTCTTGAATGCTATTCTCACATTTTGACAAGATAGATAATCAGACTTTCAGGTATATCTGGTCGAAATCAAGATTCAATACAGTATTTTGAATGGAACCGTTTATTTAATCCATGGAGCTTGCTTTCATTCTGTCAGTCATAAGTGCGTGAAAATCTTAAACTGTAATTGTATTCTTAGTAAAAGCTGCACAGAGGAGCTTCAGAATGTCATTTAAAACTGATTATTATTTAGCACTTTCTCCGTTAAGTTATGGACTTTTTTCTGACAGTAATTTTATGACGGATCTGAATCATTATTATAACAACAACAGAGTGATAATGTGTATATACAGTGGCCTAGAAAGAAAATGGCCACTGAATTAGAGTTTTATATAAAAACTAAAACTGAAAGAAAACTTAAAAGTGTGATGTTAATAATTATATAAAATATTTTATTCAAAATTAACTTTATTTCAAATTTATTATTCAAAAGAAATTTTTCATCTTTGTAATTTATTAATGAATACTATTCAGAATTTCAATACTGTGAAATACGAAATAAGAACCATCATCAAAAACTGTAAGTTTAATTTTAATAGTTCATAGAAAGCAATAAATAATGGCTCTTAGAATGCGACCAACAATTAAATGGTGCTTATGACAATGATTTCATGCGGACTGAAGAAATAGCAATATTCTAACTTGTCATGAAGTTGACTAATAATTTCGAATTGATTCAATGGATTGCCAAGCATTGGTTATCAGCCAATTCTTAGAGGTGTGGCATCTGTAATTTACCATGTACATTGAACTGTGATTTGCAATCAATTGATGATTGGTGATGGAAATGTTTAAAAGACAAATTTCATCATTCAATACAAATACAAACTTTCTTTAAAAATAATCATACTGTACTGAAGCAGCACTTACCCTGGGCAGGGTAAACCAGCTCCCTCCGAAGGAGGAAGTTTTATAGGAATATCAAATTCACAAGCGGCCTCCAACTGCTTGTAATAAACAATTATCTTTATATAATATATATGTTTCAGTTTTTTATTTATATGTTTCAGTTTTTTATTTATATGTTTCAGTTTTTTATCATTTATATGTTTCAGTTTTTTTATCATTTATATGTTTCAGTTTTTTTATCATTTATATGTTTCAGTTTTTTTATCATTTATATGTTTCAGTTTTTTTATCATTTATATGTTTCAGTTTTTTATCATTTATATGTTTCAGTTTTTTATCATTTATATGTTTCAGTTTTTTATCATTTATATGTTTCAGTTTTTTATCATTTATATGTTTCAGTTTTTTATCATTTATATGTTTCAGTTTTTTTATCATTTATATGTTTCAGTTTTTTTATCATTTATATGTTTCAGTTTTTTATTTATATGTTTCAGTTTTTTATTTATATGTTTCAGTTTTTTATTTATATGTTTCAGTTTTTTATAATTTATGTTTCAGTTTTTTATAATTTATGTTTCAGCTTTTTATAATTTATATGTTTCAGTTTTTTATAATTTATATGTTCCAGTTTTTATCTTTATAATTTATGTTTCAGTTTTTTATAATTTATTTTTAAGTTTTTATCTTTATAATTTATGTTTCAGTTTTTTATAATTTATTTTTCAGTTTTTATCTTTATAATTTATGTTTCAGTTTTTTATAATTTATATGTTTCAGTTTTTATCTTTACAATTTATGTTTCAGTTTTTATCTTTATAATTTATATGTTTCAGTTTTTATCTTTATAATTTATATGTTTCAGTTTTTATCTTTATAATTTCTGTTTCAGTTTTTTATAATTTATATGTTTCAGTTTTTATCTTTATAATTTATATGTTTCAGTTTTTATCTTTATAATTTATGTTTCAGTTTTTATCTTTATAATTTATGTTTCAGTTTTTATCTTTATAATTTATATGTTTCAGTTTTTATCTTTATAATTTATATGTTTCAGTTTTTATCTTTATAATTTATGTTTCAGTTTTTATCTTTATAATTTATGTTTCAGTTTTTATCTTTATAATTTATGTTTCAGTTTTTATCTTTATAATTTATATGTTTCAGTTTTTATCTTTATAATTTATATGTTTCAGTTTTTATCTTTATAATTTATATGTTTCAGTTTTTATCTTTATAATTTATGTTTCAGTTTTTATCTTTATAATTTATGTTTCAGTTTTTATCTTTATAATTTATATGTTTCAGTTTTTATCTTTATAATTTATATGTTTCAGTTTTTATCTTTATAATTTATATGTTTCAGTTTTTATCTTTATAATTTATATGTTTCAGTTTTTATCTTTATAATTTATGTTTCAGTTTTTATCTTTATAATTTATGTTTCAGTTTTTATCTTTATAATTTATGTTTCAGTTTTTATCTTTATAATTTATATGTTTCAGTTTTTATCTTTATAATTTATATGTTTCAGTTTTTATCTTTATAATTTATATGTTTCAGTTTTTATCTTTATAATTTATATGTTTCAGTTTTTATCTTTATAATTTATATGTTTCAGTTTTTATCTTTATAATTTATATGTTTCAGTTTTTATCTTTATAATTTATGTTTCAGTTTTTCATAATTTATATGTTTCAGTTTTTATCTTTATAATTTATGTTTCAGTTTTTATCTTTATAATTTATGTTTCAGTTTTTATCTTTATAATTTATATGTTTCAGTTTTTATCTTTATAATTTATGTTTCAGTTTTTTATAATTTATATGTTTCAGTTTTTATCTTTATAATTTATATGTTTCAGTTTTTATCTTTATAATTTATATGTTTCAGTTTTTATCTTTATAATTTCTATGTTTCAGTTTTTGAAGTTTCAATTTATACATAAAATTCGAACTCAGCAGCCATTTTCTTTCTAGACTGTTGTTTTTACATGTTACCCAACAACTGAGATGACAAAAGTACAGCAAATCAGTCGACTAATATTTTTTGCGTAGATTAAAATGAACGTTTGTTTAAATATTAGCACAGTAAAAAAACTATTGTTAAACAAATAATTATAATACTTCCTTTATTACAAGTGCATTTAGATGTTAGTAGCATTTGCAGATTGAAGTAACAAGTAGGAATCATGAAGTTCAGTTAATTCCGGGTCTGATACTCTGTTGTGTATTTAATTGGGAAATAGGTTATGAGATGGGATTTTTTTTTTATTGGTTAGAATTTTAAACAGATTCAAAACACTGTCAGAGGAAGAGGCATGCTTGAAAACTAGCATGTAACTCCCAAGCGGGTAAATGCACCCAATTTAGGGTTCAAGAAAAAAAAAATCCCTACCATGATGCTCTAAAGGCGAAACATCTCTAACCCAGCCAGCAGGAAGAAGAAAGATGTCTACAGAAAGAAAGGAATTATGAAACATCAAATAAAATTTGACCTTTCTTTCAAATTTAAAGCAATTCTTCAAATTATATATAACAATTGTGGTATTTTTTTACAACCTGCCCCAGCATAGTATAAGCACCCCCAACCACCTTATGTTAAGAACGTCTTTCTGAATAAACACCCCCTCAACCTCCCCATATTAAGAACGGCTTTCGAGGTTGGGGAGATGTTTATTCTGAAAGCTGTTCTTAACATGTGGAGGTTGGGGTGTTTATAATACGCTGGGGCACGTCGTAAAAATTTACCACCACAATTGTTAAGAAAACAATAATTAATTAATTTGTTCAGAAAATTAATAATTAATTAATTTGTTAAGAAAACAATAATTAATTAAAATTTACCACAATTGTTAAGAAACAATTAACGGATAGAAAATCATCAACATTTTTAAAAAATGAAGAAAAAAAAACAAACAAAGCATAACATGGTTGATTTCAGGAGAAAACTAATGAATTAATTTCAGATATTTGAAGAAAAAAAAGGCATATTTTTTCAAAAATATAACTTTGGAAAGTAGAGTAGGTTTCAAGAATTTTTGTAAATAACTAATTCTAAATTTCGGTGAATTTAGAACAAAATTTAAAAAAGAAATTTTAGATGTTTGCTAACAAATTTTTTGTCAATTTGAAGACATTTTATTCTGTGTGGGACAGGTGTTCATAACCAATCAGTCTATGCATTCAGTCATGATTTCATGCAACATTTATGTGAAAAAAACTATTAAAATTAAATTTGAGAAAAAAATAAATATCCTTGCTTTCATTTCAACAGTCATGAACGGGTAAAAGATTTTTGTTTTTTGTTTTTCATAATTGTATTCTTAGTATCTATCATCTTAACTTTGAATTACCAGACAACTTTCACTTAGAACTGATTATCACTTAGTAGTTTTATCCATTAAACGATGAATCTTTGCAAAATTTTAGAAACCATAAACCTATTCGTGTTTTAGGTGTATACTAGTCTGAAAAATCTAAATAATACAAATTATCAATCCACGTTTAGAAAATTCAAAAACATAAAAAAAATAAAAACCTGTGTGATCTGCCTGACTTAATCTTGAAGCAGAAAAATGCCAAAATAGTGAATATGTGATACTATGGATACCCCCCTTCCTGCCAGAACTCCAGGGAGCATTAAGAAGTGATTCATAACAAAAAAGGGGAAGGCGGGAGGGACAGAAAAAAAAAAAAACATGACAAAAAAATTAGAAATGATTCACCAAGGCCCACAAATGTAGTTGAATGAATAGTCAACTGGGACTGGCTGATAAGACAAGCATAAAAGTGATCAGTTTCTATCAATCAGGTGTGATGGTGATAAAGACAAAAGACCGGACATAGGATTTCCAATCCCAAGTCAATAATATATTGATAAGTTTTGAGTTAAGTTTGGAACAGTTCTGAATTCACGGGAGTTGACTATGATTGGCAGCTCGGGGATACTCAAGAGTGATTAAAGTCGGCGAAAGCAGGTCCGTTTAAGAAGATAATCACTGAGGATTGACACGACCAGACAATGATCAACAGACAACATTTGGGGTTCCTTTTTCTATGCTATATAACAGTATTACACAAAGAACAACTTGTCTTGTGCTGTTTTTATCATAGTGCGACCACTAAGGTGATCATCAAGTTAGATAAGTCATTTGACTGCAGACTAACAGAAAAATCTAATTCTCAGATACTCTCTAAATCACAGAGAGAGAGAGAGTAAGCGAGAGAGAGAGAAAGTAAGGGAGAGAGAGAGAAAGTAAGGGAGAGAGAGAGAGAGTAAGGGGGGAGTGAGTAAGGGGGGGAGAGAGAGAGTAAGGGGGAGAGAGAGAGAGTAAGGGGGAGAGAGAGAGAGTAAGGGGGAGAGAGAGAGAGTAAGGGGGAGAGAGAGAGAGTAAGGGGGAGAGAGAGAGTAAGGGGGAGAGAGAGAGTAAGGGGGAGAGAGAGAGTAAGGGGGAGAGAGAAAGTAAGGGGGAGAGAGAAAGTAAGGGGGAGAGAGAGAGTAAGGGAGAGAGAGAAAGTAAGGGGGAGAGAGAAAGTAAGGGAGAGAGAGAAAGTAAGGGAGAGAGAGAAAGTAAGGGGGAGAGAGAAAGTAAGGGGGAGAGAGAAAATAAGGGGGAGAGAGAAAATAAGGGGGAGAGAGAAAGTAAGGGGGAGAGAGAAAGTAAGGGGGAGAGAGAAAGTAAGGGGGAGAGAGAAAGTAAGGGGGAGAGAGAAAGTAAGGGGGAGAGAGAAAGTAAGGGGGAGAGAGAAAGTAAGGGGGAGAGAGAAAGTAAGGGGGAGAGAGAAAGTAAGGGGGAGAGAGAAAGTAAGGGGGAGAGAGAAAGTAAGGGGGAGAGAGAAAGTAAGGGGGAGAGAGAGAGAAAGGGGGAGAGAGAGAGAAAGGGGGAGAGAGAGAGAAAGGGGGAGAGAGAGAGAAAGGGGGAGAGAGAGAAAGGGGGAGAGAGAAAGAAAGGGGGAGAGAGAGAGAAAGTAAGAGACAGAGAGAGAATTTAAAAGAGAGCCGGCAGGGTGGCTGTAGTCAACATCTGAACTTCTTAATTAAGAGTTTGATACAACAAAGCTTTTTCTACTATCTTCTTGTTTTCTAAACATGCAATTCGCAAAAAAAAAACCTCATATTTTACATCATTTGAACATACTCTCATAATTTGAGAAAACACATATATTGTAATTTTATTGCTTAGCTTTGTTAATTAACATTTATTATTTTACATAGAATTATAGTTTATTCATTTTTGTTCTCCACCTAAAATTTCCCTTTTTCTTACTGTTTTATTCTCTTAAAGGGCTACATACAACAGAAGGAATAGTAGTTGTAGTAATAATCGGACAAAGTAACCTTAGTTTCATGCTGCCTTTGTTGATGGTTAATCCAACGTAAACTCAGCAACTTGGATAATGCATCATTTTTATGACATGCAATTCATTCGACAATCCTATAAATTTACGAGGTTATTGTACAAGATTCAATAGCGATAATTTAAACGCTCCCTTCTGTTGATGACTATAATTCACGTCAATGTATCACACATAATGAGCTGACATGTCAGATTCTGAAGCAGCAGGATGCCACCATCATTTCAAGACGATTAATGTTCGACAGGTATTGAGAAACTCATTGTGTAAAAGGCACTGTGTTAATCAACTAATGCAGTTGAAATGCTGGGTGTATCAAATCGAAGGCTGAACATTTAAGAAGATAAAAAGAATCACATATACAACTTCCATAAGAAACCAAATACAGTTACTGACAATATTTTATGGATGAGTTATTTATTCACTTTTTTTTTTGTTTTAAAAGTGTCCTCACTTATCCAGGCCCAAAGGCCACTCGAGGATAAGAGTTAAACGAGTTTCAGGCAAATGGTAAGATAACACTGTGATGATCGGTAATGATGGTGGTGATTGGGAAGATTATTTAAGAGGGCGGCTCGACAAGAATTTGTTTATATTGGACTTGAAAATGGCCATCTTGTAGTCAGTTGTGAAACAGACTCATGGTATTGTGTCCCACGAACAGGTAGTTCTAGGAAAGGAACTTTTCTCATGAAAGTTTAGTTTTATATATATATATATATATACGATTGATATGTAGTTTGCTTGAAGCATTGTGTGGGGTAGGTATGTAGTAGAGATTTAGAAGGCTGTCACAATGCGAGGAGTGAAATATAGTCGTTGTTGGTAAGAGAAGACGAGAACAAGTGGCGATTTACAAATCAATAAGTGCATACTTATATTTTATATATACATATATTTATTCAGTTGTATTGGTAACATAACAAGTAAGACATTTTACCAACACAACTGAATAAATATATGTATATATAAAATATATGTATGCACTTATTGATTTGTAAATCGCCACTTGTTCTCGTCTTCTCTTACCAACAACGACTATATTTCATTCCTCGCATTGTGACAGCCTTCTAAATCTCTACTACATACATATATATATATATAGAGAGAGAGAGAGTGAGAGAGAGAGATGGAGCTATTGACAGAGATTGTTCCAAGTTTTTGCTGTGAATGGTTTACAGCTAAGCACCTGCCATGAAAATAAGAGTAGAAAAATAAAAAACTTAACATCTCTTGCGTAAGAAAGAGATGTTAAGGAGGAAAAAAAGGTCATTCCCAACAATACTCCATCGTATTTGGTTCTGTTACAGTTAGAGGATAGCGTTAGGAATGAGATACCTTCTAGAACAGTAGAATGATTCAACCATTTTTCAAGAGACTTTGGCAACAGAGTTTATGTAAGACTTTCATTTCAGATAAGTCCCAGAAGCTGTTAAAGCTGGGGGGGGGGGGTTATAGACAAAAGCCATTTATTTCAATTGGGCCCAAGTAAGGATCAGAGCATTGGTGGTGAAAAGAAAAAAAAAGCTTTGTTTTGAATGCATTAAAAGTAACCAGCTACCTCACCTCCTCATTGTTTAGGTAGTGTTGTTCCTATTTACTTGCCTCTCCACGAGGGCAGAGGTAGACATAAGATCGGTTTTAAATGCGAGGAAAATCCAGCTCCTTAAAAAGGGGTACTCTGGATAGGAACAAAAAAAAAAAAAAATTGGCTTCAGTCATGAAAGATTTCTCCTCCACTGACCGAGGGCAGAAAAGGTGAAATGTAGTATCAGAACAGATACTGCCCTTTCTTCCTGACCAAAAGAGTGTTGTTACTTATATTATTGAAATAGTTGTTGTTTTGTTCACATTTTGATTGCTACACTATTCCAGCATTCTTCAGATAACTTTTTTCAATGTTGTTAAACTTGCAGGAATTTGATTTGAACCCTTTATTAAACCAACTACTGGAATAGAATTCTCTCATTTACTTTCCATTTATTTTTAAGTTCATTTTTCTTATGTTCCTTCATAAGTGTCCTTTTTACAGATCGGAAACCAGAAAACAAAAAGAGCAGACAATCTTGACTTTAACTGGATGACTGTTTGAAATATGTAATATAAATACCCAACTTTTTTTTAAGAACAGTAAATGCCATTAAAAACTATTCTAATTAAATCTGACATTTGTATCATTTGGATTATTCAGAGTTCTGTTCTCATCTTCGATGCCATTCTCAATCGCCTTCAGATGTATCTTGTCGAATTTGTGAATCTGTTTGCAAGCACACATGACACAACACATAAAAATGCTAAGCAATAATCTATTATTTAAAGAGCAGTTGTCTGTGTGTATGTTTATATATCTAGCTAAAATTCCAGTACTACAAAACAAACACACACAAAGTTATTTTCTTTATCTGCATTGCTTCCGATGAATATCATCATTCATTCTTTGTCCCTAAACCTGCACAGATTCTGGGAGGTGAGGGGTGCTGTTTTCTACCTATTTGGTGCATTAACTAAAGTAAAGTAAATCTGTTTTCAAAGGTTATTTCCCTCATCCCGACACATTCCTTGATTAATCTATAGAAGTGTTTGTGTATATATCAGAAGCATATGTTAACCTTTTGCTCTGAGCAATGCCGCGTAGCTCTGCTAGTCATTTCTAAACAACAGTCTTCTGAACATTGAAGACCCAACCTTCAGTACAGGTAATACTAAGAATACAATCATGAATTGCTTAAGACTTATACAGTCATGGCTGACGAATCACAAGGAAGCTACCCCTATGGATTAAATAAAAGGTTGCATTTGAAATACTGTACAGATTTTAGAGTTTGACAAAGATTCTAAGTTCAACAAGACGTGTGGAGAAGGTTGGAGGTTACATCATCCAAAACATTGTGAGAATAACATCCAAATAATACAAATTATCCTTATCTCAAAAATACCAAAAACTAATCTGACAAACTTAAAAAAACAACATTGACAACTCATTTTTGAAATGGCACTGCTAATACAAAATCTATAAAAATCAATGAAGCCGTTTCATATTCATATAGAAAGAGGAAGCATTTATAAATGAGTGATGCTCTCTCGCAAGATAAACAAGCCGGCAATTATGGAAAAAACTAACCACCAGATTCTTTTATTTTGAGATACATTTTTATGCATAAACAAACACATAAAAACAAAACAAAAAAAAAGAAAAAAATCATCTTTCTTCACAATTATTTTTCAGACAACTTGAATCTTTGTTAAAAATATTGAAGTTAAAAAAGTAAAAATTCTTGAAAAAGAAAATATGTTTAAGTATGAGATATTAAAAAAAAAACCAAACATTTCCTGTTTTTCTTCTGTGATAAAAACCAATAGATTAGATTATCATTATTGAATAGTTACGAGTTTTGTTGTTTTTTTTCCTTCTCTATTAATCAATAACGATCAAACTGTGCTGCTATCATGTAAACAACGCCAACTATCAGCCAATATAATACTCAAGTGTAAAGGGAAAAAAAAAAAAGATACATTCTTAAATTCAGGGTTCATGCCAAATTAAGAAAGTCAATCTGACCAACGTCTTACTAACTATATACCCTTTTATCATCGTTAATTAGTGTGGGTGGATTTGTGAGTGGGAGGCAGGGTGGGATTAGTAGCCTCATTAGTTTTAGTTACTGTTCTTTACTTAAAAATGTTAAAAAATTATGGTCACTTTTTTTATTATTATTTCTTGTATACCCCCCCCCCAAACAAAGCAAATTGCGACTGAAACGTAAGAGGCAACTGTTAATTAGGGCTCATACCTAGTAGGGGCACTCTAAGTAGGGAATTTAGCAGCTAGATATTTGTTCACATTACATTTAAATTTCTGCATGTTAGTATGGTTGTGGAACAGGATGCAAGGTGGAAATACCTAAGTCCAGTGATTTGAGGAAAGAAACTTTCAGAGTGGAAGAAATCTCTGCCACGAGGAGACATCTACAATGAAGGTGTGGGGTTTTACAACCTGTCACGTTAGTCGGTTAGTTATCTACATCGAGAGAGCACCAGTGTTACGAGTTTGTTGGAACACTTTTCATAGTAGTACTTGTAAAACAAGCACAGGGATGCAATATTGTGGTGATGGGACCGAGGACGGAGCTTGGTTGACAGTGCAGGCCCTATTAGATTGGAGATTCCTTTGTTGAATCTTATCTAATAGAGACAAGTAGCTAATGTGCAGGTGCATATGTGACAGCAGTGTTGCATGCATGGGTGAATGGCAGTTTCGTAGAAGTATACAATATTGTCAGGTATGAGTATTTTTAGAAACAACATTTTAACAAATTATCGTGCAAATGCATACAACTGACAAATTTGGAACATTATCACAAAAAATACTTATAAAACAAGGACAAAGATGAAACGTTGCGGCAATGGCACAGGAGATGGAGCTTGGTTGACAATGTGGGTCCTATTAGATTGAAGATTAATGGTTTATGTGCTGTCCCATACGTGGCAACAGTATTCCATGCGTGAGCAAATGGCAGATTTATAAAGATATTAGCAGGCTGTCCAACATTACCCAGTCGCAAAATACGCTTATTGCATATACTTGTAGCATTACCAGCGGATGCTGTATTTTCGTGGACATCGGCAATATTACATACCTAATGTGCTTTAACAAGTAATATCTTTTTTATTTGTGGGTCAATTTTTAAAAGAATTATATTGATGGTATGAGAATAGAATAAGCTTTCCAATGATGTTAATTTATTTTTATTTTTTGCTCCAAGTTAAAATTGAAAAAAAAAACGGTAAAAAATGACAGCCGGAAAAAGGGAAACTGTTTTTTCAATGTTTACATTTCATACATCTCTTTTTGTTTTATTTTACTTCAGTCGAAGTTCTCAGAAATCAAGGGTCCCACAACCTGAAGTCTATATGAGATACATAGATATTCGAATGTTCCACTTAAGTTCTTTATTTCTCAAACACTAAGTTACGTTTGGATACACATGTGCGGGATCAAATTTGATTGGATATGGCTGAAATTTTACAAGCTATCTAAGCATAGAAGTCCATCTCTACTGGACTTTGATTTATATTTTTACGACCGCAGGAAGCAAAGTTACGACCAAGCAAAGTTGACGAAGAATATTTCAAAATTGATAAGATAAATCAACATATATCATTCATTTTCATTTAGATAATAGTTTCAGAATTATTTTCATGTATAATATGTAAATGTTTGATAATTATTAATTGTGCAGAAATTTCTTTAAAATGTTATCTTTTATAGAAATTAAAATCCACTTAACGGGGAACTCACTCCCTATCACAAATGGTTACGTTTCCAACCCGTTTCCCTGACCAGCAAGAACAACAAGCATCACTTCTAGATCTGTTTCTGACTACAGTTCCCGAGGATTGTACAACAAATGCTAACAGCCCACTCGGGAACGCTGACCATGCAGTGATAATGGTAGAAATCGCCCTAAATTCTAGACCCAAAACTGAAGAGCCAGTGCTCAAAACAACGAGATATTTTAAAAAGGCTGACTGGGAAGCCATCAGAGATCTTATCAGAGATGCCCCATGGGGAAATATTTTTTCTCTTCCTGCCGAACAGTGCGCAAATGAGACCACTGAATGGTTCAAAACAGCAATGGAAACACATGTTCCCATGCGGAAATTTTATAGCAAGCCCCACTCTCCCCAATGGTTTACGTCGACTTGTGCAACTGCCATTGCTCAAAAGCAGCATGCATACCGAAGGTATAACCGACATAAGTCCAGTTCAAACAAACAGAAGTACATAGAAGAGAGAAATAACGTTAAGAAAGAAATAGTGACAACTAAGAGAGAATTTACTGAAACCACTAAAAAACGCATCAAAGCACAAAAATTAGGAAATCGTGACTTCCGGAAAATCTACAACAGTGTAGTAAACAATGGGCAATCAACAATTCCCCCACTAACCAACAATCACGAGGTTATTTGCTCAGCAACCGACAAAGCTAATATGCTTGCCAGCCGGTTTGCCTCGAACTCCACACTGGACCCTACCAACCACCCCCTGCCTGACTTTCCTTTGCGGACAGATGCCATGCTAGACGATCTAAAAATCACCCCTGCTCAGGTACATGCTATCATAATAAATCTTGACACTTCCAAAGCATGCGGACCTGATCTCATCCCAGCTGTGCTATTAAAAAAGTGCTCAGCCGAAGTAGCTCCAGTTCTCTCTAAACTCTTCAACAAATGCCTAATGACTCTTGCTTTCCGAGCTGTTGGAAAAATGCTTCTGTAGTACCAATATTCAAGAATTCTGGCGAAAGAACTGACCCATTAAATTATCGCCCCATTAGCCTCCTCCCACTTTTCGCCAAAATATTTGAGACCATAATTAACCATGCTCTAGTCCGGCACCTTACAGACGCTAAACTTCTGACTGACCAAATATAGATTTAGACAAGCCCGTTCCACAGCTGACATTCTCACTGTAATCTCTGAACGTATATACCATTCACTGGATAAAGCGGGGGAGGGCAGAGCGGTAGCTCTAGATATATCTAAGGCTTTTGACAGGGTATGGCACAAGGATCTCCTCAGGAAAATTAAATCATACGGTATCACTGGTAGAATACTTAGCATAATTGAATCCTTCTTAGACAATAGAAAAATCCAGGTTGTCCTCGACGGTCGAACATCTAAACAGTGTGATATAAATGCGGGAGTGCCTCAGGGGTCTATTCTTGGACCTCTATTGTTCCTGATATTTATTAATGACCTCCCCGACAAAACTGCCTCTGAGATGGGTATATATGCTGATGACACTACACTCTATAAAAGGCATGACAGGAAAACAAATGAACACATATCTAAAGAAATGGCAAAAACACTAGAGGATGACCTCCAATCTGTAGTGGAATGGGGACATAAATGGATGGTCACATTCAATGCTGCCAAAACCAAACTGGTTTCCTTCAATAATTACAAGAAACCTTCTCTGCCACCAATAGCAATGGCCAGTGACTCCCTGTCTGAGAGTACATCTTTCAAACTGCTTGGCCTAACGTTCACAGGAAACATGAGCTGGAACAATTATATTGAAAACATTGCTAGGGCCGCTGCAAAAAAGGTAGGCTCTCTCTACCGTGCTAGAAAACTACTGACACCTGAAAGTATCCTGTATCTCTATAAGGCCACCATTCGCTCATGTATGGAGTATTGTTGTCACATCTGGGCTGGTGCGTCTACTACTAGTCTCTCGCTCCTTGACAAGGTTCAAAAAAGAGTCGCTAATCTGATAGGCCCTGAACTGGCATCTAAGCTTCAGCCTCTGTCCCATCGACGAAACGTTGCATCCCTCTGCTTGTTCTACAAGTATTTTAATGGTGAGTGCTCTGACGAACTGCAGACACTTGTGCCCCCCACGTCGCAGACACCCTCGACAAACCCGACAGGCAGCTAAATCCCACCCCCACACAGTAGAGATCCCTAGATGCAAAAGATCCTTCTATTCCAATAGTTTCTTCCCCAGAACCGCTAGACTCTGGAATTCCATTCCAGGATCATGCTTCCCTAACTGTACTGACATGCAGAAGTTCAAGTGCAACGTGAACCGACATCTTGCTGCCCAAATCCCTACATAGTGCCCCCGTAGTTGCTGACCCTGATAGTAGCCCCCTACACCTGAGTGGCAATGTGCCTTGTTTGGGGTGAAAATGTAATAAAAAAAAAAATTTAAAAAAAGTATTCTCTTAAAAATAAAAAACTGTTTTTCTGCTTTCGCTTTACTAGACTAATTTTTTTATTCTGAGTTTGTCAATTAAAAATATTATTTTTAAGTTTTTCAAATTTATTTCGAAACAATACCAAGCCAAAATTATTTTGTTATTTTTAACAATGTACTAAAAACGTTAAAAAACAACAAAATGTACTAAGTACATGCGTTTCTGTTATCACAGTATTTATAACTTCTTACTTGTACTTAAGGTAGAATTGTTTTTAGTGATCAAAAAAAAAAAAAAAAAAATATATAACAAATAAAAGGTACTTGTAGACTTATGCTACCATGCTAAAATAATAACATTATTTAGAAACCTATTCTTAACATTATTTAGAAACCCATTCTTAACAAGTTTTTAGTGAATTTATTTAATGTAAAATGTTTGTATATTTCAAAAATTAGTGTTGAGCATTACACAAGCACAAGAAAAATAGCCACGTGTTATCTCATGTCTTTGAAATTTTGACTTAAAAATATACGAAATACTTTTAACACCCTAACAGCATTTTGTATAATTTTTTATTTTGAACTCATTGTCATAACCATTTTCTCGAATCTGTAAAACAAAACCGTTTCTTTTTTTTAACTGAGGTTATCTAAATAATAACAACAATAATAATTAAGCGGTTCGATAAAGAATTTCATTGTGATGCATTTTGTAAATTTTTACCTTGTTTCTACCTAACATTTTTCTTTCAAATGACTACCTTTTAAGGTTCTGGGGTGTGCTCAAAACGAATAAGGCATTCAAATTTTCCGCAAATAAGTAGCTTTCCGGATATTAAGCAATGTAATTTCTTATGATATTACTGGTGGCCATCTTGATACGCGCGTTTGCGCCATAGTTTCTCAGGATTCCGTTTGCGCGCTCAGGTGTACCAAGATGGCCACCAGCGATAACATAAGAAATGATATTCTTTAATATCCGGAAAGCCACTTATTTGTGGAAAATTTAAATGTGATATTCGTTTTCAGCATACCCTAAAACCTATAAAAGTAATCATTTTAAATGTTAAGGTGGAAACAAGGTAAAAAATTACTGTTTTATTTCTTTGTTTACATAATTGAATTTTCAGTAAAACAACAGAATAGAAATGACAAAAATTACCATCAACTGGTGAATATATAGTTGTTGCTTATCAGGATTCCAGGTATCCTGGTACTATGAAAGCTACATCAAGGATTCATGTAGAGTATGATTTATGTTTGCATCTTAAAAAATAGAGTTATATTTTAGGCCAAATAGAGAGGATTTACAAAATTGAAAATTAGACTGGTCCTAAAATGCATAAATTCTGGCTGACTATGGAAATTTCCATCTTTTACAGAAATCCAAAATCTATATGAAAAATTTTCTTCAATTTATTTCTGAGATTAATTCATATCTACTCAATCTTTTTTTTTTCTTTGAGGGGAGTAGTAAATACCGGCCATGAATGCTCTTTAAGCATTCAATGGCTATACCCAAAATTAAGCTCTCCTTTGGTGAGGAGGCAGTAAAATGTCTATTCTCAATAAAGCTATATTTAAATACCACTATTATAGTAATTAGTTTTGTTCATGAATAGACACCCACTGTATAATACCATGTGGCAGTTTTAAAAAAATTGAAATTTGTACATCTTGATTTATAATTCATGTCTTATGGTTAAGAAATACATCAGATTTGACTGCATAATCAGAAAGATCACACAATTTTGCATAAGAGTGCCAAGTTTCATGAGAATAGCTTGAAAAATAAATAAATGGTGGAGAAATTACGAAACTTTTTTTGAAATGTTGAGGTCTGTAATTTAGCCCAGTTTTTCTAAAGAAAAATGTCCACAGAAAAGCATAAATTTTGGCACTTAAAATTCTCATAACTTTTGAAGTACTGATGGTATTTGCATAATTCAAACGGTCTTAGACATCTTTTACATAGCTCTTTTCATGCAAGTTGATAAAATAACAATTATCTAAAAGAAAAAATGTAATGCGTACACATCAACATGCATTTTAAGACCAAAAATTATATCATTTTAGGTATTACCTGTGTATAAGTCGACTGTAGATTACGGACAAGTTAAATGATTTGTCTCATGTCTCTTTCTTGCACAGATAATTTCCTTTGTGGTGTGTTTTTGCAAGACATAAATAAATTGCTTCTCGGGAACCTGATAATACGTGCATTTACGCAAGTATGGTTTATACGATTTTCATATATAGAACCAACCCGCTGCACACTTACATGCAACGAACACAAATGTTGCTAATTAGATATTCTGATCAATGACATGCTGTAGATTCCAGGCACAGTTATTGTTTTTAGATATAATTTATGTCACGTACCATAATATCCTAAATGCATACATTGCACGAGCCATAATACACCGTAATAATGTACACGCATGTGTTAAGCGCCATTAAATGGTTGTCATTAAACTGTTAAAACTTATTGAACTTAGGAGAGAATGACATCAAAAACACATTTCCTAACCTACTAAAAAATCATATCGAATTTAGGCCTATAGCCACGTCTAGAGAGAAGATGATTGCAAGAGCTATTCCAATTATTATTAAGCCTCCCACTGAAAAGCCACGCATGTGCTTACATACTGGCAAACACACTGCAGTGGAGTTCAGAAGGAGTGCGATTAATTATTAGGATTACCGGTAAGTGCATAAACAAGATGGCGTTTTCTTTGCTATGATTGAGCGCCAAGTCACTTTTCAGCATTTTCAAAAACATTACCTATGTATAAGTCGACCCCCGCAAAAAAATAACCTTAAAATCGTCTCCCAGAAATTTGATTTATACACAAGTACATACGGTAAACATATTTTAATTTATGCAAATTTTGTATTTGTCATAGAGCCAATACTCTATTGATTATTATATTGTACCCAATATATAGTAGTGATTTAAAAAGGTTTTTAAAATGTATGATTTACATGACATCAGCTAGAACAGAAACCAAAACATATAGCTCTCCAACCTTATTTATTACCATCTGAGCTATGCTCACACACAAAAAAAAATCAAAAAATAATGTTGCTAAATAATAAGAAGCCATAAAAATTAAATAATTAAAGTTCAATTTTCAAATAATATGCAGATTAGTTAACCTTTATTTAATTGTTCACATATATATGACTGAGTATATTAAGAAGTTTGTTTTAATAACTTTGAAATTGAAAAGTAGGTTTTCTATATCAATATAAAAATTATATATATATATATATATATATATATATATATATATATATATAGCAAAACTGGTAAATAGTAAAACTGTAAATATATATATATATATACTAGCAGGGGTACCTGGCGTTGCCTGGGTGTTTGGAAGTGTGTGTTGAGCTCCCCCACCCCACCCTCCAAAAAAAAGTGTTAATAGGCAGGCAGGCTCTAACCCATGATGAACATGTGACGCGAAGGCGGAAAAGAAAGTGAAAGAAAACGTGACATCTTACCGCAATGCTAAGAAGACATAGGAAGCGAACAGCGTTCAAATTTAACAATGCCAATCAAAAGTTGACTTGCTAAGTGAATGAGTTCACACAGGTGCAGAAATGAACGTTGGCTGAAAACCAGTTCAGCTTTCCGCCGATTTGTTTCCCCACGAAAAAAAGGGGAACTCTCAAATGAATAGCAATTGTCTGATATGAAGAGTTTTCCCCACATTGATCAAAGCTAATTGCTTTCAAGACGTCCTGGCATGAAAGGCCACTGACGCCTTTGCATCAGTGACTTTCGCTTTAATTATACGAAAAAGCCGAACAAACATGCGACAGAACAAAATAGCGTGAATTTTGTAAAAGTCGCTCAAATAAAACTTATAGACAACCGTTCGCAAATTGTAGATATTACAATCTAAGGAGTATATCAAAAGTTCTAAAGGATAGCCCCCAAAAAGCCTTTGCTGGACATACAAAAATGTGTGCGGCTGTTTTGTCTTATATTTAGATTATTGATATAGAAAAATTTACATGGTCATGATACTGGACATGCTAATGTTTTGGACAGATGGTTGGTTAAAACCACAAGTCCTCGTCGGGCAACTTAAAAAAAATATTTTTCACAGAAGAAAACCAGTCCTCAAGTGAATAAGGAAACTTATTTGTTTAAAAAATAAAACATGTTAAAATTTAGAGGGAGAGGCGTCATGTGACAAACTCCAGGCAGAAAAAAGAAAAAAAAAAGAGAGGGAAAAAATAAAATCAGGTGAAATCAAGCTTCTCAGTGTAAAGAGGATATATATATATAGATAGATGGATGGATACAATGCTGTGATTCGTAGCAAGAAAAAAAACATTATTTTCCAAATGCATTAAACTAGCTCCAGCATATTTGCAACATTACTACATTTATTATTATTATACTAAATCTGCAAAAATCAATGTATGTTTTAATCACACAAAATAGACATCAAAATATTTCTTGCAATTATCATTATCTTTGAAAAGGAAATGTTTTTTTATTATTTTGATTTGAATGTGTTCATTAAGTCACTCATCTTTTCTGTTTATTATTTTCATCCTCTCTTTATGGTGTGTCAGCCTCATCCCTCTTAATTTATTCAGCTACTATTAATCTGGTCACTCTCTGTTTATTAACAGTGGAAGATAATAGAAATATAAAACAGAGGATTGAAATAGTTTTGTCTTTTTTTTTTTTACAGGGGGGGGGGCACTACCACTTATCAAGGTCCAAAGGCTATTCAAGACTAAGGATTATTGAGTGTAGCAATCGGAAATTGGATATAATTTGATTATTTAAAGGGAACAGCTCAACAAGAACTTGTTTAGATTGACTTGAAGATGATTATATTGTAGCCAGCTGGAAAGTAGACAAGCAGAATAGAGTTCCACAGGCAGGCAGTTCTAGAAAAGTAGTTTTGTTCATGGAATTTGCATTTAGATTTAAGCAAAGGGATTTAAGGGAAATTCTTAATAGTGGTTGTAGCTAGACAAGTAGGGGGACCATAGATTAAAGGACAGGTGAGCACTTGCCATGAAAATAACAACAGAGCAGAGGCAAGCTCACAACATATGTTGGAGAGAGGCTGCAAGGTTTCAAGATTAGTTTTGAACTCTGTCAAGGCAAGATAGGGTCCTCCGAGCAGTTCCTGTCCAGATATGGCAACAGTACTCTATTTTAGAACGTATCTAGCTCTTATACAGGTAGAGAATTGCATAGAGAGTGAGATACCTTCTGGAGCGGTAGAATGATGCAAGCCTTCCATTTCAGATCAGGAGTGAAGCTTCACAAAGCACGGAGCTTCTTTAAGACGAGAGCCATCCATATCAATTGGTGTCGAATAGGGATCAGAGCATTTATAATGAAAAGATAGAAGCTTGCTTTTTAATGCATTAAAATTAACCAGCCACCTTCTGCCTCATTGCACCACATGCTTAAGGTCAGAAGAGAGAGACTCGGAGAGAGATCTTGGTCATTGTTACCATAGATGGTAGTGTCATCTACATACGTCAACAAAGGAATGTGATTTGAGAGATCACTGATGAAGATAAGGAAGAGAATTGGGTCCAGGATGAATCCTTGAGGCACTGATACTTCAAACTTCTGGCCATCGATGACTACTTGTAAAAACCTATTAAAGAAAACAACATCACAAACAGGTTTGTGAATGTCATTCAGATTATTTTCAGTTTTGGGAGCAAATTTGGGAGGTAGGTGGCCCTAATCGCATCGGGTTGAGTTTTCTGCAAAGTTCTTGACAAAGCATTTGGCTTTGTCAGATGTTGATGAAATCACCTAAATCTCATTGATGATGGTCACGATAGAGGACACACATTTGTTTAGGATCTTGTTTGTTATTCGCCAAAACTCATGGGAACCAAGCCTCTGTACTTCTACTTTGGACTTGATGGATTTAGCATACAACTCTTTTATGTTTTCTATAATCCTTTTACAGTGATTACTGGCAGTTCTAAAGGCAACTTTAGCCATTGGTTTGTTTACATTATAAAAAATATGGAATTTCACTCAATCACTAACATTATTTAACCCAAAGCTGGAAAAAAAAATTTAGAGAGAAAGAAAAAGATATGGAAATATTGCGAACAAAAAAAGATTAACTTTGGATTTTTTTTTTTTTTTTTCTAAATTTAATTATCTTTGCTAATTCACTTTTTGATACTTATACAGAATAAGGACCCAGTTATCGTAGGACATATTTGGGTAGTTTACATAAACAAAAAAAAAATCATCTGTATCATATATATACACATAACAAAATGAGAATATAATATTCCAAAAAATCATATAAATTGATCAAGTCGTTCAATTTCTAAATCAAATGTTATGAGTAATCAAGGAGAGACTTTCTTGCCAGTCACTTTAAAAACCAACTCAAGAAACAAAGAAAGATAACTCAATAATAATTCAAACTTATGAGATTTACGTTGTAACTAACATGGATACTTGGCGTTACTCGGGTGGATATGATGTTTGGTTTGGACACAGCTGCTATACTAAGGATATTGAGCAATTTCATTGATAACCCCACAACAATTTCAAAAATAAAAAAACGGAATCGTTCAAAAAAAGAAAAACAACCTCCCCGCCAGAAGTAGCTATTCTCTCGATATTAAGCATTTTTTTGTTGCCTGTGTGCTGGACCCTCTTCTCCCACAAAAAATAAAATAAATTAAAGGATCAAAACAAATTTTCTTTCAATCAAAATAGCAGTGAGTGCCCATGCCACCAGAAAGTTAAAAAAAAAAAAAAATGGGCCGCAGTAGCTGGGTTTGAACCTGAACTGCGAAAGAGTGAAAGGGAAAAAAATTACTGGCAAATGTGCTAGCTGTTACAGACACAACTGCTTGTCATGACGCTGCATAATAGCGTTTTTAAACAGTTTCAGTTTGATACATGTACATGACCTCCTTTTATATAATAGATGCCTTCAAATTTCCATTAATCACTTAAAAAATGATTTTCTTATTTAAAAATAAAATTACTTGATCAATTTACATTATTTTTGGAATATAATATTTGACCTTTATTATTCTTGATATTCATAAATGACCTACCTATTAAAATTGTTTCTGAGATGGGTATATTTGCTGATGACACCACGCTCTATAAAAGGCATGAGGGGAAAACAAATGAGCACATATCTAAGGAAATGGCAGAAACACTAGCTGAAGACCTCCAATCTGTAGTGGAATGGGGACAAATATGGATGGTCTCATTCAATGTCGTCAAGACTAAGCTTGTTTCCTTCAATAATTACAAGAAACCTTCTCTACCACCGGTGGCAATGGCAAAAAACACACTGAAATGTGTTAAAGGCATTAACAACCCTTAAATATTAGAATATAAGAGGATAATTAAGTTAAAAACATCTTGCCCACCACCCATCAAACAGAAAAAAAAATTACTGAATTTTATGTTCTCAATATTCTTCTTAAAATAATATTGACACTTTTAAGATATTATTTTTAATATTATTATAAATTTTTAACAAAAAAAAAAAGTTTGCATCGGTAGCAACCTTTGTTTCGCTGATGATATAGATGGACTCACAGTTTCAGAACAAGAACTGGAGAACCTGGTCAGGCCACTGAACAGACCTTCTACAGCTACGGCATGGAAATCAGTACAAACAAAACAAAAATGATGACAAGTAGTGACAACGGAATCCAAATTGACATCACTGCTAATGGAGAAAGGCTTGAAACCATGAAGAATTTCAAATACCTTGCAGCCAGGGTTGCAAAGTCGGATGGTAAAAGTCCAACTCTGACTCCTAGGATGCTGACTCCGACTCCTTTCATATTTTCGACTCAACTCCCCTCTTCTTGATCCCTATGTGGAAATCTATTCGGCAGATCCTTATACCAGCCTCCCACACCTATTCAGCAAGCATTTTATAAATACTTTTTATGTATATTATTTTTTATGTTTAACATTCACTTTTATGATAAATATACTCACATATATACTCTACCAACCTTATAGAATAAAGTTAAGATAACAAAGGGATAAAAAATTTACGATGAAATTTTATTATGCTATCAGTTCAAAAGGAAATACGATATTTAGGCATAGGGAAACCTCTTTAGGCCATGGCATTTCAAAATCAAACACTTCTCATCAGAAGAGAGGGATGAAGACACAGAGAAGAAATTTTTTAAAAGATAATATTGCCTTTATGGAAAGAGGATCAAAAGAAAAACAGGAAAAAGCTATAAAGAGCTATAGTAGCTTGGGTTGCTTCTCATTGATTTAGGCTCGTTTTTTTTGGGGGGGGGGGGGATAAGATTGTAATTTTGGATCGATCCCAGACTAATCGAATTGCCAAATACCATTTGATTCAGGAACTGGATAACTTTCGGATTACAATCCGATTGTTATCCGATGTAATCTACAGTGATCTCACTCAAAGACAGAATTTTCATTGATACTGTGTGATGTCACAACCAAAACGAAAACAGCTGTCCATATAGGAGTTGCAGTGATCCAATGGACGAAAATAGCTTGATGAAGTAGAAGCATTGCAGTACAGTACAAAATATGATATATCTCAAAAAATAAGAACAAGACATTATAAAAACTGCTAAATTGTGCAACTGGTAAAACCAAACAGGAAAACTGTGTAAAAAATAAATCTATTGGACTTAAGGAGTTGGAGTCTGATGAAAAATTCTGACTGACTCCTAGAAATCCAACTCCAGCTAAAACCTCTGACTCCCCCCGATTCCGCAACCCTGCTTACAGCAATAGTTTCAAGTGAGGGGTTCAAACTTGAAGTATAAGCCAGAATTGCCATGACAGTTGCAACACTAGCTAAGTTGAACATGCGTTCCCTTGTCCATTCAGTTTTCTTGTATGCTTGCGAAACATGAACCCTTACAGTAGTATAAAAGAAGAGGATTCAAGTCTCAGAAATGAGATGCTTCAGAAGACTGCTGGGCATTACTTACAAGACCCATATAACCAATGAGGAAGTATAAAATAGAATAAGGTAAGTCATTGGGCCTTTTAAAGATCTTCTCACCACAATCAGGAGGTGCAAACTAAAATGTTTCGGCCACATAACAAGAGGAGAGAGACTTGCCAACACAGTGCTTCAGGGAAAAGTCAGACGAGGAAGAAAGAGAAGACAGAAGAAGAGATGAGAAGACATATCACAGAATGGACAGGATTGAAACTGAGGGAGGCAGACAAACGTGCAGAGGACGGAGAAGGATGGAGAGGACTAGTTGACAGGTCATTTCAACTATATAAGGTCCTTTTCAAGCGTTTTTTTATATAAATTTTTGTTCATCATTTTTTTTTCCATTGGAGATATAAAAATCTCTTAATGATAGAAGTTCGTTGAGCTGTTGATTCCGTAGGGTCTGACTTTTCTCATGCCACATGTGGTTTATGCGACATGGTTAATAAAATAATATTAACACTTTTGAAGTACCGTTTGAAATTTGAGATGTTATTAGAAATTTAAGAAAGCGAAAGCCCCCCGCCCTTCTGTTTTTTAATACTTTTAACTTACTCTTCTCCCATTGAAATGCTTGCCTCAGGTACACTATCTTTTCTTTAATCATCTACGCCACTGTCATGAGGCAGGTAATTAGCAACACACTTAACCCCATTTTTTAAAAACTATCTTACTCTTTTAGCAGATATTTTACTTATAATAATATACTAAATTTTGTGTAGCCATGAGGCAATCTGTGTTTTATTTAATGTATGATAGGTTGGTTGGTTGTTTTTGTTTTACGGCATATCAACCCTTTCCAGATTATTTAATACCGAATCCAGTGATTTTGAAGAAAAAGTTTTTAATAGAATTTTTTTTTTTTTTTTCAAGTCGGTTTCTATTTAACCCATAGTTGAGACCCTAGGTACTACCACTCTGGGTCAGAGTGGACCTGAGAGCAATGGCAATTAAAGGGTGACTCCACAAAGCCCGCAAGGTGAGACCTCATCATCAGATATAGTTTAAGGTCATATCTAGGACGAATGTATGGTAGGAGTCGGAATAGGTGGGGAGTGAAGAGAGAAAAAGAGTAGGGAGGTTCTTACCTGGTTGCCCTAATATATTGGAAAATCGGAGGTCTTGACTAACAATTGGGTACAGATCCATCCATAGAGACATCGAATTCAATTTTCCCTGATTATGTAACTCATCAAGAAGAACCTAAAAACATAAAAAGACAGCATTGTCAACAAAGAAATGAGAAAATTCTATTGCAAAAGGTATGAATACAGTTTTCACCAATCTGGAAATAAACAATAGCAACCTGTATTCAACTAATTGTATACAATTGTATCACTTTAATTATCATTATTATGTATTGTATTTCGGCTTTAAAGAACCAAAGACAAACCAAAAGGAAGGGGAGGGAGATATTAGATAAAAAAAATATCTGAAGACATATTTAAAAATGAAACAAAACAGGGTTCTTGCCCAGAATTCTCCCGATATTAAAAAACAAAAACAAAGAAAAATCTATATATGATGTATATACCAGAAAACGAAAGTGTATTCCAAAAATCATGTAAATTGTTCAAGCAGTTTCATTTTTAGCAAAATCATTTTTAGGCAATTAATGGGAATTTTTCGAAATCTTCTATTATATAAATCTCACCTGTCTGTTTAAATGTATGTATGCATGTATGTATGTATGTATGTATGTATATCTGCCTAAAACTTTGACAGAGGCAACAGATTTTCACAAGATCGGTATCGTTTTGAAGCTGGACCCTTCAGATGATAAATATAAAAAAATTGGCTAAAAATATTAATTCCTTCACCTTTAACTGGGCACTTTTCTACAAGGAGGGGTCGCTTTTTTGCTGATATTTTTGAAAGTCATCGCCTCTTTTCGACTGACTAGCCTTATTTTAAACCTTCGCCACTTCCGCTTTGGGGATGGATGCAACGGCAAAGACATCACATTTTTTTTTTTCACATTCTTTTCCTCCTTTGCAGTACAGGTTCGAGCCTGCATGTCTGCTACAATTTTTTTTTTTTAATACCCAGGCAACGCCAGGCACCCAAGCTAGTTACAACTTAAATCTCACAAGTTTGAATTATTGTGGAGTTATCTCCATTTGTTTTCAAAATAGTGACAATTACTCATAAAATTTGATTTTCTTGTTTAAAAATAGAATTATTTGATCAATTTATATGATTTTTGGAATATGATATTTTGTTTTGTCATGGGCACATAAATCATACAGATTTTCTTTATTTTTGTATTTTAATACAGGGGGAATTCTGGACAAGAACCATGATACATTTAAAAAAATTAATGTTATGTCTGAGTATGAATCACCATTATTTTTCATGACAAAAATTGTACAAGTAAGATAACACGGCACAGAAAAAGAGATTTGATAGAAAAATATGATACATATATACATACATATATATATATATATATATGCTGATATTGATAGATGCAAGATTCTATACAAAAAGAAACATGGACATTTATTTATAGTAGGATTTAATCGGTGATCAATTTGGTCAGAAAAGGCGTATTTAAATGAACCAGAATCTTTTTTATTTATTTTCTTCACCAATAGAACAATGGATGCTATTCCTTGGTTATCTAGACTAACAATTCCTCTATCACAGGAGATCCTCTTGACAGATCAAAAAAAAATTTTTTTTTGAACTAATAACCTACAAACTGAAATACTCACCTATACTGAATTCTTTATTCATAATTATAATTACTCCATCATCTGCTCATCAATTCAACTATTTTCATTTGAAACTTTTTCTTTGTACAACCAACTAGTCAAAGTACCTATTAGGTTAACAATTCAGAAACATTGTCATCAAAAGCTCCAGATCAATAATTAAAAACAGGATTGCCGATTTCAAAATATTTGACTTCTTATTTTAAAGTCTTCAAATATTCACTTAATTTATTTATTGCAGAATATTATCCTCATCTTTCTTAATTGCTGTTTCACAATGTTTCAGCCAACTATCCCTCTGGCCTTTGTCAGCTGGTAACAGCGACGGGATAAGAACTCCAAATCTCCTAATTGCATTATCAGCAATTACTACCTTCTGTAGTTGTTGTCGGCTCACCACGTTTTTGGTCTAAGCCTCTGACCGGCTTTGGGTGGGATTGAAACCGCTATCTTCAGACAATTCTCACCGGGAACCGCAGAGAATAGTTGGCCGAAACGTCATGAAACAACAACTAAGAAAGATGAGAATAATAGTCCGCAATAAATAAATTAATAAATAATATTCATCTCAATAATGAATTCCAATTAAAATAATTCACACTGTTATTTCTTTGGTGACTAAAAAAAAATCTGACTCAGATTTCTAGCATTATCACAAGTCCACCTCTGCAATCCTGTTTGAAAAACTATTGGAAATGTATCTGCTTATACTTCTATTTTTTGTTGTTTTATGGAAATCGCTCTAGACATGGCATGAAGCCTCTTGATGTAAGAAATTAAAAAATTTCACTTTAAGACCAAAAAGTAACCAATGATATGGATAGATTCCGACCCAGAAAATAGCAATTTTTCTCCCTTTGTCTGAGACATTGTTTATAGAATGTGAGGACTAAAAGATAAAGTAAAGAAATATTACTACTTATGCTGTTATTTAGTTTTTATTTGAATAATTTTAACAATTCAAAGCAATAATCATGTTGTTGAATTATTATGTTGAAATAATAGTGTTAAATTATTTTACATAAGAAGGACCAATGGAAAGATATTTTTCTGGATAGCAAAAAAAGTTTTTTTGAATAGAAAATCCATTAACAGACAGCTAATATGAGTTTATTAACATTTCTCTGAAAATAGTATCCATTGTATTTTAAATATATAACTGACCTAAATGAGATAAATTATTAAGCACTAATAAATAGAAAGTAATATTGTGCTACATAGTTTAATACAAATATTAAAATCACATTGTAAGAGAATCTCCTCCTTCAGTCCAGCATTTCTTGGCAGACAAGGTTCTTTTATTTACCTTTTTTTAGTTTTCATGTTCCCTTTGTTTACATAACGTTTCGCTGACTCCTTTCTTCGGTGAAGAACTGCTGCACATCAAAATTACAACTTCCTTTCTCACACCATTATAACAAAGATCGTATATTATGATATTCGAAAACAAGGCTACATCAAAGGGAGGTCACTCATTCTTATCGAGGGTAGCCAGATTGGCCTTGTTGAAGTCAAATTTTGTGAATTTGGACTTTTGAAAGCCAAATTTTGTGAATTTGGCTTTTTAAAAATTGTATTTGACCTTTTTTTTAAAGCATAATGTATGAACTAAGGAAGGAAAAAAGGACACAATGCTCTATACCAGACATGTCCAAAACTTTAGAAAATAGCCTGCAATGTGTAAATGGATGGTAACATTTAATCCTACTAACACAAAGCTTCTTTCTTTCAATAATTACAAAGATCGTTATCTATCAGCCATTGATTGACATGGATAATTATACTAAGAGTTCATTACTTAGATTCCTCAGGCTAATAATATTCACAGGATAACAGTCTTCGTTAAAAAAAAAAAGTATATTGTACTTTTATTGTTTAAAAAAAAAAGTATATTGTACTTTTATTGTTTAAATAATTTAACTTTGTTCTATTAAAAAAAAAAGAGTTGAAAAGATATTTTTCATTCAGTAGTGAGATTTGGAAGACTGGCAATGAAAGAAATACAATCGCCAAAAGATAAGCGTTTTATTATTTCAAGTCGCCACTTTGAAAAATCAGTAAAAAATTAAAAAATATACAAGATACTGCTAGAAACTCACTCAATATATGTTACTGTGACATAGGCTGACATATATTCGATGAGTTTTTAACAGTATTTTGTATATTTTTAACTCATTTTCTCAAATTTACCGTGTTCAGCAGAGAGAGCGGCGCCATTTTAAATTTTCCAATATATCAGTAAATACTGTATGTTTTTCGAATTGAATAAACATGTTACATTAAATAAAAACACAAAAAAATTATCCAGTTAGAAAGGAAAGTAACTTATCTTGCCTTTGATAACATTTGTTTGTTGTACATTTGTTTTTCGACAACTTTTTTGAATCTTTGTGTATAGTAATACAAACTCAGAAAATCTTTTGAGAGTTTAAAATCTGCATATAAAAGTCAAGTAGAGTAAAACGTAGACCATACATTTATTTTCAGCCGCTTCATAACTCTTGCTTCCCTTATTCTGTCCTTTAGTCCTCACTTTCTATGAGCAATGTTTCTGGCAAAGGAGGAAAAATTTCTGTTTTCTAGGCATAAATTTATCCATCTGGCACTTATCATTGGATATTTTTTTTACATTGATGTAGCATTTTTTCTCCTCATTAGCTTGTTACATTAAGTGGCTTCATGCCTTGTCTGAAATGATTTCCATAAAAAGAATTTTAAAAAAGAGCTCCCTCATGCAAGTCACTTTTTCTTTAAAATCAAATTTTTGGGGGATCATTAGATCAAGGTGCTCTAATTGTTTAAAATTATAATGAACTTTAAAAAAGTAAGTTTACGTTTATGTGTATATACACACAAACCTATATGCAAAAAGGTTTCAAATGTATTTATAAGTTTTTTTTAATCAATAATTTACCTACAGCACCTTTCCTATCATAAAATAATCCAAAAGGGTTGACAATTCATAAAATCAAAAAGGAAAGAAAGAATGACGATAGAATGAATGCAATAAAATGTGGTTATTTACAAGGTCATCTATTGTGAAATCTAATAAAAAAAATATATTGATTTGCAGTGAAAAAACACAATTTATTCATTAAGCACACATCGAGGAGTTCAGCTGGCATAGACAACATTTTTCACATTAAGCATAAAGGTGATATTGATCTGTAATTTTAAACATTTATTGACTTTTTTTGTTGATAGTTTCGAAAGAATTACCTGAATTTGATCAGGTTCATTGTTTGGAAATATATGTGTGTGTGTGTGTGTGTGTGCAGAGCCTGATGTAGTTTTATGGGAAACTAGGGAGAAAGTAGCAACCATAGTTGAAGTTAATATCCCTAATGATGCTTGGTTAACCAAGTGCTGAGAGTGGAAAGATAAAATACCAAGACCTTATGTACAAGATGAATAAGAAACTGGAATCTTAGGAAGATTTCCACCATTCCAGTAATTATATGAGCAACCAGTCTCATGAAAAAAAAATAAGAGCTCTCGGTTGGTTTCAATAAAAAGCAGGGCAATGTTAGCAGTTGGTTTGGCTGCCCCATACCCAACGTTACAATCTTCAAAGGAAGAAAATTAAAAAAAAAAAACAATGAAAAAGAATTCTAAAAATTATCTAGCGAATATTGCCGGTGAACCAAGTGCAAAATACATACAAACAATTGCATTAAAAAAAACAGTTTAAAAAGATCTCTCAATTGAAGTGACTGAAATAGTGGGTGAATGTCTGGCATCCAGTAGAATGCTCCATCTTCAATAAAAACAAAATAAGATTACAATATTTTTACCCAAATTCTGATACAAATAGGATTAAGTTTCTAAAATAGTTTAATCGCCTAAAAAGTAGAATTTTTTAAAATGTAAACATAATTATCTTTCTGTCAAACTTTTATGTTTTTCGTTACATATTGTATTTAATATCTATAAATATAAAAGCGAAAATGTGTGTGTGTGTGTGTGTATGTTCGCTTTTTGTGTATATCTGCAAAAGGCTTTTTTCGTCAGCCTTCTCGGGATTCAATTTGATCAATCCCCTTGTTATGGGGAGTTGCTTCCCCCCCAAACATCTTGGGAAAATTAAAATAAAAAAAAAGTGTTCCCGCAGTAAATAAAATACTACCCCGTAGTCAAAGTTGACCCCATTAAGTCATTAAAACGTGCACCTACCAATTCTAAATAATTAAATAAATTCAAACATGTTTCCATTAGTATTTCGCGGTGGCCCATAGATTTCAAAGAAATTGCAAATTATGCTTAAATAAAGGGGAGATAACTGAAGTCTGTTCTTGTTACATTTCCCCTAAAAATGATGGCCATGAACGTGAAAGTATGCTTTATGTAATAATGCAGTTACTAATTGCGACATGACAAGTAGATAACATTGCTTTTAGTTGAAATTAACAAAATTAAGTAGATAACATTAGTTTTTAATGGAAACTTAATTTTGCGACTGCCATTCAATTTGGTTTTAATACCAAAGAAGTGCCAAATAATTCCTACTATTACAAGAGGCTTAATTTGATATTTTTATTATATTTTCTTTATTCAACTTTATTCATGTTTTGGTTTTGTTATCCTCTGTGCCTGCATTTAACGCTGCCACATATGGTTTGGTTATTTTGTTTTACGACATGTCAACCATCTTTGGGTTATTTAATGCTGAATCCAGTAATTGGACAAAAAGTTTTTTTATAGCATCAGATATGTATTCATGGAATTTGGGTTGATTTTTGTTGTATAGGAAAATTGTTTTTGTTTTTGACTTTGCAGAACATGATTGAGTTTTGCAAAGGAAAAAGGGAAAAAAACCATAACATAAATGTTTGGTGCATTTTAGGTGAGAAAGCCAGTATCTTCAGACAGCCTGATCTGATAGCACCAGAGCCACACATAGGGAGAAATTTTTTTTTTTTTTTATTACATATTCATTGCAATAGCACTATTGTGAATTGAGACTTTTTTCTTTTTGCTCAATTTTTTTTTTTTGTTTGCAAATCGTTGTAATCATGGGTGCGCTCGGGAACTGCTGTCTAATTTATTAGCAGAGTTTTGTGGAGGAAGGTCCAAACTTTTCTAAGAATATTATCGGAATGCATGCAAATGCAAGAGATCTGCTGTAACCTGAACTTATTTTTAAGTGATTCCAGTTTCGTAAAAGGAGAGGAAAGTCAGACATTATCAATAACATATTTGACACACTTTTCACAGCTTCATGATGTTGATTAATGCTAATTTGGCAGCGATTTCAAACAAAGAGAAAAATAAAAGCCAATATTCAACTTCTGACATAGTGGGGTGGGAGGGGGTGCAAAAGTAGGTATACAGTAGTGTAATACAAATGAAATTAGTGATATTAAAAGTGAAAATAAAAAAATCATTTTTTTTTCAGTTCTACTGGCAATCTGAAGACCTGATTGATTATGGCTTCTTATTACATATGCTTCTTATTAGATGTTTATGCAACAGCTGTTGGTATATTAAATGTATTGTGAATAGTATGTATATGTTCTTCATTTTTTATGACCTCTAAAGGGTCATTTAAGGCCAGGAACTTTATTTTTTAAACCTATTTGATCTTAAAAAATAGTTTTATAGATGATTCTATTTATTGAATATATTTTATCATCCTTTGTTATTGTTTTCAAGAGTAAAATGTTGTCATTTTCTTGAAAATTGTGTTTTCAATAATAAAATGTCACTTTCTTAAAAATGTTTAAAATCAAGAAACAAGTATCTTCAAACACAGATGTAAGAGAGAAAGACGATGAAAACAGGCATGATTGATTATTTTAGACAAACCTAGAAAAATTACCCCCCCCACACACTTTATTCCCAAGAAAAGAACGATATGACTTACCTGAAAGCTCTCCCTGTTTTTCCTTTGCTGCCTTCTCACTCTCCTCCTCTCCCTCTCTTTCTCATCATCGTATTCCTGTTCCAACATTCGTATGTGATCCTCAAAGCAAATCAAAGCATCTTCTTTATCCATATCTGATTGGAAAAAACATTTTACAGAAATTAGGAAAAGGCCACGAAAAAAAAAAAAAAAAAAAATGAAAATATCTTTACAAATTACAAATCCAATCAGTTTTGGGTTCTTGTCGAGAATTCCTCTTATACTAAGAAATAACAAGTGAAGCGTGCATGGTCCCCCATGAGTGCACAGTGAACGAGGCATAAAAAAATGACCAAGTTCAGCATTCGCCCCCTCCCCATTTAGCCCCAAAAGCACCCAGGTAAAAATCCTGGTAAAAATGAACAAACTGTGCAGTTTTAGGCCTTAACATATGTAAATTTGAGTTCTGCACCATGCAAAAAAAGAAATGACTAAGTCCATCATTTAGCTCTCCCCCATTTAGTCCCAAAAGTCCCCAAAGCCTTAACATATTCAAATTAGAGTTCAGCACCATGCAAAACTGCTAAACAGACATACACAGAAAATTCGGGGCAAATATGGTAAAATAGTCCCAAAAATGGAGTGTTTTTATTAGCCTTAAGAGCCACTTGAGGCACACCCAGGAGTTATCACGAAGTATAGACAAATAAAATTATATAGAAATTAGTTAGTTACAACTTTTCAGAAACTTTTATAAAAATCCAAGGCACCAATTTTTTTTTTTTTTTTTTTTAATAAGCACAGAAGTGTAAATTTTAGCCATTTTAACCAGAAAGGCCCCCCGGGAGGGGGGGGGGGCAACAGGAGTTTACCTGGAAAATCCGTTCTGTTAGTTTTTTTACTCATAGCATGTTTAATGTTTGTGCGAAATTTTTAAAATTTTCAAGGCATAGTTATTGAGAAGAGTGCGGACAGATGAACAGACAAATGGACTAGGTCCACTCTCCTTTTGTCGAGGGACCAAAAAGGAAAGAAAAATGTGCATGATGTATGTACTTGCGAAGAAATGAAAACTTTATATTCAAAAATAGTTTTATTTTTATAAAAATATTTAAGAGATTACTGGGAATTTGTCGGCATCTATATATATAAAAGGCAAAATGTGTGTGTGTGTGCATTTTTTGTGTATGTCCGGAAGAGGCTTTTTTGTGGGAGCGCTCGTGGGGGTCACTGTTTCTTAGAAATTTTTATATGCTACCTAGATCATAATATCTCCGATTTACAAAAGGGGGTCGTGTGTATCTTTAATTTGGGCAACTTTTACATGCTATTTTCGCAATATTTTTTACTCTCCAAGTGTTTCTTGGGCTTTTCCATATAAAAAAGCAAAACTGGGAAAGCGAAGTCGAGTTCTCGGCCTTTCGTGCTGAGGCGTCCAGAAAGCAATGAGGTTTGATCAATGTGGGGGGAAAAAACCTGTCATATCAGACAATTGCTATTCATTTGGACACTCCCCTTTTTATGGGGAACTGGTTTCCCCCAACATCTTGGGAACACTGGCTTGCAGTCAAAGTGAAGTCACATGATGTTTGACCTCATTAAATTCACACACGTGTCATTTAACTTTTTAATCATTAAATTAAAACACTTTTCAGTTCCTCTCCTGTCGTGGCGGAGTGCTAAGATGTCAGGGTTTTTTCCCTTTCTTTTCTATCTTCGCGTCAAGGCTTTGGGTTCGAACCTACCTTCTTACCAACATTTTTTTTCTTTTAAACTTCCAAAACACCCAGGCAATGCCAGGCACCCACACTAGTTACAACATAAATCAAGTAAGAATTCTACCCTATGCAACGATGGCCATCAACTCCCTGTATTTCCTCCTATAACTGACAACACGCTATGCAACATACAAATATTTGTGCGTGAGGTCGCCAAGCTAATCAAGAACCTTGACTCCAGTAAAGCAACTGGCCCTGATGGCATTCCAATTATAGTGTTGAAAAAACTTCAACCTGAACTTGCCCCCATACTTACAAAACTGTTTAAGTGTTGCTTTAAGAAGTGCTTTCCAACACCCTGGAAAACCTCATCAGTATGCCCTGTATTTAAGAATTCAGGTGATAAGTCATCTCCCTCTCAGTACAGACTAATAAGTCTCCTGTGTGTCATGAGTAAGTTGCTGGAATCCATATTAAATAAAGAAGTAGTCAACCACCTCAGCAGGAATAAGCCTCTTAGTGACATGCAATATGGTTTCTGTTCTGCTAGATCTACAGCAGATGTACTAACGGTTATATCACATAGGATTAGTGAATCTCTCGACAAAGGCTTCCTTTCTAGGGCAATTGCTCTTGACATATCAAAGGTCCTCAATAAGGTATGGCATAAAGGCCTACTTCACAAGATTTCCAGCTACGATATAACTGGAACTGTTTTCTCAATAATTAAATCATTTCTCTATAAGAGTAATGGTTGATGGGCAGAAATCAGAGACCCACTGTATTAATACTGGAGTTTCTCAGGGGTCCATCCTGGGCTAAACTCTCTTCCTGATCTCCATTAATGATCTCCCTAAACACATACTTAAATCATTCATTGATATCTATACTGATGACATGACCATTATGGCAACACATCAAAGGCCGTAAATGACAAAGTTCTCTCTGATTCTCTCTCCTCTGATCTTGAGCACGTGGTACAGTGGGGGAAGAGGTGGCTGCTTACTTTTAATGCATCTAAAACTAAGCTTCTATCTTTACATCATCAACGCTCTGATCCTCATCTGGCATCAATTGAAATGGATGGCTCTCATCTAGGGAAGGCTTCATGTTTTGATAAGCTTCTGGGATTACCTTTTCTCCGGACCTAAAATGGAACACGTACATAAAGTCCGTTGCCAAGGTAGCTGGAAAAATGGTAGGATTCTTCAGAAGATATCTCACTGCTGATGCAATTCTCTATCTATATAAAAGCCAAGTATGTCCAAGGATGGAGTACTGCTGCCACATCCGGGCAGGAGCTGCTAAAAACAGCCTATCCTGCCTTGACAGAGTACAAACTAGACTTCGTGGCCTAATGGGGGATGCCATTTTCTCTTCCCTACAACCTCTCTCCCACAGAAGAGACGTTGCGAGCTTGTCTTTGTTTTATCGTTATTTAATGGCAAATGCTTGTCTGAGCTCCAATCCCTCCCTGCCCTCCCTCCCCCGCCAATCTTTCATGAAAAACACCCGTCTAGCTGAAACCACTGTCAATTTTCCCCATTCTTTATTCGTGCTAAATCAAAACGTAGATTTCATGAACAAAGCTTCTTTCCTAGAACTGCACGCCTGTGGAACTCTCTTCCGTTTGCCTGTTTCTCACCTGACTACAACCTGGATGTCTTTAAGTTCAACATAAACAAATTCCTGATAAACCGCCCCCTTAAGTAAGACACTTTATCAAATCTCCATTACTAACGATTACTACGATATTATCCCACTGATTACTGTACATGCAATAACCCTTATCCCCGAGTGGCTTCCAGGCCTTGATAAGTGGTGGCTACTATGTAAAAAAAAAAAAAAAGGAATTATTGTTGAGTTATCTCTATTTTTTTTTTTTTTTGATTTTTTTAAAAAAATAGTGGACATCACAATCACTTCTCAGATACTCATAATATTGAATTTTCTTATTTAAAAATAAGACTACTTTGATCAATGTGATTTTTGGAATATGATATTTTTGTTTTGTGATGGATACATACATCAGATATTTGTATACTTTTTTTAATATAGCAGAACTACTGAACAAGAACCCATTATAGTGAACAGGATTTTTCTTTTTTTGTTCTTCATATAGAACTGAATTAAACCCAATAGCATTCATATATCAATTTGAGATGAAAACAATTGACACTTTAATGGGGTATTATCATTGCAAATGGTCAGAAGATAGAAACGGCTCATGTTCAAATTCTGACTTCATTGCAAGTCTGAACAAAGAAAAAAAAAAGACCTTCCAGCGAGGATGAGTGTTATATTTAAGGTAGACAAACGGTAACATTCAAGAGCAAACAACAATGAGGAGTCATTTTTGTTTTCATATTGTCTCATCAACAGCAAATTTATTTAGTTTTGTTTTTTTTTTTTATTAAAACCATACATAGGAAAATCTCACTCTACATCTAATATTTCAGACTAAGGTAATTTTTTTAATACTCAATTCAGAACAGGAGGGTAATGTATCATAGTATCTGTTGTGTTGTCATGAAACTATTCACCCAGGCATTACCTCCACTAGTTTTTTTTAGTTAAAGGTAATGAAATATATGTTCATTCATTATGTTACCATCTTCCCAGAAATAATTTCTACTGTTTTCCTTTATTTTTAATTATTATTTTTAATTTTATTAATTTTTATTTTTTTATAGGGGGAGGGGGTAGTGTAGTAGCTGTTCTGTTGTCGTGAGACCATCCACCTAGGCATAATCTCCTTTTATGGAATGGAGGGGTTAGCATATATATGTCAACAAGAAATTATCACAATCGGCTGTTTATTAGAAAATTACACACATACATATAATCACTAGTATATTAATAACCTATATGCTTAGCACTGAATAAATGAAAGAAAGTAAAATGCATTCTGGTGACTATGAAATACCCAACTTGCCCATTCCAGACAACTGAAGAAAGGATGTGATGCAAAAGTTTAATGTTCAAATGAAAATTGTGGATATCATAAGCAAGAGAAACCATGACCACCTGGCGTGTTGTAGATCTTGGATTGAGTAAAGTCCCATTCAAGGCAAAGAGAACATGACATTTAAACTGTAATCCTAAAAATAGTTAGTTGTCTGTCAGACCATCACTTAGAACTGATTTTTAAATAATAACTTTATCTGTTGCATCACATGGCCGGCCAAAATATCATTCAAAATTTAATGAATTCAAAATATAACCATTGTGGCGGCTGTTATTAATAATAATAAGAATCTTCCATCAGAGAAGTCTTGCCAAAAAGTTGCCAAAAAGTTCTTATCTATTCATCCCTTTAGACCATCTTCCTTCCAAATTACTCTCCCTCTAGGACGCTGTCTTTTCTCATTTTCCCACCATGGCAAAGAGATAAATAAAATCCCTTCTGATCATTTTGTTTAAATCTTCATATTGATCCTCAAAGACTTTAGACAACAAAATTTACTTACTTTGTAAATCTGGGTCTTCAGTAAACCGCGGATTATCAAGTAACATTTGCTGAGCCTCAGACCAAGTAGTGCAGTAAGTTAGGCTTGGCATACTGTCAAGGATTTCAGAAAATACTTTGATGTTGCGCTTACGTAAAGCCTTCGCCTCTTCCTGAAAAGTAAAATAGAAATGGTTACAATCAAGTTGAAAAAAGAAAACATTAACTTTAATTATTTCAAACTATTAAATCACTGATCTTTAGGTGATGTTTGCCTTTCTTAGTTTGAAAGAGTTTATCAGTCGGTTAGTCATACTTCCAGTTACAATATTCTTATCACTTAGCATAACATCTTATTTTAAATACAGCCAAGCATCTTTATACGAGATTTTCCATTTGTCATGCTTAAGCTCAAAAGGGCTCTTCCGTCTCTCCCGATCAACCTCAAAAAGGCTCTTCCGTCTCTCCCCATCAACCTCAAAAAGGCTCTTCCGTCTCTCCCCATCAACCTCAAAAGGGCTCTTCCGTCTCTCCCGATCAACCTCAAAAGGGCTCTTCCATATCTCCTGATCAACCTCAAAATAGCTCTTCCGTCTCTCCCGATCAACCTCAAAATAGCTCTTCCGTCTCTTCCGATCAAGCTCAAAATAGCTCTTTCATCTATCAATCAAGCTCCAAAGGGCTCTTTCGTCTCTACCGATCAAATTCAAAATGGCTCGTGTCTTTCCAGATCAACCTCAAAATAGCTCTTTTGTCTTCCCTGATCAAGGGTAAAATAGCTCTTTTGTCTTCCCCACTCAAACTCAAAATAGCCTTTATGTTTCTCTTGTCAAGCTCAAAATAGTCTTTTTATGGTTAAACACATTGAATGAATTCAGATTCATTTAACATCTAAAATCTAATACTGTCCACATGATTCATTCTTCAAACCATAATCATAACATCCATCAATAGTATTCATATTATTGTGAGTCTTCAGACTACTGATCTTATCTTCAGTCCGAAGAACCACAATAAAAAGTTCAGAAACGTACTATCCATAATATTTCATATTGTTGGCAAAATAAAATCATAAAAAAAACATTAATGGGTCAAAAAGCTATAATTAAATCAGCAATATTTCAAGTGATTTCATTAAACTGAAAGAAGATTTTAAAAAATAGAAATAAATGAGTTGGAACAGATACATTAATGGCATTATTAAGGCTGCTGCAAAGGTGGGCTCTCTCTACTGTGCTAGAAAGTTATTTACACCTAAGAGTATTCTGTACATCTATGAGGCCACCATTCATCCATGTATGGAGTATTGTTGCCACATTTGGGTCGGTGCATCTTCTACTAGTCTTTTTAAAACAGTTCAAAAGAGAGTTGCCAACTTAATAGGTCCCCGCACTATCAGCTAAGTTTCAACCGCTATTCCATTGAAAAAATGCTGCATCCCTCTGCCTGTTTTACAAGTATTTTAATGGTAGGTGCTCTGAGAACTACAGGCCTTTTTACCGCTTCGACATAAATACCCTCAACAAACCCGACAAGCAGCAAAGTCCCACCCCTAAACAGAAATCCCTAGACGTAAGAAAGCCTTTCACTCTAATAGTTTCTTCCCTAGGATTGCTAGATTTGGGAATTCCCTTCCAGGTTCTTGCTTCCCTTATTGTACTGATATGCAGAAGTTCAAGTGTAACAGACATCTTGCTGCTCAACTCCCTACATAATATCCCTACAAATTATGTCTCAGATAGTAGCTCCCTACATCAAAATGGCAATGCACCTTGTTTGGGGTGAAAATGCAATATAAAGATTTTAAAAAAAAATAAAAATCATTAATCAAGCTCATAGTCCTTGCCAGTATCCATTAGGTTAATCACGCATATACTTGATAATGAATGATTAAACCAATTGTCAGATTGTTATCAATATTATATTCTAATAATGTTGCACTCTTAAATAAAATTATGTCAGCAAAGATGAAGTCGTTTCAAGCTTTTTTTCGTTATTGTGCAGTATAGTTAAGAAAAAAAGGAGTGAAAAAATTTTTTACAACAAATAACATACCAAACGCAAGAAAAATTTAATCTCCAGTTCTTGTCTAGAATTCCTCCATATTAAAATACAAAAATCTGTATGATGTACATAACCATGACGAAACGAAAATATCATATTCCAAAAACCATGTAAATTGATTGAGTAGTTGTATTTTTAAATAAGGAAATACATTTTTTTAAGTATCTGAGGAGTGACTTCCATCTGCCATTTTGAAGAATGGGTACTTGTACAGTTTAATCAAGACATTAAAAAATGAAAATATCGAGAGAAAAAAAAAAAAAAAAAAAAAAAGGTTATATTGTATGTATCTGTTATAGAATGAAGTTCTCCGAAAAAAAAAATTTCACTTAATTTCATCAAGTAGTTTCTTTTTTACAGCAAAAAGACAATATGTTATGATATCGAGCAAAAGGTTCGATTTTTAGGAAGAAAAGCTAGTATTAAAGATGGGGAGGGAGTGTCGGTGTTTTACATGGAGTTATCTCCCCGTGGCGTGTTCAAAATTTCCAAGATGGCTGACTTCAACGCGCTCTCATAAAAACGTGTTTTTCTGCTGTAAAATAAAAACTACTCGATCGAATTAAGTGAAATTTTTTACGGAGATCTTCAGTCCAAAACGGATACGTACAATATAAACTTTTTTCAATATTTTTATTTTTTAATGTCTTGATTAAACTGTACAAGTACCAATATTGTAATGCCTACAAATTCTCAACAGTTTAACAATTATTTTCTTTATAAAAATAAAACTACTTGATCAATTTACATGATTTTTAGAATATGATATTATTTTTATGTCATGGATACATATATCAAAGATTTTTCTGTATTTTTGTTTTTTTTAATAGAGGAGAAATTCTAAAATAGAGCTTAATCTTCCACTGACCATATTAGTTTTTCAATTTTGAAACATTAAAAACTAAATTGGATTTTTGCATTAACTTCACATTTTTCAATTGTTCAGCATCCATCAAATTTCCATATTACGTATTAAAAGCATTAAAAAAACAAAAACATCTTCAATCCATTTCTACAAGATTCAAAGCAATGATACAAAATCTTGAGGAAAAAAAAAAAAAATGGTGCAAATGTACTATAATAGCAAAATTAAAAATTTTTAATATTGAATTTCAAGGCAAAGCAATAGTCTCTACTTAATTGCCATATTACAGTAATGAATACATCCAAAAATTATGAAAACCAATAAGGCAGAAAAATAATTATTAAAAAAACATTTGACGAAAATTAACGAAACTGAAATGTTTGGCTAAAAAAAAAATAAAAATAAAAAATAGAATTCCAAAGGGAGGTAAATAGCACATAACTATAGCCCATTTTAAAATAAATAATTATAAATACGAGTTGTTTTAGCATAACTGGGTTACTTCCCTTGTTATCATGTTATGCGTTCCTAAAGAAATACGGCAAAGTTTTATTTACAATAAAGATCAAAAACTGGTGTTTTTTTCTTTAAATAATGCGGTAATATTTAAGTACTTCTGACATACAAATTAAGTCAATATCATTGCTTTTTGTTGAAATTGACATTAAGACAGAAAATACCATTGTTTTTTTTTGTTTTAAATCAATGTTTTGTTTTCCTAATTTCGCTATTATAGTGTAAATAAATAAAAATATAACCCTTAAAAATAGTTCCAAAACTGAAAAGCTATGCAAGTCAATACATTACGTTTTCTTGTATTGTGTAAAAGTTATTTGTTCTAAATTTTTTCTCGAACCCTTATTTTCTTTTTGTAAACTATAATGCACAATCGCCGTAAAATGTTTTTTAATTCTGTTAAAATCTGGTATTTCAGTTGTCGATAAAGAGAAGCCAAAACTGTTCCTACCTTTTCCCTTTTCGCTAGCATATGCAAGACATCTTCAAAGAGTTCACGCCGATCACGGTCACATACACTTTTCCAAACTTCGTAATCACCAAATATATTGTCAGCTTTCCTGGAAAGAAATACAAACACAATAAAAAAAAGATATACAACTGTAAAAATAATTTAAAACATCTTCAGATGATTTTAGTACAAAACAATTGCGGAGTTTACTACACCCAAAATATCTTGCATATACTATGGAACGCACAAGTTATAAAGATGGATTTGATTCGTATAGTTTTTAAAATAATTTACATCTATATATATATATATAAAAGCAAAAATGTATGTATGTATGTGTGTATGTTTGTGTGTCTGCTAAAAACTTTCGACAGACAGAATAAAAATTCACAAATTTGGTCTCATATGAAAGCCCCATCCTTCGCCCGAAAAATATCGAAAAATTGGCCAAAAACGTTAATTTTTCCACCCTGAAATCAACACTTTTCTACAGGAGGGGGTGGGGGGTCAACAAAAACCGTCCTCTCATGACGAGATCAGTTCTACGCATGCGTCAGACGACGTCATAACCTGATTTAGTTTAAATATTTGAATAACCGACACAATTTCATGTACGTCGTGTTAGCTCAGTTGGTTAGATCGTTGGATCATTATCTAAACGTTTTGGGTTCGAATCGTGATGTGAGATGTCTTCTTTTTTTTTTTTTTTTTTTTTTTTAAATTTTAATATTGAAGCAGTGTTATTTAAGCCATTTTTCACGTAACGTTCGTATTTGTTTTTTTTTTTTACTTCGCTTATTCTTAGGTTTTCATTAGCACCCCCCACCCCCCGACCAACCACACACACAAAAACACCTGGGTACCCACCGATTTTTTAAATTTTAATATCGAAACAGGCTTATTTAAGCCATTTTTCACATTTTTCTTTTTTTTTGGTTTTTATTTTTCAGATTTTTTAAAGCAGTTTTAACGTTCATTTTTCTGTTTTCTTTTTGTTTTTGTTTTTTCGATTTTTACATTGTTCGTTTACCTTACGTTAGTTTTTTTTTGTATTTTATTCTTATGTTTTGATTTGCATTGAAATTGTTTTGTGGTCATTAGACAACCATTCCCTCAACTTCAATTTCTTTTTAAGACAAGTTTAAATCTTAAACATTTTCTAGAATCAAAATCATGTAATTTATCAAAATTAGAATAAAGATTCAAGACAAACATTAGTATCATTTAATCTGAATTTGAATCTTCATATGAGGATACAAAAATGGTATAAAACTTCAGCTTGAGGAATGGATTTTATTTAATATGGGGCAGATACTTTTAGTTTTCCTATAAAGACTATAAACTGTACTTTGTTAAAACTGATTTAATTTAAATATTTGATAAAAAAAAAAAAAATTTTATAAACTGGAAAAATAATGGGATCCTTCTATCGATCCAGTAGATATCTACCTGCTGATGCAATTCTCTACCTATATAAGAGCCAGGTACATCCAAGGATGGAGTATTGCTGTCACATTTAGGCAGGAGCTGCTAGGAAGACCTTATTCTGCCTTGACAGAGTTCAGAATAGACTTTGTAGATTAGTAGGAAATGTCCTTTTCTCTTCCCTACAACCTCTTTCTCAGAGAAGAGACGTGGCGAGCCTATCTGTTTTATCGTTATTTTCATGGCAAGTGCTCGACTGAGCTCCAACCTAGGGTCCCTCTCTCGTCAAACATTCTCGAGAAACACTCGTTTGGTTGTAAACACTATCAATAATTTCCCCCAATCTTTATCCGTGCCTAAACCTAAACGTAGATTACATGAACAAAGCTTCTTTCTTAGAACTGCACAACTGTGGAACTCTCTTCCGTTTACCTGCTTACCAGCCGACTACAATATGGCCGTCTTCAAGTCCAATGTAAACAAGTTCTTGATGAGCCTTAAGTAATCTCATTTACCAAATTTACACTTCTAACGATTACTATGATATTGACCTTTTGACCAATGTACACTCTTTAACCCTTATCCTTGAGTGGCCTCTGGACCTTGATAAGTGGAGATTCCTTTGTAAAAAAAAAAAAAAAGTCTCCTTGAAAAAGGTGAGCATAATCTCCTCTTTAATTATAGAGATTTTTTTAGTGATAAAAGATTCAGTGATTGTGAAACTCTTGATTCAAGATAAAAGTGTCTGCCTTGATTGGAAGAGTCTCGATTTATGTTGCATACTTTGGCATACATAAAAACGATGTCACATTTATAGGCTGATTCCTAACAGGCTGATTAAAATCGAAACTAAACATAATCAACAGATAGACTGCACAGGTAATTAAAAAATTCAAAAGGAATGAAACTTTAAGAATTACATTTTTTTTTTTTTTAATGTTAAGTACATAACTTATAAATTTTAAGAGAATTTATCAGAACGTATTTTAATTTCTAAACATGTTTTTAACACTAAAATGCATGTTTACACTTTTGCTTAAAAAAAAAATCAAACCAATAAATAATTAGCGATCAAGAGGGATCATGCTTTAATGATTTTCAATTGAATAAGCAATGTTTTTTGTAATGGTGTAGATTGGCCTTCCTTTGTTTACAAAATCATTTGACGGAAGTGACGTCAGACATATTTTTATCTACGGATGGCCAAAACCGTATAGAATGAACCTTTTTTTTTTATATAAGTTTTATTCAAACAGTGTTTATTTGAACTGGTTTTTTTTTGTATTTATTAACTGTTTTATTCTTTTTATCAAACAAAAATAGAACTTTTATAATGACATATATTATGGACTGTTTTTCAAAGATCGAAATTTAAAAATTAAAGTTAGTTTTATTTAAAATAAAAAAAAAAAAAGATGAGGTGTTTTTTTTTTCAATTAAATTATAAGCTTTATTTGAACTTTTAAACAAACTTTTACAGACATAAAAAATAGACTTTAGAGATATTTTATAATAATTTTTTTTAAATATATTTAACGAAAAGTTTTTTTTTTTTATCATTTCATTGTTGAATAAAATTTGAAAGTGATCAATGATGAAAAAAAAATATCTCGAAAAGAAAAAACACCTCGTCTTTTTTTTTTTTTTAGAATAAAACTTTAATTTTAAAATTTTGATGTTTGAAAAACAGTCCATAATATATATTTCATTATAAAAGTTCTATTTTTGTTTGATAAAAAGGCACTTGTACAGTTCTATGCCTGAGTCAATATGCGCATAGAAGCCCGTATAATCGCCTCCTTGGGGGCAGGGGCGTCGATGTATGTATGTATCTGTGTATGTGCGCATCCATGCCTACGCGCGTGCACCCAATCTTAGCACCTTAAAGAAAATTTGACGCAAGCGAGAACAACGCAGGTGTCTATGCATGCAGGCGTACATATGCACATATATTTGCACGCTAGGGCGGCATGTATGTGTACCCGTGACCATTTCTTTTAAGTATATATGTGTGTACGTGTGCATGTGTGTACCCGTGGCTGCGACCGCTAGCTGACCCTCTCCAAACAATTAACAACAAAATAAAAACTAAAAATAAATAAACCGAATCATAGCCCCCACCCCAAACATAAGCAACACCCAACAGATCAAGACATACTTACCAAGAAATCACCTCACCAACGAGACGCTAAAAACTTTAACACTAAGACTCGAATTTTAAAGTAACCCCCCTCCTCCACCCCCACATATTCCCCTTCCCCTCATGTATCCCTATGCCCTCAGCCACACCAGAAATGAACCTCCCAGACCCTCCCCCACAAGTTCCTTAAACCCCAAAACTAAAACATTATCGACATACCAAACGCCCCCACCCACCTTCCCTCCTTGTTCCCTTCCTCTTCTGCCCTCCTCGCAAACCCCCCCTGACCTCATTCACTCTTCCACTTTTTCATCCCAAAATAGCGAACATTTCTGTAAAAGTCTGAGGACGCTACAGCCGGCCAAAAAAAAACGGTCATATAGCCGAAACAATAATGTAACTTAACAGAAAGATACGGTAATACAAAAATAAAATGCACATATATATATATATATATATATATATATATATATGTCGAAATATATTTTATTTCCTTATAATATATACCAATCCTTATTTAAGAAGCTCAATGTAATTACAGAGCAATATAATGAATAAATTCCAAAGTTCATGATGTTGACCATCTTATAATTTATTTCTTTAATTCAGTTGATATTTATAATTCTTGACAGTATCAAAACACACTTTATTTTCTTTTGACAGATTGTTGTGGGCAAAATAGATTCACTAATTGATAAAATGATTAAGTGATTGATTTTGTGATACGAAACAGATACTGTCAAGAATTGTAAATGTCAACTGAATTAAAGGAATAAATTATAAGATGATCAACGTCATGAACTTCGGAATATAGTCTTTTGTCATTTATTCACTATATATGAAACACTAGTGTCTGTAGGTATTTAATTATTATAGTAAAAAAAATAATTATATATATATATATATATATATATATATATATATATATACATATATATGCACACACATATACACATTCATGCACACTTCCTTTTAGTTTAATTTTCAAATAAAGAGGACATAAATTATTTTTAAATTCTAGTGAATTAGAAAAACAAGTTAGTGATTTTTTTTTCTATTTTAAAATGATAAAAAAATTTGGTTATTGTGAAACTCTTTTGATCCAAGGCAAAAATGTCTGCCTTGATTGGAAGAGTTTGAATTTATGTTGCATACTTTGGCTGAACCAGACACAAAAATGAATGTGACAAGTTTGAACGTTAGATGCAAAAGAAGAAATTAAGACAACTGAAGAGTTTGTGAATTTTTTTCTTAAAAAAGTCATTATGAAACTCTTTTGATCCAAGACAAAAATGTCTGCCTTGATTATGACAAGTTTGAACATTAGATGCAAAAGAGAAAAAAAAGAAATTAAAAGACAACTTATGAAACTGCTTCTCTCTGGAAAAATAAAATCCTAAATATTATGATTCAAATTTTATAAAATTTATTAAATGGATAGCATTAAAAAAAGCTTTAAAAAATTGCCATTAAAATTCTATTTCTTTTATAGGCTAAGATTAGGCTTATAATATGGCCAGTAACAAATTTAAAGAAAAAAGTAAATCTTTAAAAATTTCTGACTGATCAAATAATCCAAGTTTGATTAAAGTATTACCTTTTAAGCAAAACTAGTTTTACAAAATTGAAGAGGAATTGTTTACAACTTACCAATACTTCACAGTCGAATTCATTTTGTCACTACTTAGAAGGAAGCTTTCCAAATCTTCTTTGGCTTGTTTGGCGCGAAGTCTTTGTTCCTCCTGAAAATCACAAGAAAAACCAAACAATGGATCAGTGGAATTATCCTCAGATTTATTTACCTCCTCACCAAGTGGTTAAACACAAGGTTCATTGGTGCATTAGCAATAATCTCCTTCTTAAAGAAAAAATGGTAAAGCCAAGGAGAGTGGACAATCTAGGACTGAACAGAACTGTAACACAGCTAGACGGAAGCAAAGGTACTATCAGATTGTTGAGGAGACCTACAGTTAACTGAGGACCATTTATGATGCGTGTCCTCATGAAAAATGCTGCTTTTTACACTGCATATATGATATATATTTTCATAAACATAAAAAAATAGTAAGCAAGAGAGAGGGGGAGATGCAAGACAACTGATAAACAATATGTATCAACATGATTCAAAATATGATCCATACATGGAATCTGAACTTAAAAATTAAACACAAGATAAAAAAAAAAGCTGTTTATTCACAGTAGAATTGAGCATTGTTCCTATTTACTTGCCTCCGCATGAGGGCAGAGTTAGACACAAAGTCGCCTTTAATGTGAGGAAAATCCAGCTCCTCTAAGAGGGACTCTGGATAGGGACAAAAATAAAAATTGTCTCAGTCATGAAGGATTTCTTCCCCACTGACTGAGAACAGAAAAAAAGGTGAAGTGTAGCATCAGAACAGATACTACGCTATAATCTTGGCCCAAAGCATTGTGTGTGTCACTTATAAGCTCCGAAACATCCCAACAGAAGTGAACCAAATTTAACATGAAGCAACCTTGAGATGAGATTGTGTCAGATTTAGATTAAAAAATATTAATAATTACTAATACTAAAAACAATAATCACTGAAAGACTCTAGTAAATAAGGTTAAGTTCAGGGAATTTCTGCTATTACTAACTAGCAGAACATTACTGCTGTCAACTAAGGAAAAGGTTTATCATGCAGAGAGGATTGAGGATATGAGTTGCATGGATAGAAATGATACAATGGATGGGTAATGTGAATCTGAAAAAGATGCTTAGATCTCATGTCCTCAAAGATTCAATCTGGACAGTATAAGGAGATGCGTGTAGAACAATTGAGATAGCAGGGTCAGTTGTAAGAGGGAAGGCCAAAGAAAATGTGGGAGAAAATAAGGATAGATTCATGGGAAAGAAGAATCAATAAAAATCTGGCCAGATATGGATTAGATTGAAAATAAATTTCTAAAAGCCATCCAATATATGCCAACATATAAAACATGATGATATAACAACAGTCCACCTAGAAATATAAACGAGTACTGTGACTTTCTGAAGAGAGAGTTGTCCTGTCATAGGACTGCTTCAGGCCATCCGTGCCAATTAATTCTTTAAAACCAGTTAAACAATGGTTATATTTAAGCTTGGGAAAGAGCTTTTGGTGCTTATAGCGAATTCTCCTTGTATATTAAAGAACAAAAATAAAGAAAAATCAGTAGGATGTGTGTACTACTGATAGAAAGAAAATATACACCAAAACCCACATAAACTGATCAAATACTTTCATTTTTAAATTAGAAAATCAAGTTTTGTAACTAAACAAACAGCGATGATATCGCAGTGCCATCTTAAAAACAGGCTGAAAACAAGGGAGATAACTCCAAAAATTTAAACTTGTGAAATTTTAGAAAGCTATTCTTAACATGGGGACACTGGAAAAATTTAAATTTGCTTAAAAAATTATTTTCTTAATAAAAATAAATCTACTTAATTTACATGATTTTTAAAATATTTTCTTTCCATCATGGGTATGTACATTATATAGATTTTTCTTTATTTTTATTTTTTAATATAGAGAGATTTTGGACAAACACCAAGCTTTTTTTCACTTACTATTTATGACTAAACGTTAATTTTAAAAATAAATAATAAAAAAAAAAGGTGGTACTCACTTTTTCCTCTTTTGCTTTTTGTGTCTTATACTCATTGAAGGCTTGCTTTTTTTCATTGAGGTGCTTCAAGGCGCCGTATCTAGCATCATTGATGATCATCTTCATCGCCTGCTCCCACGTGGCAGAGGAAGGCGCATCCTGAGGAACAAAATAATAGAAAATTAATAAGAAATAAACAAAAAACACTGTAATGAAACTCAGATGTTAAGATTTTTTTTTTTTTTTCTTCTGGGTGCTCGGGTGTGTCGAGGTGTGTGGTAAGGGGGTTAGTTGAGCATTAAAAAAAAAAACATGAATTAAAACAACTCAAAATAGCAGTGAGTACTTGTGCGAGCGAAAAAAAAAATAGGAGTAAAAGACACGCTCAAACCCATAACGCGCAAGAGGAAAAGGAGGTGAAAAAAAGCAGTCTTATCGATGCGCCCACTGCGATTGTGACGTCACGGGCGTTCGAAATAACCTGTTTTATGCAACGTCGTTCACACGAGGTTTGAATGACTTGCAAAAATGTTGACGAAAAAAGTGACCCCCTCCTTGTAAAAACGGCCCAGTTGACGATGAAAGAATCTTTTTGGCAAATTTTTCGATAATTGTCGTCCCAGACATCGATCTTTCAAACAATATCAATTTTGTCACGTTCTGATGCGTCTGTCAGAAGTTTTTACGAGACATACAAACACACATTTTGCCATTTATATATTAGACTAGCTGGGGATACCCGGCGTTGCCCAGGTGTTTGGAGGTGTGTGTGGTTTTGGGTAAATCAAAACTCCGGAGGAGGGAGGGTTAAAATAAAAAAAAAAAGTATTGGTAAGTATGAGTATCGAATCCGAAACCATTGGGCCACCACGAAATACTAACGGAAACACGTTTGAATTTATTTATTGAAGTATTAAAAACAGAATTGACACGTGGCCGCAATAGAAGTTAACTCTGCTGCTTCTATTTGACCTCATTAATGAGGTCAAATAGAAGTCGCGCAGTTAACTTTTGCTGTGGGGCAGTTTTTGGGTTTGTTTACCCAACTTTGACTGGTTTTTTCCCCAAGATGTTGGGGAGGGGGAAACCAGCTCCCCATTGTCCAGATTGAATAGCAATTGTCTGATATAAGGAGTTTGGCCCCACATTGATCAAAGCTGATTGCTTCTGGACGTTTCCCGGTGGAAATGCCGGGAACAGAGCCTAAGCTTTGAATTAGTTTCGGTTTTATACAAAAAAGCTGAATGAACACAAGACGGGCTGAAATAGCAATAATTTTGTAAAAATCGACGTAAATAAATCTAGAGGCGACCTGCGTTCCCAAATCCTAGATATTATTATCTAGGAGGTATATGAACACTTCTAAGCGATAGTAACCCCCTCCCCCTGGGACCGTCGGTGAAAAAAGTCTTTGCGAGACATACATAAAATGATCACATACATTTTGCCTTTTATATATATAGATAGAAGATGCATTTATTTTATTATATAGGATGCAGATAAAAGTTGTAGTAGTGAAGTAGTTACTGATGAAGACTGCGTGCCAAGTTTGAGCGGTCAAAAATGTTGCATCCAGTGTACTAACTTTATTTCTGCCTAGCTATAAATGTAACTTTTTCTACATAGTTAATCTAATATATAAAGCGCAGATGCATTTGAGTATATGCGTATGTTTGTATATCCAGCTAAAAGTCAAAAAGAGAACAAATACCTACAAAGTATTTTCTTGATCAGCATTGTCCTGGATGAATAATATCTAAAAAGAATTATTCATTTTTCAACCCTGAACTGGCCCAGATTTCATCAGAAAGGGGAGATGGTCGATTTTCCACCCAGCTACATTATGTAATAATTAAAGATAAAAAGGAGTTAATTTCCTTTAGGCCAACTCCATCCTTGATGAATTTATAAAAACAAGTTGTGTGTGTGTATGTCCAAAGAGAGAAATGGACTGGGCGGAGAAGAAAGAGGGAGATGAGAAGAGAAAGGAGGGAATCCTATGGAAGATGAACATGAGAAAGATAGAAAAATAGATAGCGAGGCAGAAGTTTTAATAGAAATATGTTATACTTTCATCCCGGGCAACATGAAGTAGCCCTGCTAGTGTGAACTAAGTAGGCTATTGTAATGGTTTGATTGAGTTCGAACACATTTAAAATCATCATTTACATATGGGCTACAAAAAGTGCAGATCAGAAAAAAAAAATTATCATACGTTTTGATTTTGCTATGGTACAAGTAAAAATATGCACGCTAATTTTTTGTGTATATAACATTGATATTGAAAAACGTTCACTCTTTAAATCAATCATTTTGATAAAGTCTTTAAATAAGAACAAAACGAACGTACAATTTTCCTTTTTCCTTTACATTAGGTTTTTAATTCTCTAGGAAAATATATATAGCAATTATAGAATTTTCCATGTTTCATCCTTGTCAGAACTTGTCAGGTTAAGGGGATGAAGGACAAAAACAATGTGTAGCTTAATTGCATTTCATAACTTATTACCTATCTCTACCCATATATCGAGCACGGTTTGAGTAAATACTGAAAATCAATACATAAAATAGTATAAGGAGATGTATTCTAAGTGGATACATGAAATAATGATATATATGATAATTAAAAACTTACCCTTTCTCTCAATAGTGTCTTGAAGGCCTCAATTGCTTCTTTCTTATTCCTGAAGATGTACTCTTTTTTTTCATTCTTGTCATCGTCTTCATCTTCGGAGCTGCTAATAAAAAAAAAAAAAAAAAAAGAAATCAGAAAGGTTTATTACCAAAAATCAAAAATAATTAAAGAGAACATTCAATGTATTTTCTTAGGCATGATTATTATTTTTTTAATATTAACAAAATATTTGTTGATAATTAAGGAAAGCAACAACAAAAATATTTATTAATGAATATTTAAATAAATTTATAATTAAATTAATTTAGCAGATCTTTTTTATTTATTCAAATAACTCGGTAATCTAACATACAAAGTTATCTTGCCGGAATTTCAAAGCATAATCTAACTTTGCTTCAGAGTAACCAATTTTCATTTGTTATTGTTATACTATGTTATTGGCAATATAATAACACACTTTGTTACAATTTTTAAAAATTTACTTAGTTCAGTCTAAGCAACGGATAATAGGAAATTTTTTTTCAATATTCACCAAAATAAGCAAATGAAATAATTTATTTATAATTGAAGAATGAATAATATAAAGCTGTTTACAAGTAAAATGGTATTTCTGTTCAGTAAAAGTAGCATTACAAGTTGATTTTTTCTTTTTAGATAATTATTTTATCAACTTGCATGAAAGGAGCTATGTAAAAGATGATTAAAACCGTTTGAATTATGCAAATACCATCAGTAGTTCAAAAGTTATGAGAATTTTAAGTGCCAAAATTTATAATTTTTCATGAACATTTTTCATTTTTCTTTAGAAAAACTGGGCTAAATTATGGACCTCAACATTTAAAGAAATTCGGTAGTTTCGCCACCATTTATTTATTTTTTAAGCTATTCTCATGAAACTTGGCACTCTTATGTAAAATTGTGTGTTCTTTCTGATTATGCAGTCAAATCTGATGTATCTCTTAACCATAAGCCATGAATTATAAATTAAGATGTACAAATTTCAATTTTTTTAAACTGGCCATGGTATTATACAGTGGGTGTCTATTCATGAACAAAACTAATTACTATAATAGTGGTATTTAAATATAGCTTTATTGAGAATAGGCATTTTACTGCCTCCTAACCAAAGGAGAGCTTAATCTTGGGTATAGCCATTGAATGCCTAAAGAGCATTCATGGCCAGTATTTACTACTCCCCTCAAAGAAAAAAAAAGATTGAGTAGATAAGAATTATTCTCAGAAATAAATCGAAGAAAATTTTTCATTTAGATTTTGGATTTCTGTAAAAGATGGAAATTCCCATAGTCAACCAGAACTTATGCATTTTGGGACCAGTCTAATTTTCAATTTTATAAATCCTCTATCTGGCACAAAATATACCTCTATTTTCTAAGATGCAAACATAAATCGTACTCTACATGAATCCTTGACGCAGCTTTCATAGTACCAGGATACCAGGAATCCTGATAAGCAACAACTATATATTCATCAGTTGATGGTAATATTTGTCATTTCTATTCTGTTGTTTTACTGAAAATTCAACTATGTAAACAAAGAAATAAAACAGCAATTTTTTACCCTGTTTCCACCTTAAAATTTAAAATGATTACTTTTATAGGTTTTAGAGTATGCTGAAAATGAATATGGCATTTAAATTTTCTGCAAATAAGTAGTTTTCCGGATATTAATTAATGTCATTTCTTATCTTATCGCTGGTGGCCATCTTGGTACGCGTGAGCGCAACCCCGAGAAACTATGCGCAAACACACGTACCAAGATGGCCACCAGCAATAACATAAGAAATGACATTGCTTAATATCCAGAAAGCTACTCATTTGCAGAAAATTTAAATGCGATATTCATTTTCAGCATATCCAAAAACCTTAAAAGGTAGTCATTTGAAAGAAAAATGTTAAGGTGGAAACAAGGTAAAAATTTACAAAATGCATCACAATGAAATTCTTTATCGAACTGCCTAACTATTTATTATTTAGATATCCTCACTTAAAAAAAAAAAACGGGTTTGTTTTACAGATTCGAAAAAATGATCTTGACAATGAGTTAAAAATAAATTCAAGTTTCACAATCTTTGGCAGACACGACAGGAAGACGAATGAACACATTTCTAAAGAAATGGCAGAAACACTAGAGGAAGACCTCCAATCTGTAGTGGAATGGGGACAAAAGTGGTTGGTCGCATTCAATGCTGCCAAGACTAAACTAGTTTCATTCAATAATTACAAGAAACCCTCTCTACCACCCATAGCAATGGCCAACGACTCTTTATCTGAGAGTCCATCTTTCAAACTCCTTGGCCTAACGTTCACAGGAAACATGAGTTGGAACAATTACATTGAAGGCATTGCCAGGGCCGCTGCAAGAAAGGTGGGCTCTCTCTACCGTGCTAGAAAACTACTAACACCCGAAAGTATCCTGTACCTCTATAAGGCCACCATTCGCCCATGTATGGAGTATTGCTGCCACATCTGGGCTGGTGCATCTGCTACTAGTCTCTCGCTCCTTGACAAGGTTCAAAAGAGAGTCGCAAACCTGATAGGCCCTGAACTGGCATCTAAGCTTCAGCCTCTGTCCCATCGACGAAATGTTGCATCCCTCTGCCTTTTCTACAAGTATTTTAGTGGTGAATGCTCTGACGAACTGCAATCACTTGTGCCCCCACGACGCGAGCACCCTCGACAAACCCGACAGGCTACTAGATCCCACCCCCACACTGTAGAGGTCCCTAGATGTAAAAGATCTTTTTACTCCAATAGTTTCTTCCCCAGAACCGCAAGACTCTGGAATTCCATTCCAGGTCCCTGCTTCCCCAACAGTACTGACGTGCAGAAGTTCAAGTGTAACGTGAACCGACACCTTGCTGCCCAAATCCCTACATAGTACCCCAGTAGTTGTTGCCCCTGATAGTAGCCCCCTACACCAAAGTCGCAATTTGCCTTGTTTGGGGTGAAAATGTAATAAAATTTAATTGTTAGGTGAAAGTACAGAATAGTTAATAAAACACCCTTCCTTCCACATGTTAAGAATGGGTTTCTAAATAATAACGTTATGATTTCAGCATGGTAGCATAGGTGCACAAGTACCTTTTATTTGTTATATATTTGTTTTTTTTTGTTTTTTGCCACTAAAAAAGCACTTAAGTACAAGTAAGGAGTATAAATACAATAACTTCGTACATTTTGTTGGTTTTTGACGCTTTTAGTACATGTGTACTAAAAGCGTTAAAAACCAATAAAATAGTATTGTTTGGAAATCAAATTTGAAAAACTTGAAAATAATTTTTTTTAATTGACAAACTCAGAATAAAAAATGGAACTAATTTTTCTGCTTTCGTTTTGAAAGCAGAAAAAAACAGTTTTTATTTTTAAGAGAATACAAACGAAGTGGCCTCGATAGCAAGCCGTTTTCCTCGTTCAGTGGATTTGAATTTCTAGAAAAGATAACATTTTAAATAAATTTCCACACAATTAATAATTATCAAATATTTACATATTATACATGAAAATAATTCTGAAACTATTATCTATATGAAAATGGTTAATATATACTGATTTATCTTATCAATTTTTAAATATTCTTCATCAACTTTGCTTGGCCGTAACTTTGCTTCCTGTGGTCGTAAAAATATAAATCAAAGTCCAGTAGAGATGGACTTCTATGCTTATATAGCCTGTAAAATTTCAGCCATATCCAAATTTAACCCCGCACATATGTATTCAAACATAACATATGAAATGTAAACATTGAAAAAACAGTTTCCCTTTTTGCTGTTGTCATTTTTTACAGTTCTTTCAGTTTTAACTTGGAGCATAAAAAACATTGAACACATAAAAGAAAAATAAATTAACATCATTGGAATGCTTATTCTTATTCTCTTTTCAGCAATGTAATTCTTTGAAAAATTGACCCACAAATAAAAAAGATATAACTTGTTGAAGCACATTAGGTATGTAATATTGCCGATGTCCACAAAAATACAGTATGCTTATAATGCTAGTAAAAGTTTTTTTAAAATGGGTAAATAAATAAAAAAAATAAAGATTAAAATGACTACACTGCTTCCCGGGCAATGCACAGTTAGATTGTTTATAATATACCCAATAAGAAAAGATAAATAAAATCCTTACCTCGTACTGGCGGAAGAGTCTGTCTTACCACCATCTACAATCACCTGAGCAGGTGCCTGTTTTTGTCCATGGCTCGAGACGGTCCCTGCTGAGGCTGCCACAGCCGTATTGGTTACAGCAGGTTGTTGTTGTTGACGCTGTGGCACTTGTTGTTGTTGCTGCTGTTGCTGCTGCTGTTGTTGTTTCTGTTGCTGCTGTTGTTGGACTTGCTGCTGCTGTTGTTGTTGTTGAACCTGTTGTTGTTGCTGGACCTGCGGCTGTAAGTTTCCTGATGGCTGGGGAGGAAGTTCAATGGAAGCCAGCGTAGCCTGGATAGCTTGCTGGATAGCTGAAGATGGACCTGAGGATGACACTTGTGTTCCACCGGAGGATGTGGAGTGTGCTTGTTGAGTGGACTGTTGAGAGGTGGAGGACACAACAGACACACCCCCACTAACATTTGAGCCTAAGTTAACACTTAAGTCACCCACAGGCTTTCTGAAAATTGAAAAAATATATTTTAAAGTAAATTGGTTAACAGTACAAAGAACACATGCACAAAATCACTATGGAGCAAAACTAACTGGACAAAGACTAGAAAATAAAAGAGAACAGTTGGATTCTATAAAAAGCTGACCTGTTTTGTTTTAGACTAACTTTTACATCTTGTAGTTATCTGCCCTTCACAGATATTCAAATTCACTCAATGTAAACTAATATACAAAGCGATTTTGTCGGAGTTTCAAAATCAGATCTAAATAGCATTTAAGTTGACAAATCAAACTTTTCTTCTGACTAGCCAATTTCTATTTGACATTGCTGTTCCATGTTATTGAAAATATAACATAGCTACAATTTATTTGAAAACTTAGATGAAAGTATGCTAGTTTACTATCGGAAGACCTACCCTGAAAAAGTTACTTATTAGGGTTCATTAAGTTTGTTTTAAGCATATTCGGATCTGTTGCAAATGAATACCACATTTAAAATTCTCACTGACAAAAACTGTTTATAATATTAACACTTTCACCATCCAACATTTTCCCTAATAGTTTTTTCTCTTGCCGACATTTTTTTTCAAACTTCATTTACAATGGTAAAAAGTAATTACTGAGCATGCTCAGTAACAGTTGAGGGTCAGTTTTTACAGCAGACAACAATTGTGCTTCCAAATTTTCACCTGTAACATTTTTTTTTTCCAAAGAAAAAAAAAATTTTTTTTTTTTAAAAAGTCCTTTTTCCAACTTTTTTAAAAAAAGTCACACATTTTTTATCATTACAAACAACATTTTTTTATCCAATTTTAATAAAACATTTTCTATTTTTTAACTTTTCTACAAGATTTTTTTTATTTTTATTTTATTTTCTTTCCAAATAAAAAAAATTCTATTTTTTTTCAACTTAAAACGAAACACATTTTTACTATTATTACAAACTTAACAATTTTTTCCCCATTTTTTTTAACAAGTGTCCATTTTTTGTAAGTTTTGTTACAAAAAATCCCCCCACACAAAAAAAAATTCCAAATTTTCATTATTTTGTAAAAAAAAAAAAAAAAAATCTTCTTGCACAAGCTTTGAGTATTTATCTCCAAAGTTTTCTTTGCGAATAAAAAAAATATTAATACTATAGGCTTATATAATGATTATACCAACTATCTGCCAATAAACTATGGTGGGTATTGAAAAATAACTATTAGAGAAAACATTGGATAGTGAACGTGTTAATAATGTAAATAGTTCTTGTCAGCAAGAATTTTAAATATGATATTCATTCGCAACAGACCTGATTACACCTGAAATAAACTCAATAAACCCTAAAAAGCCGCTTTTTCAAGGTAGCTCTCCCAGTGGTCAACCAGCACACTTAAAAAAAAAAAAAACACTTTTGGCAACCATACATATTAACTTCTCCAAACCATTTCCTGTTTTGAATGTCATAAGAAATAAACTTAGTTAAGTTGGCGACACTGCCACATTATGTTCTTTTACTAAATCTGAAAACTGTACGAATATTTTGTGTCCTTTGCTTGATCTATTTTCTTTTCCATATTTTAATTTATTGCATGTGAAAAAATCATGTTACATTCAATATTGATTATTTCTGTGAAAATAAATCTGTGAATAAACATTAAAAAACATCTAATAAATATTAAAAACACATGTAAATAAAGCTGTAAAAAAAAAAGTATGTAAATAAACATATTTGAAAAAAATTTGAGATATGAAAATATTACTTACTTGTCTAATTCTTGCTTGACAATCATAGCTGAAAAAATTTTTAAATAAATAAAAATTACTCAATTTATTGTAAATATTTTTTGGCTGTAAAAATGTTTTTAATTTTTATACAATTTGGCATTTTAATATAATTTAAATTTTAACATAATTCAAATACGGTCATGTTCTGAATTTTGGAAATGAGAATTGCTCATTTTTTTTATTTGGATCATTTGTACTTTTATCCTAATCTGTAGAATTATTTCACGTTTCGGCTGATGTAATCGATTTTCTTCAGGTGTATCTCATTGAACTCAGAAATCTTTCTATAGAACTTGAAAATTCTGTGCAGATTCCCCGAGTTCAATAAGAGATAACTGAAGACATTGTTTAACTGACCCTGCAGAAGTTGAACAAATTGAATTATGAAACTTTACCTCATCCGCTATATGCTCCAAACCTTTCATCTACCAACTACCATTTTTTAAAGCTTCTCGGCAACTTTCTGCATGAGAAATACTTAAAAAACCTAAGCGATATCAAAAACGACTTCTGCGACTTCATCGCCACTAGCACACAAAATTTTTATGTTACCGGCATAAATACACTTGAGCATAACTCTTGTACAAGAAATAATAATATGATGCAGTTTCAGATGAATGTATTTATTTGGATTTTTTTTTATATTTAAAATATATGTTAATATGTATTTCAATTTTATTTTTAATATTTAAAATATGTTAATATTTATTTCAATTTTATTTTTAATATTTAAAATATATTTTAATATTTCGATTTTATTTTTAATATTTAAAATACATTTTTTAATATTTATTTCAATTTTATTTTAATATTTAAAATATATTTTAATATTTATTTGGATTTTATTGTAATATTAAAAAAATAAACTCTAATATTTATTTCTATTTTTTAATATTTAAAATATATTTTAATATTTATTTCAATATTTATTTCAATTCTATTTTTAATATTTAAAATATATTCTAATATTTATTTCAATTCTATTTTTAATATTTAAAATATATTCTAATATTTATTTCAATTTTATTTTTAATATTTAAAATATATTTAATATTTATTTCAATTTTATTTTTAATATTTAAAATATATTTTAATATCTATTTCAATTTTATTTTTAATATTTAAAATATATTTCAATTTTATTTTAATATTTATTTCAATTTTATTTTTAATATTCCAACACAAATTTTTTACTGAATATGATTTCCAAGCCCCTTTCTAGACATTTCACCTATTTCCAAGGCCTTTTCAACATAAACCTTAAAAGTCAAGACTTTTCAAGCCCGTGCAAATCCTGACTAAATTAACAGCGAATTTACTTGTATTAGCTATGCAAATATGTGACAAAAAGGTTATATACTATTGAAAAAAACTGCAATATTAATATATAAAGAGTTATATTTACAAGCTTTATTATTTACTCCAATAAATTTATTCCTCTAAAAATATTAGTTTAAAAAAACCAAAGTCAACTTCTGCTAAAGCAATGTTTGAAATCTGTACAGAGTGGGTTATGTTTTAACTGATAATTTTACAGAACAGAGAAAAGAAAGTTGAAATAGTTGCATTCTTTACCTTCGAGCTCCTCTAATTCTTTTGGTTTGGTCCATCGAGATTCTTTTGTGACTGAATTATGGTAATAAACTTTACCAGTGTCCGACTTGTATTCTTTCCATGGACACTGGCTCAGAAGTAACTAAAACAAAAAGAGATAAAAAGAAATACTAAAAGAAGGGGAAAACTTTTCATGAATTATGACACACAATAATAAAGTTTACTTAATTCAGGACATATCACCTTTCTTCAGCATAAGAAAGAAATGTATAATGATAAAATTATGAAGGAATTTCATGTTGGGTTTTTCTCGCTTCAACTTTGATGAATATACATTGAATTATTATTAATTTACTACTTAATTATATGTATTGTTAATAAAAAAATAAAATAGCAAACAAAATGTTAGATTCAAATTGTAAAAGAATTATGCAATTCAAATTGTAAAGACAATTATTCCATTCAAATCATAAAAAAAATTATGCAATTCAAATTGGAAAGACAATTATTCCATTCACATTGGAAAGACAATTATTCCATTCACATTGGAAAGACAATTATTCCATTCACATTGGAAAGACAATTATTCCATTCACATTGGAAAGACAATTATTCCATTCTGTTAAATTCATTGGAATGCATTTCATTTTATTTTCCCTTTCACTCACACAGCAGACCAGGTAGCAAATCCCTTCTCTCTGCATTCATCACTTAACACATTCACTCTCTTCATCTATCAACTTTGTTGATTTAAAAAAAAAAACATGCTAGGCTAAGCTAGCTTGCTGTGTTTTACTTTTTGTTGGTGATGTTTTTGTCTTTTTCTGAATCAGCAAATATTTCCAAACAAGACGGGTGAATTGAAACAAATCTGAGCCTCAATATATATATATATATATATATATATATATACACGGTTCATACAGATTTTCAAAGACTTTTCAAAGTTTTTCAAGGCCTTCTCCAGAGAAAATTCAAGTTTTCAAAACAAAATTTGGGGTTTGTTTTATAATCTACAGTGATTCAAAAAAAAAGGTAAAACTAATCAAATATATAATAAATAAATGTTACCATAGCCAATAAAAATTATTTTGCAGTCTATCTGCATCATTTTTTGGTGTTTTTAAGTAGTTTTTGATTACATCTCAACTACTAACTCCTTTAACAGCTTTTAAATTTCCAACCAACATAGCTGCCATCTTGTCCATTTTTGAGGCCTGGCCTCATTTTCAGTTATCACAATTTTTCTTTGGGAAGAGGGGAGGGTCCATTGAGGAGTCCTATCCACACAGGAGAAGTTTTTTTTTTTTTTTGGGGGGGGGGGGTATTTTATTTATGGCTGCCTGTTACTACTCGCTACCTCCCATAATTAAATTATAAATGAAAGCTAAAATAGAGGAAAATTTTAACACCCCCCCCCTCGCTAAAAATGTGAGAAAAAAAAAACTTGTGATAATTGAAAACTAGGCCGGTTATGTCCCTTTATCACAATTTCAGAACAATGTATTTCAATTTTATTTTCAATATTTAAAAAATATTTTAATGCCATTTTTATTATTAATACTTAAAAAATAATTTCATAGTATTTATTTCGATTTTATTTTTAACTAGCAGTTCAGCCCAGCTTTGCTCGGGCCTTATGTACTGTTCATAATTTTGTATGCATATGTATATATACATATTAAAAAGTTTGAATCATGTCCAGGTAACCTACATCTAAAATTTTAAGTGTTTAGAGACCCAAAATTGGCAGAGGAGCTTGGTAGAGTCTCCAAAGTCAACTCTTTCAACTTTGACCTCTTGACAGCCAAATTTTCGCCAAAAAACTGATTAAAAAGCTTGCTGCTTGGCTGAATACGCTTTATATAAAATTTCAAATGTTTAGACCAAAAATTGACTGAGTAATTTGATAGAGACTGCAGAGGTAAAAAATTTTAAACTTTGACCCCTTAGCATTTATTGCTTTGGCCTCAAATCAAATTAAAAAGTTTGACCCATGTCTAAGTAACCTACGTCTAAAATTTCAAATGTTTAGACCCAAAATTGGTAGACGAGTTTGGTAGAGTTTTCAAAGGTCAAATCATTGAACTTTGACCCCTTGACAGCCAAATTTCTGTCTGAAAACCTATTTAAAAGATTTTACCAAATCTCAATACCACTTATGTCAAATCTCGAGTCTGTAGACTGAAAATTGACAGAGTAATTTGGTAGGGAAATGTACACACACAGACAAACAATTTCACTTTTATAGATATGGCGACACAATTTTTTACTGGATATAAAGAATGCAATTTTCAAGGCCATTTCAAGAAATTTTCCATATTTTAAAGTATTTTTCAAGGTAATAATAAAAATAAGGCCTTTTCACGGCAAAAGTCAAAATTCAAAGACTTTTACAATCCATGCGAACTCTGATATATATATGTGTAATTTCAACATTTAACACTGAGGCAATATCAGAGGTCAATTAGATACAAGTTTACAACAGAACAATTATGGAAAATGTGAAATTAAAAATATGTGCAAGAAATATGTGACATTTATGATTGTTGGAATTTCACTGTATAGAAAAGCACTATACTTACTTCTGCTGGAGTTTTAAGCTCATCAGGTTTCTCCCAACTGGACTGTTTAGATGCACTGTTATAATAATATGTACGCCCATCAGGAGCTTTGTGTTCTGTCCATACTTTCTATGGTGGAAAAAATTTTAATTAAATAAAAAAGAGATAAAATATCTCAACAAAATGTTAACATAAAATAAAAAATTAGGTTATTCTTGAGAATTTTCCCTGTATTAAAAAAACAAATAAAGGGGTGGAAGGAACCACATAAACTGATTAAGTAGTTTTATTTTTAACTATTAAAAAAAAAAAAAAAAAAAAAAAAAATCAAATTTTATATAACTGTCTTAGGTCACCGTCTTGAAAAAAAAATCCAAAAACATGGGAGAAAACAATTCAAACTTGCAAGATTTATGTACTAATGTCCTCAAATTTCTATTACTCGCTTAAAAATGATTTCCTTTATAAAAAATAAAACTACTTGACCAATTTACGTCTTTTTTTAGTTATATTAATACAGGTGGAACTTTGAACAAGACCTGATTAATGAAGAAGAAGAAATAATACTGAATGACATTTAATGTTAATGCACAGAAATTAAATGATAAAGCAAAATGGCAAACCTTTTCAGCGGGCTTTGATTCTAACGGAGCAGTCGAGGAAGACACAACAGGAGTCTGCTGCTGAGATGGTTGGCCTGGGCCCACACTGCCAGGAAGGGATGGGATAGACCCAGGTAAAGAAACATTGGGAGCGCCTACAAAAGAAAGAACAAAAAAAAAAAAAATACATATCTTATTATAATGGAGACTAGCGGGACCTGTGCAAATTCCACAGGAGACTCATTCATATGTAATAATTTGATGTTGGCATTCTGTGGATGTTCAGTGTAAATGGAGACGCTCTGATATTATTGTAGTTTTTTGTTTAAACTGCAAAAGTATTTATTTAAGCTAGCACGAACGCCTGGCAAGTAATGTACTAAATGCTCGGTTATAAAGTATGCTTAAATATGATATTTTAATTCTTGCAGATTTCGTATATATAATTATAGAGTTACTGTTCTATCGATTTTTATATATTATAAAGTTGCGATTTCAAAAATAAAAAAAATATATCCATATGACTTGGGTCCATTAGCTTGAATCTAAACCAAAACAAAAACTTATGAAAAATTCTTGGTAAAATTATTTATGACAAGAAATGGAAGTACATAACAATTGAACGACTCGGATGTAAGTGTGACACAGAAAATAACACACACGCTATCGTATTAATATATAGATTATATGTCCGTAACGGAAATTATGTCACACTACCTATATCACAATTCGCACATTTTTTTTACCAGATGATTTTTAACTTTTAATTCTCATCAAATAATGTCGAATATTATTTAGATTGTTGTCCTTTCCACTTGACTTTAATATCAAATTTTCTGAAAGCACTAAACTTGCCAGCATGGCATGGAGGTTATGCTAAAGATGAATTGATTGATATGGTCACGTGCAATGTTCATCTTTCTGCATAAACCATTGCAGAACTGCACAAATGTATTAAATTATAGAAAGCTTGACCAGCCAAAGAAAACTTGGTAGCAAGTGATTGGTCAAGTGATTGGTCAAGCAATTACAAAGTGAAATTTGGAAATTGCTGACCTGATGAACATTAAGTTGAGAGTGAACTGTTTGTTTTTTTTTAAACTCTTGTCTACTCCAAACAAGGCACTGACACTTGGACATAAAGCGTTATCATTTAGGACCAAATTCACAGAGGACTATGTAAGGAGATGAGAGAGATATCTGTTCGCATTACATTTAAACTTATGCAATTTTAGTACATCAGAGAGACAGGGAGGAAATTCTAAAATCTAGCAGTCTGAGGGAAGAAGCTGTTAGGGAAGAAGGTTTTCCAGTATCTAGTGATCTCCATAGTAAAGGAGCAGGATTTTGCTGCTAAACGAGTTAGTGGTATGTACATTGATGGGGTACAAATTCATTGAATTCATCAGAGCACATTTCATTAAAGTACTTGTAAAACAGGCCGAGGGATTGAAGCTTGGTTGATAATGCAAGCCCTATTAGATTGGAGACTCTTTTTGAACGCTGTTCAAGAGAGAAAGATTAGTGATGGATGCACCAGACTAGATGTGGCAAAATCACTCCATGCATGGGCAAATGGTGGCTTTGTAGAGATACAGGATATTTTTAGGTATGAATTTCTAGCACGAGCTTGCGTAATATCAGAAAGCATCAAACTCTTGAATAAAATAAAAGTGACATTAAATGAACAGAAGTTTATCCACTTTACTTCAATTTATAAATTAACAACAACATCATAGTTCATAGTAAGAATATTAAAGCTAATTAAAAAATTGATTTTGATGAAATAAATTACGAGTATTAAAGATTTTAAATTATTTTTTGGTTACATTTAAATAGATTTTATAATTTTGTGGATAAATTTTAAAAGAAATGAATTTTTTCTTTTTTTTTACTAAAACAAAAAGTGTAAATGAAAAAAGAAACAAATTTCACTTAACTTTATATTAGCAAGACTACCTAGTGTTGCTCTGAAGCATAACTAACTAAATGGAAAATGTTTTTAAAAATAAGGGTTGAAGATACTCATTGCCTGGAGAGAAATGATATGAGAATGATCAATATGTAATACAAGTCCTAAAACAATATACACGGAAATATTTTTTAAAATAAAGCATTATTTACCTGTGGCTGGTGGAAAGCCTGGTGGTGGGATAGGTAATCCGGGAGGAGGGACACCAGGACGTGGGGGTATACCAGGCCGAGAAGGTACTCCACCAGCACCAGGACGGGGTGGAACAAATGGTGGCATATTTGGTGCAGGCGTATATGCTGAAAAGAAAGATTACGTGTTAGCAACAGCAAACAAAAATAAAAAATACACAAATAGACATAAAAAAAAAAACATACTGATGGAAGATTTCATGTCTAAGAATATAATTATAGAACATAACATTTAATTTTTACATATAAGTATAGTTACAATTCCAATAATTATGAAAAATGATTAGAGAATAAAATTAAATTTATCGAATAATGCAGTTGTAACGGTTTAGTCTCATTACTGCCAATTCCATATGGCAAACTGACTTTTCTCCCTTGTTTACACTGAACTTTTGCTATTTCAAATTAGAAAATAGCAGATTGATAAAAACTTATTTGTAAAAAGTAGTTCTAGTAGATCTTTTAATTGAGCATTTTTGAAAAGCATTTTTTATTGATTTTGACATTGACACGCAAGTACGTATTAGTATTTTTACTTAAACGGCATTATTTTTTCGCTATCCACTTATAATAGCTTGGTTGTAGAAAAAAAATAATAATATCCATTCATTTAGGGGATCACTAGAAACTAAATGAATGCATTAGAGATCAAAAAGAAAAAAAATGTGTTCTTTTTTTTCATTTTTATTAATGAATATTGAATAATTCCAAATTTATTTCAGTACAGACTTTAAAAAATGAAAATATTGAAAAAAAAAATTTTTAAATCAAGTTGTGTCTGTACCTGTTATATAATTCAGTTCTCAAAAAAAAAATTTCACTTAATTCGATCAAGTACTTTTTTTTCAGCGGAAAATCCAAATGTTAATGAGATCGATCGTATCCCGCCATCTTGTTTATTTTGTGCACAAGAGGAAGCGACGCCAAGGGAGGTAATCCCATTACCGCTTTAAATTTGTCAAAATTTGACAAGATTATTTTGAAACATGGGCAGAAAAAAATACTTAGATAAATATTTTAGGGTTTTTTTTCACTTATTTTACAGAGTTTCTGTCTTTTTCTAATCCCTTTTTCATTTTGCTTTTTATTAATCACTTTGTTTAAAGGCACCCCCCTCCTTGTGCGCAAAATAAACATACATACAATATAACTTTTTTCAATATTTTCGTTTTTTTATGTCTTGATTAAACTGTGCAAGTACCTTTCTTTCAAAGTAATGCATCCTTTTTTGTCAAAAAATAAAAATAGCTGACTTGTAACATGGCTGACAGTGTTTTAAGTTCCATATATTTTTTTTTTCCGAATATCTAGTAATCTGCTGGTTGATAATAAATAGCACACGAGATCTAAAGCAATATATGCTAACTGTAGACGTGAAAGGGAGATCAGAGCTATGGACTAACCTGAAGGTGGTATTCCTGGAGGTATCATAGGTGGAGGTTTGATCATGTCAGGATTAGGACCAGGTCCTCCAGCAGTCATAGGCGGAATAAAACCAGGAGGGGCAGGACCAGGGGGAACTGGCCCCATCTAAAAAATAAATATGTAAATAAAATAGTAAAAGTGCAATAAAATAAAATCAATAAAGTATATAAAAAATTTTTTTAAATAACAACAGATTTCTTCTATAAATTATATTTGGTGGTATCCACTACTTCCCCCCCCCCATCTGTGGAACATGTTACCAAGGGATTGCTTCCCTGTGGGCTACATTATAGTCATCTTCAAATCCACTGTCAACAAATACTTATCGAACTTTTTTTTTTTCATTCATTGCACCATTTTCAATTCTCTCAACATATTCTCATTAACATTTACAGGGTTTTTACAGATTTTCAATGTCCATTTTCAAAAACTTTTCAAAGTTTTTTAAGGCCTTCTCCAGACAAAATTCAAGTTTTCAAAACAAAATTTGATATATAAACAATGATATAATAAACCAAAAAAACTTAATAATTAACAGGAAAAGTAATTTTCATTTACATAGAAACCAATATACCTGTCGACAATCATATTTCCATTCTTTAGCTCCATCATATTTGTCCAACGAAGTGCGATTAAATGTTATTTTCCACATCGTAGATTGGACTATGCTGTGTTCCTTTATCACAAAATTACCTGATGTTATTATATGGACTACATCAGACAGTTTCATGATAAAGGGACGTAACTCTTGTATTAACAATAATACAATGTATTTCAATTTTATTTTCAATATTTAAAAAATAGTTTAATGGTATTTTTATTAATATTCAAAAAATAATTTAACAGCATTTATTTTGATTTTATTTTTAATATTTTAACGCAAATTTTTACTGGACATAAACAAATACGATTTTCTAAGCCTTTTCAAGACATTTTCCATATTTTCAAGGACTTTTCAAGCTTGTGTAAACCCTGATTTATCTTTGGGTTGATTTCAGCTTTGGTAAGTGGCAGCCCAATCTATCTGCACAAATATATTCATACTGACCTTAATTATAGCACACATTATATAAAAGTTATATGAAAAGTTACAGAGATAGACTGAAATGATTTTTTTAACTCTAGTTAGTGTATAACTAGCAATACACATGAAAAAATTGAAATAGCTTGAAATATTTCAATATTGGTACACATAGAAAGAGCTTGATGAGCTAAGAAAGGATCTTTTTAAATTTTAAAAATCTGATTAAAATTAAGGAAGTTATGACTATTTTTGTGCCTCACACGTTTGGATATTTTCCCCTCTTTAAGACTATATGCGATTCGTCACATTTTTTTTACACTACTTTTTCAGTAAAACTGTCATATCTTTGTTAAAACACAAGACTAAGCAATGAAATTTTTACCATATAAGTGTATTTTTGTACAAGGAATAAGAATATGTGACTGAAAATCTACCAAAGTTCATGGTTTCCAACTAATCTGCAGTAAATGTGCATAAATAAGCTGCAATTCCTTAAAAATGCCATGTATCCATAAACAGAAAAGAAGTTGGGGAACTCAAAGTTGAATTGTAATGTGCTTTATGTACAAAAAACTTAAATCTAAACATAAGACCATTTAAAAATGAATATATTGCAATATTTCTTTGGTATTATTGTAGATTAACACCTTCTGTTTAACCCCACCCAACCCTTTCTGACCACCCCTCCAAAATGTGATTCTACCTTTTTAGGCAATTATGCATGAAATGCCATGAAAAACTTTAATGAAAGATAAACAAATTATTTTAGAATTTAATGCAAAATTATTCCCCATTACAGATCATTCTAGTGTTTTAGGGCAGTTAACCGTTTTTGTTTTATGGGAGCCATGCTTTTTGTTTTATTTTTTTAAGACGATTATGTGTGGTTTTAAGAGGGTTTCTATGCAATGAGAATATGGGGAGGGTTGCCATTCGGACTGCGCACAAGGAGGGGGGTGCCTTTGTAGGGCTAAGGAAAATTATGTATGAACATACTGAAGATTTGACAGAAACAAAAACAACAAAAACAATATGGGGGGGGGGTTAGTTTCACAAAAATTTAATGCAAAATAATTCACCATTTCCAGGCCATTCTAGCATTTTAGGACAGTTAACCAATTTATTTTTTTATGTGCATTTTTCTTTAAGGAAGGATCTATTTTTTGTTTGTTTGTATGTGGCTTACAGAGCTATTTTGTTGAGGGGGGGGGGCTTGCCACTCGAACTTAGTGTTATTGTTAGGGTTAAAGAGTGTTTTAGATATATATATATATATATAGTTGTAGTCATGGACATACAGTCCTGTTTCATTGTATCACAACTCATCAGTGCCGCTAGACTAGCATCTCTCCCAATATATAAATATATGTGTGTATTCAACAGGTAAGTCAGCAAATGTTATATTTAGTTTTAATTTAATAAGAAACTGTGTTACAAAATTTCGAAGAAAATTCCATAAATTTGTTGCTTTCTATTTTCGAGGTTGAAGGTGTTTATTCCATAGGCCGTTTATACTACGCTGGAGCAGGTGGTAAAAATACCTTTCACTTAATAAGTAGAAAAAAAAAATAATGGAGTTTGTACACATAGATTCGAAAAAGTTATCAAAAAGCAAATTCATAATAAATAAATGTTATCAAATGCAAGATAAGTTACTTTTCAACCTAACTGGATATGTTTTTAGTGTTTTTATTTAATGTAACATGTTTATTCAGCTTGAAAAACATACAGTGCTTACCGACGTATTGGAAAGTTAAAAATGGCGGCCGACTATCTCTTTCACACGGTAAGTTTGGGAAAATGAGTTAAAAATAAAAAACTAGACTAAATAATGTTAAAAAACCTGCCAAATATATATCTGCCTATGTCACAGTAACATATATTGAGCGAGTTTCTAACAGTATTTTGTCTGGTTTTTTATTTATAACTCATTTTCCAATACTTACCGCCTCAAACAGAGAGTAAACACTGTTTTTCGAGCTGAATAAACATGTTACATTAAATATAAACACTAAAAACATGATTATCCAAAGCGTTTTTTTCGTCCGTGTATTACTAGTATAACAGCTTCATTCACACAAAGCCAAAGAATAGGGTGTCTGTAAAACAATGTAATCGACTAGTGATAAAATCGCACTTTTTCATCTTCATCTGTAGCAATTTTTTTCATTTAAACCAATAATGCTATATAATAGTCGCTATTAATGGTTCTTCTGTTCTCAACATAAGCTATGAACAAAATACTTTGCACATACAAAAATTACAGTGGTTAAAATCTTGCCTGCTGGTTGGCATCTTTGGTCACTTTGAGTAACTTTCATCGGCTACTGTTCACTCAGCTGGCTGTCAATTTGACTCCAGAGTAAAGTGATGGATTCATGCTTCATCCGTTATAGATTATTGATGCAAAAAGTCATTGTTGCATTAAAATAGTTGAAAACAACAGCGATCGATTAGAGCAGACATGGTATCCACTTTGAAACAGCTTTCTCATTAATAAATGTTTATGTATGGTTAATATACTGTCTCCTGAAAACCTTAATTCTTAATATTTCATACAATTTTAATTCATGATATACAAAAACTAGTTTTGTATTATTTAGAGTTTTTAGATTACTGTTCTAATCATGAGTATTATTTTCACATTTCAGCTGATGTAATTTACGATTTTCTTCAGGTTTATTTTGTCAAATTTGAGAGTCTTTCTATAACACTTGGAAATCAGCGTGGAATTTTGAACGGAACTCTTTAGTTAATCCACAATAGTAGTATGCTATTGTTACATCAGCCATGAATTGGTAGACATCCTAAGTAATTTGCAATTGTATTCTGAAGCAGGTTGGAGGTTACGTCAACCAAAACATTGTGAAAATAACACAAGGTGAGAACAGTAGTTTGAACAATCCAAACAATACAAATTATCAATCCTCATCTCAAAAATTCGATTTAGAAAAAAAAATTTGCAGACATTTTTAATGTAAGGCGACCTGAATATTCACTCTCATTTATGTCTACAATCTTGTTTAAAGTCAGGATGTCAACTCTTTTCGACAGAGCAGAGTCTGAATAACACTTATCAAGCTATTGCTTTGCTTGAAAAGTATTTTTCCCATCAGAAATCAATGCTTTAACATACAAAATTCAGATTTTTCCATTGTTTGAAAAATTTACAACAGTAGATAAATGAAAAATCTAATTTGTAAACTAATATAATTGGGGTCAAATCTTGACACATGCTGTTTGAAAGATAGTACTTTTCGGTGCAAACAATCTATAAGGTCCTTTACAGTAAAATTTACTTCTGGGTGAACTTTGTTGATTTTTAACAAACTGTGGTATAGTTATAAATTGTAAATTAAAAACAACATACTCCCATTTCTCTCTCACACACTCGAGCCAAGCAAACAAATCAGTGATTACACCCACAACAAATCCTCTCAACAAATAACTGATTTCTTGATTTCCTCATATTTCCCAAGCAATGTCAGGACACAGGTTCAGCTAGTAATTATTATAGTTAAAATTTTTTACTCTGAGTTATCTGCTTAGAGCATATCAAGTGAAACAATACCTACTATCAAGAATTATTTATGTACAATTAATTGGAGAGAAATTATGGGTCGATACTTTCCCAACTATAATAGTGTACAACTGAGTATAATACAAGGGAATTAAGTGTGTAAAAAAAAAGTTGAATGTCGACTGAACAGCAAGTTCTGGGTACATATACAAGAAAGAATAGTTGAAAATAAGTCATACACCATTCAATATAACCTTACAATTCCTCGAGCTACGTACCTAAAAAAAAAAAAACAGAGCTTTTAAACTTGACCTAGTGATATGGGACAAGAAGGTAAAAGAAATCCAACAGAGCTGATAGGGAAAAGATAACAAAATACCATGGTCTTATACCTGACAGGAAAAGAAACTGGAATCTTAGGAAGATCTCCATCATCCCAATAATTATAGGAGCAACCAGATCATGAAAATGAATTTTAAAAACACCTGGCAAATATACCTAGTGACTCAAGTGCAGGAGAAATACAAACAAGTAAACTTAGAACAGTTAAAATCTTAAGAGTTCTCAGCTGGAATGTACGAAACAGAGGATGAACATCTGGCACTCTGCCCCATACCCATTTAGAACAAAAAAAAAAAAATTTAAAAAAAAAATGGAACTCAGATAAGGAGATTCCATAGCCTGTGAGAGTTACTATTAAGCCTATGATGGACTCCACTGAATCAGAAAATGGAGATACTATAAATATAGTAGCAAACGGTTGAAGAAAGGTTTTTATATGATGACTGCTAACCATGTGTCTCAATAAATTCCAAGATGATTTTAAAGATGGTGTAGAAGAATCAAACTTACCCCAAACGGCGGTCGCATCATTGGATTAGATTGGGATTGTGACGTTCAAGTTGTATCCTGCAAGAAAGAAGATTGGTTTCCTCTTATTAAACTGAAAAAAAGAAAAAAATAAGATAATATCCTTTAAAGACATTTTTAATGTAATCAAAAATATTGATAATTTTATATGAATAGGTTCATTGACAAGAGTTTCTAAAAAAAAAACACAGTGGTTATAATCAGCTAGCGTACTTCCGACATAGCACTACTCGAAATGGTGACAAGGCAAGTTAGTTACTTCACTTTTATTGTTCTTCAAAACTATGGGTCGATACTTTCCCAACTATAATAGTGCACAACTAAGTATAATACAAAGGAATTAAGTGTGTAAAAAAAGTTGAATGTCGACTGAACAGCAAGTTCTGGGAACATATACAAGAAAGAATAGTTGAAATAGTTCAGTATTTCCAATGTGAAGCGATTTATTGAAATAAAATATAACAAAAGGACATTATAGAAAAGTATACAATAAAAATTAACAAAAATATACAGATAAAAATAACACAATCTTTATTTACACTTTTAATAAGAAAATTAAAAAAAAATAAGTTATTTTATTAGAAACTTTAGGGGAAATATGTTTACGTAATTATAAAAATAAGTTTCTTTTTTAATTTTAAAAATTGCTTTATTTATTAGGATTTATATAATAAATCTCTGTTTATGAAAATATGTAAAATTATTGAAATCAAAATAAGAAAATTTCAGACATCATCAAAAAAAATGTATTTATTACATAATATTCCCCAAATAGTTTTAAAATATTACAAGTGTTTTCAATAATTCTTTAACAAAAATAAAACTAATTTCAGCAATTCTTGAAAAAAACTGTTCAATGATCATTAAAAAAAAAAAAAACAATGATTGGAAAAATGTAATGGAAAAAAAAAAAGTACATGTACAGGGGAGATATACGCATGAAAGAAGAAACTGATTTACTTTGTCACCGTTTCTAGTAGCACTACGCCAGAAGTTAGGAAATACGTTAGCTGGCTATAAACCAACACAGTTTTTAATTAATAAGTCTAATTAATGTATTCATTAAAAAAGTTGAGTTTTTAATTAATAGGTTCTGCAAATGTGCTTGTTAAAAAAGGTGACAGTTTTTAATTAATAAATACAACTGATGTGCTCGTTAAATTACAAAAGTAGCTCATTATTTTGAAATTTATAGCAGTTTTTATGTATTTTACTAATTTCATTGAAATTTCATCAAAATCAAACAAAGAAAAATGAGGAAGTATGTATCATTTAGGGGAATGGGACGTTTTGTCATCGTTGATTCGGCAGAGGAATGTTTTAGCATCGCCATTTCAGCAGAGGGACAATTCAGCATCAACCATGCCAGTCAGCATTTTTATAAAGATTTTATAACTTTTTAAGGAGTAAAAGCTTAAAATATTAAGTTCTTTTTTTTTTTTAATTATGAAAAACATTACGAAAATATAATCTCATTGTTGACTGTTTTTGTATTGTTTTAAATAAACACGGTTATTTTCAAGGGTTTTTTTTTAATGAAAAAAAAACAGTCTCGTAGACGATTGAGTGTTGTTGTCTGCTTTTGTGTTGTATTTTAAATAAACACTGTTTGAAGTTTTTAATGTTCATATCACTGTAACTCTTTTTAAAAAAAAATTATCTTTTTGCAAAACTTTTTGTTTACCATCACGCCAAAGCTGTCCATTGACATTTACAGTAAGAACTAGGAATGCATCATCCTACCATCTGGAAATTTGTTTTAAAGACAGTTCAGAAGGGACACGATGCATTTTTCAAACAGTTAATCACTGAATATCACTCTCCACAAAAATTTAAAGATATAGAAATGCTGAGGAACGGATAAAAAGAATCAATGCAAGTTGAATCATTAGACCTATTTATTTCCTGAAAGTTGTTGCAAATAACTGTGAAATAAATACTTAACTTTCATAAGCTTTACAAAAAAAAAAAAAAATATTTCCAGTTAGTTTAAGTTAAAAAACAAAACAAAATAGTTGAAATTCTTTGAAAATTGACTGAAAAATAAATTTTTTTACTTTTTATTAATCCATAAATGATTTTCATGTTTAAAAAAAGAATTTTCAAGAATTAAAGCTTAGAAAAGTTAAAAATTGTTACGTTTTCTTTGAAATTTTTAAATATTTTATTCAAGAAAAAAAAAAAAAAAATTTTTTAAATAAAATATCAATAATAAAACATTTTTAGAAAATATATTTAACCAGTCCGTTTTTTTTTTTTACTTTAAACAATTTAGCTCGAATTTAAATTTTAAAACATTTTGAAAATTATCCTATTAAAATTTCACTTATTTTTTTTTTTTTTTAATTCAGAAGATTTTTTTTCTTTTAATGATTTTTATTTCAATTTTATTCAAGAAAAAGTTATTTGTTTACTGAATTAATTTTTTAAATGTAAACAAAATTTTTATTATAACGACGAAGCGCTAATTTGATGTCGAATTAGTGACACTGAAACGTACCAAACCTACCATTTGATAATGTTTATAACAAAGGTTATAAAGAGAAAGGAAGAACAGAGAGAAAGGAAGGAAACAGATAGAGAAAGGAAAGAAAGGAAAAGAGAGAGAGAGAGATAAGAGAAAGAAAGAGAGAGGAAAGAAAAGTTTACTTTATTTCACTGCAACTAATAACTTCCTTTCATTCAGACTTGACTATGCATAGATGGAGACGATCTTGGTCAGCAAGGCCGGCAAGAAGAGCTGAAAATGCAATTAACATAAATAAATTAAAATGGGGAGGGAATTCTTTTTGTTTATAGATATATTCCATTTAATAGATTAGCCAATCCCATAAAATGTCATTTAAAAACAGTTTTTTTTAAGAATATTTTTTCTGCTTGATATTCCACAAAAGATACTTTAAGATTGACAGTCATGTTACCATCATCCATCAAGAAAAAAAATGCATAATACAAGCCCATTAAAAACGAGTAAAAGTTGTAAAGCCCATTAAAAACGAGTAAAAGTTGTAGCCAATTGATTTAGAATGAGTATTTTTATGGCAAATTGATGGTTAAATCAAGAATACTGTTTTCGTTTTTAATTAATTTTCATTCAAATAGCTTCATATGGATAGAAATAATATATTTTTTACTGAAAAAATTAGCCAGCATTTGCACAAAAAAACAAAATAATAAATAAATAAATAAAAATAAGAAAACTTTCGTTCAACACCTCCCGTGTTTCTGTAAACTGCCCAGATATGGCAGATATGGCACAGTCCTTATACTGCATAAGTACCATGAAAGGAACATGGAAGCATTCAAGAAGTTAAATAAAAAATCATTTCTGGATTTAAAATTTCTAGAGAAATGTTTATGTATTAAAAGATTGAACGTTTTTGAGGCTATTTACATCTAATAATTTTATAAATAGATTAAAAAGAAAAAAAAAAGAACAGCATCAATTCAAAATTGATTATCTAAATGAATAAATGCAAAAGTTTTGTTTTTCTTTTACCCAAACTATATTTATATCAAAACATCTTAATTCAATTATACAATAAAATATTTTCAAATACCTTAGAAATACTGATTGGAACGCTCCCAAAATGCACATATCCAGATGCTTCATTTGCATAATAATTTTAGAAACTCTTCCTAATTAATACCATGCACAATTCATTTCTAATTTTGATCTCAAATTTTCTATTATATAAAGGGCAAAATGGACGCGATCGTTTATATATATATGTCCATGAAAGGGTTTTTGCATCGGCTTCTCGTGTCGGTTGGATTCTAGAAGTTTTTTGATACTTCCTAGATCATAATATCTCACATTCGCAAACGAACGGTTTCTTTTCTTTTTTTTTTTTTTTGATAGAGTTTTAAAAAATTCCCACCGTATTATGGTTTCGAGTGTGTGTTTGTCTTTTTTGTATGAATAAAGTGAAACTAATCGAACACAAATGCCTGGCCTTCGGGCCGGGTACTATCTGTTCTGTAATTGGTCGTTGGTCAATGTAGGGGAAACCCTTTATACGGAGACAATTATTTATGTGGATACTGCTAGAGTGCCCTTTTTTTGAGGGAGCTGGTTTTCCCCCACATTAAAAACAACCTTCATGGGAGGTTTAAAAGCAACGTCATTTCTGCAAGTAATCTTTTTGATTGTCTACGTTTAATTTGAATGCTTTAGACTTACGGTCACTTTCTTTTCCACCTTCGCGTCATGGGTTCAAGCCTGCCTTTTTTGCTCAACACACACTAAAACACCTGGGCAACGCCAGGCACCTAAGCTAATCTCACATATGTGCAATAGTTTGGTTCATATTAATATTACTATTATTAGTAATAGTAGAACTTGCAGGGCTCTACATTGCGAGTGAAACAGTCGCATTTGCGAGTGATTTTTCAAAGTGCCGACTGGAAATAATGAAACGCTTATCTTTTGGTGATTGTATTTCTTTCACTGACAATCTTCCAAAGCTCATACTACTGAGTGAAAAATATCTTTTAAACTTTTTTTTTAAATAAAACGAGCAAAGTTAAATTATTTAAACAATAAAAGTTTAATAGAACAATATACTCTTTTTTTTTTTTTTTAACGAAAGCTGTTTAAAAAATATTTGAAGAAATTAGAATGTTTATACCTTCAAGTATCAACATAAAATTTGTTGTATATTTAGATTTACACTTATAAAAAAAAAATCTTTATGATGTACATACTCGTCACACAAGATATCATATTCTAAAAATCATGTGGGTTTGGCTAGTAGTTTTTCTATTTGGCTAGTAAATGAAAATATTTAGTTGTCAAAGGTCAACTAAAAATAAATTTGTCCATAGAGCCCTGACTTGTAATATTAATTTAAGAGATTTGAAAAAAAAGTTTGAAAATTCAAATGATTTTTTTCAATCATGATTATGTGTTCATACATTTTCGCAAAGCAACAACTTACAATTACTTTATGTACAGACGTGTCTGAGACTTTGTAGACATTCGCAATATATCCATAATTAAAAATGCTTGATTCTCGTTTAGAATTCCTCTTATATTAAAAACAAAAAGAAAAATATGATGTAAGTACTCATGACGAAACAAAAATATCATATTCCAAAAATCAAATTAAATAGGTAGTTTTATTTTTATAAAGAAAACCATTTTTAAATAATTAATAGAAATTTGTAAGCATTACGACATAGATCTAGTAAGTATGAATTGTTGAGTTATCTTGTTTTATTTCTTGAATTTTTTTTTTCAAAATGGCAGGCGAGACAGTCACTCTTCAGATACTAATAAATTTTATTTTTTATTTAAAAATACTTGATCAATTTACATGATTTTTGGAATATGATATTTTCATTTAGTTACAGGTACATGCATCATGTAGATATTTTTTCTTTATTTTTGTTTTTTAATTTAGGGGGAATTCTGAACAAGAACCAGATGTTTTTATGGGAGATATTAATGAATTTGCAAAATTCTGCTTAATTATTCTTAACATTTGATTCGTAAAGTTAACATAAACATAAGAAAATTTCTAAAACCAATAAAGATTGAGCCGAAAAACGATTCCATTAAAAAGCAAACATTTATTGAAACTTTAACATGGCATTTTATAAATTTTACATAAAAGCCTAGTCTAATTTTGTACAACTAGTACACATTTAAAGGGGGAAAAAATGTATACATACGTGGCCCTTAATTCTTCTGGTGACAAAATTTATATCCAAAACTTCAAAATACCTTTGAGAAAAAAAAAATGTAAGAAAAACTGTATGAGTATTCAATTCAAATTTTACAAAAAACAAAGAAAGAAATTATAAAAAACAAAGACTTTTTTAATTTGCAGAAAGTATGATGAAACAAGTGAAGCATGCATGGTCCCCCGAGAGTACACAGTGAATGAGACGTAAAAAAAAAAATGAATAAGCTTAGCATTTGCACCCCCCTTCCTATTTAGCCACAAAAATCACCAGGGGACGTCAAATCCTGGTAAAAATGAACAAACGGTACAGTTTTAGGCCTTAACATATGTAAATTTGAGTTCTGCACCATACAAAAAAAAAGAAATGCCCAAGTTCATCATTTACCTTCTCCCCCATTTAGCCCCAAAAGTCCCCAAGGCCTTAACATATTCAAATTTGAGTTCAGCACCATACAAAACTGCTAAATAGACATTCACAGAAAATTTTGGACAGACATGGCATGAATACTCAAGGCATGGGCGAATGATAGCTTTGTAGAGATAGGATTCTGTCATGTGCAAATAATTCTCTAGCATGGTAGAGGGAGCCCACCTTTGCAGCTGCTTTAGCAATGTCCTCAATTTATTTGTTCCAATTCATATTGCCTGCAAATGTTAAGCGGAGAAGTTTAAATGAGCTCTCAGGTAGGATGTTATTCGTCTTAATTTTCAAGCTATGATTTTTCTCATACACACACACACACACTCATCTTGCAGCCAAGCAAACCAACCAGCGATTACTCCCAAACAAATAACTGGAAACGAGTTTCTTGATTTCCTCATATTATCCAGAGTTACAGGATTCTGGCAAATGTGAGCTTACTTATATTAATTTATTCTTTAACATTACTTTGCAGGGACACAGGAAAACTCAACAATGAAAAGTCATTAAATTTCTTTACTTCCCAAATGCCATATATTATTATCATCATGGAAGATGTCTTGGGGAGGCCTCAAGTTTTGACAGGCTTCTGGGCTTGACCTTTACTCCTGATCTTAAATGGAATACGTACATCAAATCTGTTGCCAAAACCGCTGGAAAAATGGTAGGATCCTTCTATCGATCCAGTAGATATCTCACTGCTGATGCAATTCTCTATCTATATAAGAGCCAGATACGTCCAAGGATGGAGTACTGTTGCCACATATGGGCAGGAGATGGTAGAAAAGACTTGTCCTGCCTTGATAGGGTTCAAAATAGACTTCGTGGCCTGGTGGGAGATGTTCTTTTCTCTTCGCTGCAACCTCTGTCTCACAGAAGAGATGTTGCGAGTTTGTCTCTGCTTTATCGTTATTTTCATGGAAAGTGTTCAACTGAGCTTCAATCTATGGTCTCCCTTGCCAAACTTTCACAAGAAACACTTGACTAGCTGAAAACATTATCAATAATTTTCCCCACTCTTTATCTGTACCTAAAGCTAAACATAGATTCCATGATCAAAGCTTCTTTCTTAGAACTGCACGCCTGTGGAATTGTCTTCAGTTTTCCTGCTTTCCAGCTTTCTATAATATGGTTGTCTTCAAGTCCAACGTGAACAAATTTCTGATGAGCCGTTCCACTTAAGTTAACAAATTTACCGAACTTCCATTACTATCGATTACTATATTGTCCTTTTGACTACTCTACACTCTTTAACCCTTATCCTTGAGTGGCCTATCGGCCTTGATAAGTGGTGACGTTTATGTAAAAAAAAAAAAAAAAAGACTCAGCCATTATTTGAGTTATCGGCAAGGATTAAATATAAATTGCAAAGAAGAAATGTCAATATAGAAAAGCTTTCAGCAAAAACTTAATATACTTTTGATATTGCACTAAAGTTTTAGAGAATACAATTATCTAACAAAAAAAAATGTTTTTGAGGCTTCAGAGCATAAAATGCACCAGTTAACCTATCACGCTTAATTTTAAAAAAATATTTTTATTGATCTAGCACATTTTAATTCATTTGTCAACAGTCTCCTTTCAGGTTGATACATTTGTCTAACAATCCAATGCCTAATTTATAGATGATTTGTATTTAGTCCCAAAATATACCTTAGTTTTCAATATCATTTCCTCATTAGAGATAAATATTTTTTCCAGTAAGTCTCTTGTGTGTCATGAGTAACTTACTGGAATCCATATTAAATAAAGAAGTAGTCAACCACCTCGGCAGAAATAACCTCCTTAGTGACATGCAATATGGTTCCCGTTCTGCTAAATCTACAGCTGATGTGCTAACAGTTATATCTCATAGGATTAGTGAATCTCTCGACAAAGGCTTCCTTTCTAGGGCAATTGCTCATGACATATCAAAGGCCTTCGATAAGGTGTGGCATAAGGGCCTACTTCACAAGATTTCCAGTTACGGTATAACTGGAAATGTTTTCTCAATAATTAAATCATTTCTCTCTGATAGGCTCATAAGAGTAGTGGTTAATGGGCAGCAATCAGAGGCCCACAGTGTTAATGCTGGAGTCCCTCAGGGGTCCATCCTGGGCCTAACTCTCTTCCTGATCTACATCAATGATCTCCCAAAACACATACTTAAATCATTCGTTGAAATCTATGCTGATGACACGACTATCTATGGCAACACATCAAAGGCTGTAAATGACAAAGCTCTCTTTGATTCCCTCTCCTCTGATCTTGAGCGCATGGTACAGTGGGGGAAGAGGTGGCTGATTATTTTTAATGCAGCTAAAATCAAGCTCCTATCTTTACATCATCAATGCTCTGTTCCTCATCTAGCATCAATTGAAATGGATGGCTCTCGTCTTGGAGAGGCTTCATGTTTTGACAAGCTCCTGGGTTTGACCTTTACTCCTGATCTGAAGAGGAAGACGTATATCAAGTCTGTTGCCCAGGCCGCTGGGAAAATGGTGGGATCCTTCTACCGCTCCAGAAGATATCTCACTACTGATGCAATTCTCTATCTGTATAAAAGCCAAGTACGTCCAAAGATAGAGTACTGCTGCCACATCTGGGCTGGAGCTTCTAAAAACAGCCTATCCTGCCTTGACAAAGTACAAAATAGACTTCGTACATTAGTGGGGGATGCCCTGTTCTCTTCCCTGCAACCTCTCTCCGACAGAAGAGACGTTGAGAGCCTGTCTTTGCCTTATCATTATTTCCATGGCAAGTGCTCGTCTGAGCTCCAATCTCTGTTCCTCCCTTCGCCACTCTTTCACGATAAACACCCATCTAGCTAAAACCACTGTCAGTAATTTCCCCCACTCTTTATCTGTGCCTAAATCAAAACGTAGATTCCATGAACAAAGCTTCTTTCTGAGAAGTGCACACCTGTGGAATTCTCTTCCGTTTGCCTGTTTCCCACCCGACTACAACTTGGATGTCTTCAAGTCCAACATAAACAAATTCCTGACAAACCGCCCCCTTAAGTAAGACACTTTATCAAATCTCCAATACCAACTATTACTACGATATCCCATTGATTATTGTCCACACAATAACCCTTATCCCCGAGTGGCTTCCAGGCCCTGATAAGTGGTGATCCCCCATGCAAAAAAAAAAAAATTTTTTATCGATAACACAATCTATGAACTTATTGAGTAATGTTATAATTTTAAATAGCATTTTTATTGGTGTGTCATGTTTAATTTCTAAATAGCATGTTCAGATGTGTCTATTTATCTTTATAAGAGGCTTTGTGAATGCAAGAACGATACAAAAAAACATACTATAAATAGGACACTTAGAATCCTGAAGAGATCTTTCAGTTGGAATATATGAGATAGCGTCTGAATGCCTCACATCTGGTAGTATGCCCCATCCTTAGATAGAACAAATAAGAATTGATCAAGACAAGAATTCCAATCGATAGAGAACAACTACAGGACAGATTTAGATCGACACTAGTTTGGCCTGAATCTCTGCACACACACATAGCTCTGTAAATGAATAGAAAATAACAGACCTGTTTAGATTTATTTTATATGTAGAGTGCATTTTTCTTTTTTAAATATATTTAAAAAACTTTTTATAAAACTATTTACACTAAATACAAGGTAAGTTTTTAATGCAAGGAACAAAACATAATACACATTAATAAATAGATGTTTTCTTTTTTTTTTTTTAACTAAAAATATCAATCCAGAGTGCCTCATTTTGAGGAGCTTGTCCCTCCCATAATGAGACACCATGGATTAGAATAGTGGGTTTTTCCTTATTTAAAAAATAAAATGTCAGCCATTAAAAAGTATAGTTTAAATAGTTTTAGAGTACCCAGTAAAGAGTTATCTTTTTAAATATTTAGGGGTATTCAGCTCTGTTTAGAACAAATATCACATTCATAATTATCCCCAACAAATAGTTTTTAAGATATTAAGGCTTTTATTATCCAAGGTATCCCTACTGTTGTCGCCATGTTTGTTTTAGCACGAGCAAAAAAAAAAAAAAAAAAGCAAATATTGCAGAATTTTTAATTTAAAATACAATAAACTATGACCGAATACTTTTACAATTTTTTTTTTTTTTTACACTTATCAAGGCCCAGTGGCCATTCGAGGTTAATGGTTAATGAGTGTACTGTAGAAATTGGACAATATAGTAATCGTTAATAATGGAAATTCAGTAAATTTGTTAAGTGGAACGGCTCATCAAGAACTTGTTTACGTTAGACTTGAAGACAACCATATTGTAGTCAGCTGGAAAGCAGGAAAACGGTAGACACTTCCATATGGCGTGCAGTTCTAAGAAAGAAGCTTTTTTCATGGAATCTACGTTTAGGTTTAGGCACAGAGAAAGAATGTTTCTGTTACAATTTACCATGCCTCAATAAAACAACAGCAATACATGTTGCCTTTTCTCGGACTAGTTCCTCTGATATTGTGGTTGATGTTCTGACTGTTTTTTTTATTGGTCTCTGCTTCGTGACCTTAACCTTTGTCTTAATTTGCTTAATAAACAAACTTGCCTGTGCTCAGTCGAACATTTTCCATGAAAATAATGATACAGCAGAGACAAACTCGCAACATCTCTTCTGTGATTTGGTTGGTTGTTTTTGTTTTACGGCATATCAACCCTTTTCAGGTTATTTAATGCCGAATTCAAAGATTTTGAAGAAATATTTTTTTAATAGAATATATTTGTTGTTTTCAAGTTGGTTTCTATTTAACCCATAGTTGGGACCCTAACAGGTACTACTACTCTGGGTCAGAGTGGACCTGGGAGCAATGGCAATTAAAAGGTGACTCCACACTTCCCAAAGCCCACAAGCTGGGGCCTCACCATCGGATATAGTTTAAAGTCATATCCAGGGCCTCTCTTCTGTGAGATAGAGGTTGCAGGGAAGAGAAAAGGATATCTCCTATGAGGCTACGAAGTCTATTTTGAACTATCAAGGCAGGACAAATCCTTTCTAGCAGCTCCTGCCTAGATGTAAAGCCAAATTAATTTTCAGTCATTTTTACATGCATTTTATTTTGTGTCAGATTTCAGAAGCAAAATAATTCAATCTAGTTACGCTTTAACAGACATTAATTATTAATGGCAAAGAAAAAATATCTTACTAAACGCTCATATTATCACCATCATATTTGGTTTAACATCCATTTTAAATGCCGATATGTGTTGAAGGCTTTTAATAATTGACTTTTAAATTTACCCATCTCTGGCCAGGTCATTAGTTACATCATTCGTTCTGACCATTTCTCCTGAATTTTTGACTAGGCCTTTCCCTACCAACTGAGCCTGCCACATTTACTAACTCAAAAGCTCTCATTCATTCTTTCCATGTAAACAAACTAACAAAGTCTCCTGTTCTGCATACAGATCTTGTTATAACTGTCTTCATTTCTCTCCATGCAAAGCATATCCTCAACAGACCTAAAAGACTTAAACCGAAACACAAGCATATTGCACTGAATGAGACCATCCTTTAGTTAAAAAAAACTCATCTTGTGCAATCTAACAATTACTTCAATTCACAATATTCATGCCTTTTGTCGTACTTGTGTAACCATTTAGTATAATGGTTAGTGTTTACTAATGGAATCAGAGACAGAGGTTCAATTCTTGGTCGAATCATACTAAAAACTAAAAAAAAAAATAAAAAAAAAAAATATTTGATGTCTTCTTGCTAAACATTCAACATTATAAGGGAAGAATGTAGGAACTAGGATACCATTAGAGACTAAGGAGAGGCACGTGCTAGTGTGATTACAAGGAGTGGATGGGTTAAATTTAGGGAACTCCGGCTTTTACTAACTAGCAGAGCAACACCACTGTCTACCAAGGAAAGAGTACCAGGTATGTGTATGCAATCTTATCATGGAGGGTTAAAAAACAAATGGTGACTGGAAATAAATGATATAAGAATGATGCGTAATGTGATGGTATTGTCATGTTGAAAGAATGGATGGGAATTCTTGGGTTAGTAGATGCAAAACAGATAGCAACTCCAGTTCACAAGAGAACAGCAAAGAAAACATAGAAAGTGATAACAATGGACTTGAGAGGAAAAAGTATAAAGATCTCACGAGAGATATGTTAGCTTAAAAGTCAATCTCTACAAACCAATGGACATTAAGCTGATAATGATGAAAAGGAAGAGTCATTTTAATACAAACTAGCAGGAAGACCCAACATTGCTAGAGATTGAATGATGATCAACGGATGTTTCATACTCCCATATTTTTATTGTTATCGAAATCAGATACATCTCACTTTCAATCAAATCAATTAATTGCCTACTTTAACTGGGGACCCATCGCACTGCTTCCTGTGCTTCCTTGCAGTGACACAATCCACACTACATTGCACTGTAGGGAACCTACTATTGATTTCATAAAATTATTTTTTATATAATAGTTTAAATTAAAGGTTAAAATGGAAAAGTCAAGTACCATGGTTCAACTGTGTTCTAAACAGAAATATTCATTTCGCACGACGGCGTTGTCATATAACAGAACCTACTGTTGATTTTATGTCAGACCATTCAGCTTGTGTGGTAATAAAACTTCTCAAACGCACTTGTGATGTTAGATTGTGTAAGGTGTTGCCTGTTCCTTCTTTTATCAAATTATTTCAATTACCGATACTTATCAAAGACATTCCAATACAAAACTTATCAAAAACACTGCTAGGTATATGTATGAAATTTCATAACAATCAGCCCAGCCATTTTGGAGTCTATAAGGAACGAACTCACAAAGTTCCCTTTACATAATAGCACAGATTTGAAAATTTTATTAATTTTATATAAAATAAATTAACAAACTTGTCTGATTTGAAAGTTTGTATCTTTTTCAGTCACATTAGTTTTTTTACCCATAATATATATTTTCATTGATTTCTCATCATCCTTCAAGGCATTACATCCTCCTTTTGAAGAAGTAGTGTTGTATCTGCTGTTTTCATGAGATTACCTTTTTAGGCAGTACCTCCTTCTCTGAGGACCGAGTAACAATTTCTTTTTGTGGCAAACATTTTAAATAAACACCCAAAAGTTTGAACTTCTAAGCATTTTCATATTAAAATATTTCAAAACTAAATTTTTTTTAAAGTGCATATAATTAGACAGCCTTTAAACTTGAACAATGTAAATCAGAAATTTAGTGTTTGGAAGTCAGAATTCACTGGTGATTGATACACAAAGATCTTTGCATGAATAAGCGGTACTTCTACATATTTGAACCGAACCAAACCAAACTAAATATAAAAGGGTTAGGATTAAAAAACAAAAACAGAAACAGTTTGGTTGAAATTCTATAAAAGTACCAAATATTTTTGATAGAGTGGGTGAAGCATAATGGGAAGATTTTAAAGGAAAAGAGAAAATTTTATATTAAAAGTTACGAAAAAAAGCAAGTGTGTGTTTTTTTGTCAGTAAATGTACACCACATGCATAATAATGAGTCCATTTTTGAGTTGTTTTCTGAAATCATGTCCGTGGAAAAAAATATGAATTCTAAGACAACCTTACGAAAATTGGTAACATGTTTTAGGTGGTTGTGCATCATCTCCTCAATAAAAATCCCATTGTGAAAACCAAACCACTAATGATAGCCTGTTCCAACATGCAACATAATAGGTATTTGAAGAGCTTTATATTTATAGCTATCACTACTATAATGAAAAATACACTGGCCCAAAGCCAGACCGGCCTGCACGCCCTCCGGGGCCCGGGTGACATGATCAAAGTGTAGTATCTGTTCCGACAGATGCTGCAAGCTATGACTAGCAAAGACCAGATGTGGGGGCAACCCCACATGCTTGACCTTTAACCAGCTCCCATTTCCCTCCTCTCGGGAGCTGGTCCCCTTTTTCCCTTCCCCCTCCCTTGACTCCTCACAATAAAAATTGGCCTTGTGCCTAATTTGTTCGGTGGGGGAGCAAATAAATACCTACTATAATGAAAAATACAGAACGTCCCAATAAAATGATAACTAGATGAGATATAGAACATGGAGGAAGTGGTTAGCCATTTTCTGTGAACTGGTCCAGGATCAACGTAATTGGAATGCGATGGTTTAAGATGCAGCTTGTATTCAGGTGGAAGCTGATTCCATCCGACCAGGATGATAACCGCTCGAAATCAAGAAATATAGAATAGCAGACAAATTTTATAAACACTTAAGCAATATGTATTTTCACCTAGACAATCTTTTCTACCATTTTTATCCTATGGATATAGAACATAAATGTTATAAAAACAAGCTCATTGTTAAAAACCTATTCAAATTACTAACTATTCCTGTCTATAGGGAGTCGAATCAGAAATAGAACTTTCTTTTTATGCGAATATAAAAATAGAACTTTCTTTTTATGCGAATATAAAAATAGAACTTTCTTTTTATGCGAATATAAAAATAGAACTTTCTTTTTATGCGAATATAAAAATAGAACTTTCTTTTTATGCGAATATAAAAATAGAACTTTCTTTTTATGCGAATATAAAAATAGAACTTTCTTTTTATGCGAATATAAAATAGAACTTTCTTTTTATGCGAATATAAAAATAGAACTTTCTTTTTATGCGAATATAAAAATAGAACTTTCTTTTTATGCGAATATAAAAATAGAACTTTCTTTTTATGCGAATATAAAAATAGAACTTTCTTTTTATGCGAATATAAAAATAGAACTTTCTTTTTATGCGAATATAAAAATAGAACTTTCTTTTTATGCGAATATAAAAATAGAACTTTTATTCAAACAGTTTTTATTTGAACTTTTATAACAAAATTAGGTACTCATGCAAAGAGTGATCCGTGCTGAAATAATACCGTTATTATTTAAAAAGCCATTCTTAACATGGGGAGGGTGTTTTGTACCTATTCTGTACTTTAACCTTACAATTGAATAAAAAAAAAAAACATATCATAAAACTTTAATTAAACGTGGAAATACGATTTTAAAAAATAGCGCGGGTTACTCTCTGCATATTAGCACCCAAAATTATAACTTTTATAATAAAAATATGTTTATGAACATTTTATTTTTTTATACTTATTAACTGTTTTTTTTTTTTTTTTAACTTTTACAATAAAAATATATTATGGGCTGTTTTTAAAACATCAGAGGTGTTTCTATATATATATTTTTATTTATTTTTTTTTTACATCAAACATAAAAATAGAATAGCTATAAACAAAATATTTACGAACTATTTTTTTAGTTAATGTGTCGGCTGTTTCTTTTATGTCTTTTAACAGTGTTTGTGATGTACAATTCTGCTGCTGACATCATCCCATCGACTAATTTGTTTATGATTTTAAAATTGATGTAGCACTTTTAAAAAAGGACCTCTCCTTAAACAAAATCTCGTTGGAATTCACATTAAAAGTTATATATATATATAATTTAAAGGAGATTAGAACAATAGTCTAAAGAGCAGAGTGTATTCAATTATACACTGTATTTTAATGTAATAGTGAAATTACTAGTTTAATTAAAATACAGGAAAGAAAAAGTGCTCGTTGTAATTTAGATATATAATAAGCTCGATAGGTAAATATCCTAGAGCTAATTTAATATTTAGTAATGTGATTGATAATTTAAAAATCAAATTATAATTAAATTAAAAATCTGTTTCATAAAGAGGGAACAACAACAAAATCAATTATAATTGATTTTGTTGTTGCTTCTTATGAAACAGATTTTTAATTTAATTATAATTTGATTTTTAAATTATCAATCACAATACTAAATATATATATATATATATATATATATATATATATATATATATATATACACATACATACAAAATCTCATTTCATATTAGTAAAAAAATTTTTAAAAATAAAAAATAAAAAACAGTGCATAAACATGTTTTGGCACTTCACGGGGAACGTCGACCATGCGTAAACGGGTTTTAATTTAATGGCTGCTCCCTGAGGTTTTCTTTCACTTTCTTCGTATATATCTCATACACTTTTTTTTTTTTAATCGCGCGTGTATTTATTTTATTTTTGGAACTTTTTTTTATTTCTTTAATTGAATTTGATTCATACTTTTATTTCGTTCGTGTTTTTATTTTATTTTGATTTGTTTTGTTATATTTTCCCCACTAAATATTTGTATTTTTTTTTGTTACATTTATTTTTCATACATATTAAAAAAAATGCTTTTGGTTTTTTTTTTTGGTTTACATAGTACCTTCAAAAAAGTTTTGAAAATAAAATAAAAACAAGCACGAAATAAAAGTATGAATCAAATTAAAGAAATAAAAAAAAATTCAAAAACTAAAACAAATACACGCTTGATTAAAAAAAAAAAAAAAAAAAAAGTGTACGAGATATATACGAAGAAAGTGAAAAAAAAAACCTCAGGTAGCAGCCATTAAATTAAAACCAGTTTACGCAAGGTCCACATCCCCTGTAAAGAAGTGCCCATGTTTTTATTATAAAGGTTATAATTTTGTTATAAAAATTCGAATAAAGACTTTCAATAAAACTATTTTTAAATTTGCATTAAAAAAAGATACATTATATAGTTTTGGTCATCCGTACCTAAAAATTTGCGTCACTTCTGCCGAATGGATTTGTAAACAAAGAAGTCCGATGCTTAACTAAAGCCAAAACTTTTGCAGATATGTAGAGGAGTAACTTATCTTGCCTTCGATAACATTTATTTGTTATTGGTTTTGACCACTTTTTCGTAACTCTGTGGATTGTAAATAAACCCAAAAGATATTGTGAAACTTGAATTTAACTTGAAAATACGATTTAAAAAAAAAAAAAAAAAAAGCACGGTAACATCAGTTCATAAGCACCAAAAAATTACAAAAAAACTCCAATAAGATTTCAAACGAAAAAAAAATGCGTGACCAAACACGTGTGTAACGAAAAATGCGTATAATCCAAATATTAACTCGAAAATTTCGATTCGATTGCTTAAAGTTAAAAAATAAAATAAAAAATTATATTTTTAGGTGCTTATTCAAATTAGCACTTAAAAGAAAATAATGTACTCGTTATAGAACCATGTCATATTCCAAAAATTTCGTAAATCAATTAAGTAGTTTTTATTATTCAAGAAAAATTTTACGACTAAGCGAGTTGTGGTGTTTTTCGTCGGACATGATGAAATCCGATGAAATAAATAAGACAACTGAAATCGAAGTGCCGAGGTCAAAAATCAATCTTATGTTCAATATAGTTCAGTAGTAAAATCGCTACAACTCGAAAATTGATTTTTTTTTTTTTTTTTTTTTTTTTTTTTAGTTTAAAAAATAACTACTTGATCGATTTTTACTTAATTTTCGGAGTGCTTTGTGGTAGAGTTGACGAATCGATTTTTTTTAAATATGTCGTTTTGAGCAAAAACAATTGTCATGTCGAAAATAGTAATATATCCAAAAATTACGAAAATCCTTCGAGTATGTTTTTAATAGTCTAGACAACAAATGTACCTATTTACAATGCCCACGGGACAGTGTTAGACACCAGGGTCGTTTTTTAACGTGGAGAAAAAGTACAAAAATAAAAAAAAAAATTGTCTAAGTCGTGAAGGACTGACTGCTCCTCCACCGAAAGAGAACAAGAATTGGAAGAAGAACAGAAACTACACTTTGATCTTGGCCAAAAGGCCAAGACAACAAATATTGTAGCCATAAACATGATAAACAAGTCATCTGAAATATTAGATCAGAGTTATATCCCCTGCGTATAGACTCTTACTATCTACTTTATAACGGCTAAGAAAAATGCAATTTTACGTAAAAATTGCTTTTAATTATAAACATCTGGGTTTGTACACATAGATTCGAAAAAGTTGTCAAAAAACAAATATTATCAAAGGCAAGATAAGTTACTTTTTTCTATTTAACTGGATAATTTTTTAGTGTTTTTATTTCATGTAACATGTTTATTCAGCTCGAAAAACATACGATGTTTACCGATGTATTTGAAAATTGCAAATGGCGGGGTACTCTCTGGTAAACACGGCAAGTTTGTGAAAATGAATTAAAACTATAAACCTAAAATAATACTGTATGTAACTAGCTCAATATGTTACCGTAACAATGTTACGGCGTAACATAGCCTGACATATATGGGTTTTAACAGTATTTTGTGTATTTTTTAGTTTTAACTCATTTCCCCAAACTTATCGGTTTCACCAGAGTGACCCAGACGCACTGACCTGTGCTAACGCCATTTGCAATTTTCAAATACATCGGTAAACATTGTATGTTTTTCGAGCTGAATAAACATGTTACATTAAATAAAAACACTAAAACATTATCCAGTTAGGTAGAAAAGTAACTTATCTTGCCTTTGATAACATTTATTTGTTATATATTTGTTTTTTGACAACTTTTTTCGAATCTATGTGTAGTAATACAAACCTAAATAATTTTCTATTTAATGATTTTTCGTAATTTTTGGATATAATTACTATTTTCGGCATGACAAATACGTAATATTGTTTTGCTTAAAATTTTAATTTTGCTTCATAAGATAAGATTTTTTGAATATGACATCTTCGTTCTGTAACGAGTAGTACAGTACACCAATAATACACCATACAGATTTTTTTTGTATTTTCTTTTAATTGCCGCCATAAGTGCCAATTTGAATAAGCATCGATTTTTAAATAAAGTCTGAGGTTTGAAAAAGTTGTCAAAAAAACAAATACGTAACAAACAAATATTGGCAAAGGCAAGAAGTTACTTTTCTACCTAACTGGATAAGTTTTTAGTGTTTTTATTCAATGTAAAATGTTTATTATGTATTTGTTTTTGACAGCTTTTTCGTACCTCTGTGGATTGTTAATACAAACCCAACAAAAATATCGTAAAAATTGAATTTAACTTTGAAATACTGTATATAAATATAGCGCAGTAACATAGATGCACAAGTATCGTTTTTTAAATGAAATCAAAAAATCAATAATCAGAAAATGTTAAAGGGATAGATAGACAGATATACACACACACACAACCCACGTTTGTTGTATATATTTTTAAACATGGTTTTGTTTTGTTAGCTATTGTACAAAAAAAAATGCCTAATTATTTTTTAATAGATAGGTACAAGTTATCCACATGTAACTGTTTCGACGCATCATTACTGTTCAGTGTGGCTAGACGTAGTAAGTGATTTCAGACTTAGGTTCGAAACCACATCATCTACCTAAGGATAGATGTGTCAACACCAATTATACGAATAGCAGTCGCTGATTGATTGACCGATAACAGATCGATCAGAAAGTACTAGAAGGACTTATCTCACTAAAAAAAACATAAAGACCGAGTAAGTTTTATGTTAGACAATAATAACAATGATTTTTTTTTTCAATATTCCCACACAACGTGGCCCAAAATAAGTGAGGGGTCGCTTTTTAGTTATAACTATCACATAAAATGGGTCCCCATTTTATGACCACTACCGGCATGCTTATGAGGGACACAAATAAAAAGGACAGTAAACAAGTTTTTGTTTTCCTTTATGTAAAATAAATATTTAAACTCGAAATGTAAATGCTATTCAGTAAATATAATCGAATAAACGGTCAAATATGTTAAAAGGATAAAGTAAATTTTTAAAATGCGTAAATAAAACTGTTTTTATTCTTTTTCTTCGAATAAAGTTTCCGTTTTTAAACACAAGAAAAGGCCAACTGAGCCAGAGAAGGAAGCGAGGTAACATTCAAACAAAAAACACAAGTTTTGCTTCGAATAAAACTGCAAGGAACATCTGTACAAGATGGATACGTCTAGTGACATTTAGATTTTCAATAAAAAGTCAGAATTTTCAACGAGTAAAGTGAAAATAAAGTATATAAAGACACGATAACGCGTTGGAAAATAAAAATCGTTCAACTTACCGCCATTGTTGGGGGGGAGGGGTTAACTGAGAATGGTTACAGCGCGGAGCAACAAAAGGGCAGGTAATTCTTCCGCCGGAAGTAACAAAATTAAGGATTACTATTTACTCTTGTCAATGATGATGATTACAAAGAACATCAGCAGAAAATCTCAACAACAACCATCACGATTTTTTTTTTTCGTATATCTTTTTTTTTTATTATTATTATTATTATTATTATTATAATATAAGGCTCTTATTTTTCAAATAATTTATATTCGATGGGATAAAAAAATTAAGTAAACCTTTTATGATTATGAAGATGGTGAATGTTAACGAGAGTGGGACGTGGGATTGACGCCATGTTGTTTTGTAAGATTTTTAGACAGTGTTTTAAAGGCAGGCAACCGTGACATTTTTTCAAGATTTGTCTCCCTTATTAATTGCTAACGCTTCTAACTTTTCCAACTTCAACGTTAAAACTTCGTATCTTATCCAAAATTCAACTTAATTAAAAAAAAAAAAAAAAAAAAAGAAAAATCTTCATACTGTACGTCCCCGTCATCGAACAAAAATGTTATTTTTCAAAAAATTACGTAAATTAATGAAGTAGTTTTTTTATATTATGGAGAAAATATTTTTGACGATCCATAATATCATTATAAGCCATTATAAGGCTAATTTTTAAATTTCGATAGTTCGAATTGAGTTGTCTCATGACCTACTAATATATTAGTACGTCATGTATGCCTCACTTTTTTTTTTTTAATATGGCAATTCTAAACATACCGTTCTCGCTTCATCATGCAATTTGATTTTTTAGTTAAAAATAAAGAACTTGATCAATTTACGTGATTTTTGGAATATGACATTTTCATTCTGTGGCGGGCACATAAATCATAAAGATATTTGTATTTTTTTTTTTTTTTTAATTAGGTTGAATTCTGAACTTACACCAAAACTTCTCAACTATATTCATTATCATCCTCACTTCTAATTATCTGTTACTCCGGCTAAACACTTTATAGAATCATTGCACTGGGACGTAACAGACAAGTTCATAATACTCCTTGTTGTATATAGTCAAATAGAAGGTATTTCTTTTGCCCCCTAATCCTATTTTGAATGGACCGCAACCTCCCACTTCCATACTAACCTGTCTAAGCGCAGTTTGTCAATAAAAGGTACTTGTTCTTTACACACGTGTCCAGTTATTTCTTCTAACAACAGAGTTTGACAGACAACCAGAAAAAAGTTGAAGCTTCAATCTTGTTGATCTGCATCGGTAAAAAAAAAAAAAAAAAAAGCAGGAATATTTATACTACATTCAATTTTGAAAAGAAATCGCAAAAATATGAAATCAAAACAGTGATCGCAAAAATTCAGCATATTGCCAATCAAGAAAAAAATCTGACCTAACCCATCAATTCTTCATTTGCAGACAGAAAGAAAATCAGAGATTTGATGAATATATGACCAAATTGCACTAGAAAGCAAATAAATGCGAATTTGGATAACTCACGGATAAACTGATAAGAGATGGTTTGAAATGTGGTATTTAAAATAACTTGCTTAGAGAGAGAGAATGCTTTGAGATGCATGACTAGATCTGGAAAAAGCAATACAAGTTGGCCTTAGCGCCAAAGATATGAAAAACACTCAAATAATGACTAGATGTCATGCAATCTATCCTGGGTTACGCCGGCATGTTGAAAATTGTAATTTTGCTGTGAAGATTGGTTAATGCAAGAAGAGTTCCAGGGTTAAGTTGCTGACGTATGTCAAACTCGGTAGCTGAGGTCGACGATAGCACCTGGAATAGGTCAATCGGGTATGTATGAGAGAGAACATGGAAAGAAAGAAAGGGAAAGAGAGAGAGCATGAAAAAAAAAGAAGACATCTTTTCTCTCGCATGCAAGTTTTCTGAGTTTGAATGGAACAGTTGAGATTTTTCTAAGATGCGTAGAAGAAAGAGGCGTAAAGACAAGTCAGCCTACAAAAGAAAAATGCAGAACTGCCAAGAGCCAGAAAGAATAAAACCAAGCATTCAGTTAAAAGAAACCAGTCACTTGTTCATTTATTTATCATTTCCAGCCGTTTATTTTTGCTTCATTGTATAAAAACAAGATGGCAGCAATTTTTCATCTGCTAACACGATTAAAGTTGTTATTTTTTAATAATTCAGTAATATTCAGATTATTTCGACTGCATAATTTGGAAGCTACCATTGTAACTTATTAGTATTAACAAAAAAAATCAGTTGAAACCATTGTTTTTTTATTTGAAAACTCCATTTATCAACTACAAAATCTTGTCCCAATTCTGTAGAAGCACAGACAATGTTCCTTCAAATGCCACAGAGGTAAATGCTAAATTCAAAACTGGTAAAAAAAAAATAAAGCAAATAGATATCCAAGCAAAAGTAGATACAGGAGCTATTAGCAACCTACCACAGTGAAAAAAAAATAAAAGTGCTCCTTAAAAAAACTGCAGTGTGACTATTCAGCTTTGAGGGAACAAAAATTGCACAGGGAAAGACATATTATTTAGAAGTAAAATTCTGCAACAATAACATGGTTCCATGTTGTAAATTCTGAGGGATTAATATTGCTAGAGCTCAAAACGTCATAACCAATACTAGTGGCAAAATCAAGTCTGAAAAAAAAAATCTTCCAACAAAAGGCAAAATGATTTGGGAATTTCCCTGTTATTTGGATTATTCTGGTTTTCATCTGGAGGGCACAGTTTTTCGGTCGATGAAACCTCCGACCTTCTTGAAGAAGTTTTGAGATTACATCAACAGGAATGGTGTGAAAATAACACCTAAGATGAGAACAATAATCAAAATAATATGAATCTTCACCTCAAAAATTCGGAAACATAATATTTGATTTTATTGGCTTACTGAATGTAACATTCATGTAGATCCAAAAATACCACCGGTTGTGCACTCGCCTCGACAAATATCAGTAGTTCTTAAGGAATAATTTAAAGCAAAGCTGTACTCACTAGTAAACAAAGGCATCATATCTCCAGTTATTGAACCCACACCATGTGTTAATTAATTTTATTTTATATGTTTTTGGGTTTTTTTTTACATAGGCATAACCTCTTATCAAGGCCATAGACCACTCGAGGATAAGGGTTAAGAGTGTACAGTAGTCAATTAGACAATATAGTAATTGTTAGTAATGGAAACTCAGTAAATTTGTTAACTTAAGTGGAACGGCTCATCAAGAACTTGTTTACGTTGGACTTGAAGACAACCATATTGTAGTCAGCTGGAAAGCAGGAAAACTGAAGACAATTCCACAGGCGTGTAGTTCTAAGAAAAAAGCTTTGTTCATGGAATCTACATTTAGGTTTAGGCACAGATAAAGAATGGGGGGAATTATTGATAGTGTTTTCAGCTAGAGTGAAGTATCACCAATCTGGAATAAGGGAATAGGCAGGTTACAGCAAACTAGAGTGAGAAGACTTTGCCAGGGGAGAATTTATTATTTTAGGATTGGAAATTTGTAAGATTATGCTATGTCTATGTAGCTGATATCGAGTTAAGGGTGGTTTAATCACAGTAGCGTTGGAAAATGTAGAATTGGTCCTGGTCTCAACTGGTAGCAATGTTAGGACTAAATAAATAGGGAGAAAAATATGAACTCCTTCCTTTGTAGATGAGGCGATTGTGATGGTGTTGCTAATCAGATATAATGTAGTATTTTATTATCACAAGTGAATGTGGTAGGGATGGTGGTCGTAAGTTACATAGGATAGTGGCTATCAGGGTATATGCATCGAATTTGTATGTGGCATCTGTTGTTGAAAACCTATAGTCCAGAGGAGAATTTCTGCAATGAAAATATTTTATAGGAGATAATTAGAAAAACCCTAAATGTTGAATGAATATTTGTTTACTTTTTTAAAATGGTAAATGTTTGTTTTATAGTGTTTTTATTAATAGTAAATGTTTACAAAAAAAAATAAAAATGACAATAAAGCATAAATATATCAACGGATTGTTTTAATTCTACCAAATTTTGGCCTGTCAGTATAAAAAGAAAAAAAAATGTTTATTTTTTACAAAGATTTTTAGTAGAATAAAAAGAAAAACAAAATGTCAGTCAGTCTTGTAGCAGAAACAAATAAAACTTTTTTTCTTGTGCATCAGTGCCTCCCCTGACTGTGTGATATGGCACATACTGACCAATCAGAGGCATAGTGCAGGGACCTTCCTTACCCCCTAAGGAACTCTAACTGCTTCTGTTCCAGACAAAAAAAAACTCCTCCTCTTTCCAGCCAGACGCCAAAGAGAGCAGACCTGTTTCCTCACTCTCCCTCTCTGCCTACACCGGTATCGACAATTCCCACTTGGGAATAACTACCGGGCAAAGGCAGACAAGTTTTATCCAAGTTATATCTTTTGGGCATCTTACCCTGACTTCCTTCAATAAACCTTTTCCTTGTTAAGTTTTACGAACTTGTTTGTTCGTTTATTCAGTCGCTTGTGTCGAATTATTTATTTTATTAGGGAGTGCCCAAAAAGCACTAACTCAACTCCCTAAAGTCTAAATTAAAATCGATTGCTTCTTATTCTGGACGCAAGAACCTCAGGTTGCTAGAATGACGTGCTTAAATATCATAATAATAGAGAATCAGCATGAGCAGTTGTCATGCTTTGTCATACATTTGTTCTGCCTTAATTAATCATAAATAATTAGTAAAACTCCCAACATAGAAACCTCTCCGGTGAAAATAGTGATGCAAAAATAGGAGACATTACTTTTGGAATGCCCCTCATGCTCATATTTTAAGAAATTAATTTTTTTTATATATATACTTCTTCCTTTGGTGTTGTAAATTAAAGTAAGAGTTTCACCTTAGCTGAATATGGTTACAAACCATTAGCCATGAGTGAGTCACCTCAAACTGTTAACTGTGCGCGAGCCTTTTCTTGTCTCACACAAAAACATGCATCCACATTTCAAGCTATATTACTTGTCATATACATACGCGCACACAAACATACGCGCCCACGTCCACACACATACATATATTCACGTTCGCATACATACACTCATATTCACGTGTATATACACACACGCTAACATACACACATGTACTCACATACACGCACGCATGGACAACGTCACTTCCCCTTTCAAAGGAAATCCACACATGCGCAAAAGACCACCGGAAACACCTATAAAAGAAAGAGCAATAAGCAGCTTCTTCCTTTTAGGACCGGCTTTCGAGCTGGTTGGTCTACGGACCGACAGCGTGCCTTTTCGGCATGCGCGCGCATGCGCATATCTCACACCACTTGCTACTATGTGGGACAAAAGGCTAACAAACAGTATGTACACTTTATACGCTTTCTATCTCCATGACCTGGATTGACTTTCTCACTCTATCTCCCTCTATAGAACTTGTCCCTGAGAACACCAGCGCATAGCTGATGGCTAACATAGCGCACAGTTTAACTGATGACAACCCTCTATCTTTTTCTTTGTCTACATGCTGGACTATCGTTCCCATTTTCCACTACATCCCTCACTTCTCTTCCCACGCACGAACAAACGATAGTGACCCGAACGTGAGATGAACACACATTTCCTTTTTCCTTCTATACTACCAACCCCGCAACAAACGATGGTTACACCCGTGCGGACATGAACACGTGTTATATTTAAACATTCATTCTTTCAACAGTAAATAAACGACACATTTATCTTATCCAGCAATTGAGTCTTTGTTTCCTTCATTCCATTCGTTTCATTATTTTCTTTTGTAACGGGATTAGGATTTATATATCCTAGTCCTCTACAACTGTTATCACCACAATGTAACATTTTTAAGAATCATGTTGTCTTGCAGATATCCATTGCTTTAATTACCAATATGAAAATATGATTTTACGTAGTGACAAAAGTTAACACTTGTAGGTGACTTACTCATGACTAATAGTTTGTAACCATACTCAGCCAAGGTGAAACTATTAGTTTAATTTAGAACACTAAAGGAAGAAGTATATAAGATAAGTTACTTTGGTTTGTCGGCACTTCTACGGAATTAGCGATCCAGTTCAAACGACGAAGGAACACAATTTCATGATAAGCCATAAACACACTTTAGTTTTTTGTTTTTGTTTTTTACTCTTGTTCAACCCAAACAAGGCATATTGGCATTTGCAACATAAGGGGCTACTATTAAAAATCATGTCTAACAGGGTATTGTGGGGAGTTGAGTAGCAAGATGTCTGTTTACATTACATTTAAACTTCTGCACGTTAGTGCAGTCAGGGAAGCAGGAAATAGGGAGGGAATTCCAAAGTCTAATAATCTGAGGGAAGAACTATTAGAGTAGAACAATGAAGAGATGGGATTTGGTGCTTGTCAGGTTAGTACGTTATCATGGCTTTGACGAGAGGCGAAATCTAAGACTAGAGACTAAGACTGCATTTCTACTGTAAGATGTCAGCCGAACCAAAATATCTTATATTCTTGTGTTCCTGGCCCTGATTCCTATCTCCGTGTGTGTATGTGTAGAATTTTCTCTACCAAACTACTCTATCAATTTTTGGCCTACAGGCTTGAAACTTAATACATACCGGCTTTGGACCAATGGAACAAATTCGATTTGGTTTTTAGCTGGTAGAAATGGCTGCAAATTGGTTAAAATTGGCAGACATGGGTCGACTAAACGTGTATCTTCTACATATACGCAATTACACATTTATATCTTTAAAACACTCATCTTTAACAATGTTATTTTTTAAGTTTTAATATGCATATGGACTTAGCTCAAATAGTAACAAATAATGCTGGAGAGCGATATGTTTTGGTTTCGATTCTAGCTGATTGCAGCCAAGTCATATTATTTTTATTAACTTTTGAAATCACTACTCTATGTTGGGTACAATATAATAATTAATAGAGAATTAGCTCTATAATAATGAATACGAAATCTGTATTAATTAGAATATCATATTTAAGCATATTTTATGACCAGGCAACATAATAAGTAGTGGGAGTGAATCAGGAGATTAAAAGCAGATGGCTGGAATTAATTACCCTCTTTCTTTCTTCAGTTCATCTGCTATGCTTTCTTCCTTGCTATCTAAAGTAAGTAAGTTTTTACAGGAATGTGGGAACTTTAAGTATTTTCAACCAATGAAAATCGTTTCAAGTCTCAAAAAGTAACACATCTATGTGAAAGTAATAAATCAGTGCAAACTTGGAAACTCTTATAGAATCTGGTCAATAAAATCGTTTTTCTCTAGAATTCTCAAGTCGGCTGCACCTTTAACAAGATTCCAAAATGTCTGCTCAACACAACCCTTCATGCATTTGGCCGGAGGAGATGATAAAGAACTCAATGATTCACATACTAGCTTTCTTCATATGCTCACTAACAAGAAAAAGGTAACTAAAGGCACAGATACACAACATACTGCTACCAACTTACCTATATTGCTTCCATAGAAATATTGATGTTATTAACATTTTTAACTTGAGACTTGAGACTATTTACTCAATTTTTTTTGCCCAAACAAATTAATTACCTTCTTTCTTTCTCCAGTTTATTTCACTATGTTTTCTTCCTCACTTCCTAAAGCAAATAAGTTTTCACAGGAATGTATGAACTTAAGTATTTTTAAACAATAAAAATAGTAACACAAGCTATGATTAACATTTTGACTTGAGATTATTCACTCAACTTCAACCAAAACCAAACATGTGTTTGCACTACAAACCATTTACTTACTGGAAACAACTTTTATATACTTATAAAATTTTAAGATATAAAAATGTTTGGTTATAAAATGTCGTTTTCGCAATTCTTCATTCGCAAAACTAAGTTTATGTTTTAGTTAGCACTTGTTAACTGGTGGCCCTTCTATTCTCGCAATGTTTTGGTTATTTCAATCTTATATGCATGCACGTCCATATATTTATTCTTTATTTTTTCCTTCACTAAAACATAACATTTGTTCCCAAATTATATCAATAGTTGGTATGGTTCTCAGCTATATCAAAAGATGCTATTGTCATCTAAAATGGGCATATCAAGGCAGAGGAACTGCACCACATATGCACAAAAATAATATTTACACACACATACCATAAAAGGAGGTGGGTGCAAAACAAGCAAACAGAAATCTGATTTTAAGTTTGAAAGAAATTTACTTTGAAATTTGATGAACAAAAAACAACTAAACACACTACAGGATGGAACGATAAAATTGTTATTCTAGAAAAGATGAAATAATTCCATTTCCGTTTGATGTAAACCGTTTTTTTTTTTTTTGTGTTACAGGCCATCTACTAGTTGGCCAGTTGTGTACAAATCTCAAGAGTGATAGGAGCCTTCTATCATGTCTGAAAGTGACACAATGTTCAATGAGCGAGATCGGAGAAGCGCCGCTGTACAACTCATGCTCTTTACTGATCCAAGTTACGACAACAGAACCCTTGCTAGCACCTTCAAAATGCAAATCTGGACGATTCAGTGCTTGAGGGCACAGCTCAATGAAGTTTCCACCCACGGTTATGGTTTCAACTGAGGGCCACATCATGCTACCTCACATCTTCAAAATCGGCTTGAAAGTAGACACAAAAATGTATCTGGATGTGCTGAAGAATATGGTGATCCCCTGGTGCAATCAGTGGCAAACCGTGCGTATGGCAGCAGGGCTTGGCGCCAGCCCACAAGTCTAAAGAAATCCAAGCTTTGCTTCAAGAGTGCTATGACTTTGCACCCTTCTCTCACTGGCTTCTCTCCTCCCTGGACCTGAATCCACTGGATTACTTCATTTGGTTATACATTGAGAACATCATCAACATGACCTCCCATAACACCAAAGCCAGCCTGATCACTAACATCTGCCGAGTATTTGCTGATCTCTAACCAGCGTTTGTAGAAAAGGCATGCTCCCGGTTCCGGACCCATATCGAGGCGGTGATTGAGGTTAAAGGGGGCTACATTGAATAGCTGTCAGCTGGATTACTTCATTTGGTTATACATTGAGAAAATCACCAACATGACCTCCCATAACACCAAAGCCAGCCTGATCACTAACATCTGCCGAGTATTTGCTGATCTCTAACCAGTGTTTGTAGAAAAGGCATGCTCCCGGTTCCGGACCCATATCGAGGCGGTGATTGAGGTTAAAGGGGGCTACATTGAATAGCTGTCAGCTGGATTACTTCATTTGGTTATACATTGAGAAAATCACCAACATGACCTCCCATAACACCAAAGCCAGCCTGATCACTAACATCTGCCGAGTATTCGCTGATCTCTAACCAGCGTTTGTAGAAAAGGCATGCTTCCGGTTCCGGACCCATATCGAGGCGGTGATTGAGGTTAAAGGGGGCTACATTGAATAGATGTCAGCTCTACTACATAATCAAGTTACCTGAATTGATTTTTTCAATAAAAGTTTTAAAATAAAGCTGTAGTGGCCACACTCTCAGTATGAATGGCAGTGCAGAGCTGTTTCTCAGCAGATTATCAGTGAATTAGGTGAAGAGCAGTTGGTCCATGAGATTGGAGAATGCTTTTTGTCAGTGAATGCGGTGGAGTTTATTTCAAGAATTCGATAGGTGTAAGCAGATCATCTCCGCCAAAGATGTACAGATGAAAAAAAAAATTCTATCTGGAGTTACATGAAAACTCTCTAGAAAAATAGCAGCATGGAATTCCTAGGACGAAAACTGTCATCAATAATTCAAAACGTCAAAGATATTTCCTCGACCTATTATCAAAAAAAAATTAGAAGCTTAAATATGTTGATCTGGCCAATAAAAACCTCAGAAATAAAAGGAGTGAAAAAAGAATTAAGTAAAAACTCAATTTCAGAATAAGATCGACCCCCCCCCAGCCCTCTGACAAAAAAATAAAAGAACGGGAGGGAGAGAAATTAACAGCACCACTTTTTCTTTTATTGGCTGTTTTTCATTCTTGTTATCTATTGTTGATTGTTCACAGACCAGAATTACAACATTGGAAAATACAATTGTCTGACAAATCAAAGAACAGCTTATGTCAAAATTTGCCTTTATTGCTCTGACAATCAACATTGCTACTGTTTGTTTTGCTTCTTTCTCTTCATCTTCTCACCGAGAGTGACATCACATCAATCGTCTGGTGAAAACCTTCCATGAAGGACGACACATCAACCCGTTGAGCGAAGAACTTCTATACTGTATGTACAGTAATTTTATTACATTTTCATATCGTGTAGTCCAGAGAACATTAGAATCCCCACCCTCTTATAACTGCATAGAGCTGAGACTATCTCTACTGGGAGATCATCCATTGTGGGGGCACCGTTATGTTGTTATAGTTGCTACAGAACACACACATGTAGACTGATTATAACACACATACACACACACACACACACACACACACACACACACACACATGCATACACATATTCACATGACCTAATGTCAATATACAATACACATTCTTCATAAATGAACATTTTTATTTTCCTTACTAATGAAACATTCACTTGAACTTTCTAACATTTTTTTCTCCATCCAGAACCATGAACTTATTCCATTATTAACACCCTTCTCTTTTCTCATTCCTTGTTTATTTATACACTAGCGGGGGTGCCTGGTGTTGCCCGGGTGTTTGGAGGTAGCTGCTGAGCCATAAAAAAAAAGTTGTAGTAGGCAGGCAGGCTTAAACCCGTGACGCGAAGGCGGAAAAAAAGTGAAAGAAAACCTGATATCTTACTGCTACGCTATGATGCGACAGGAAGTGAAACGCGTTCAAATTTAGTGATGACAATCAAAAAGTTGATTTGCAGAAATGAATAGTTAAGTAAATGAGTTCATGCAGACACAGAAATGAACTTCTGGCTGCAAGCCAGTTAAGCTTCCCACTTCCTGCCGTTTTATTTATTTTTCTCCACGATGTTTGGGAAAACCAGACCAAAAAAGGGGGAGCTCTGGTAGTGTCCAAATGAATAGCAATTGTCTGATGTGAAGAGTTTCCTCCACATTGATCAAAGCTGATTGCATTCAAAATGTCCCTGACAGGAAAACCGGGCAGCTGCATTTGATCTGATTAATTTTGCTTTATTTATACAAAAAAGACAAACAAACACGCAAAAGGACAGGAAGGGGGCAATTTTTTAAAACTCAATCAAAATTAAGATAGAGACGACGTCTGTTCACAAATTGTAGATGTTATCATCTCGGGAGTATAACAAAAGTTCTCCAAAATAGTAACCTCATCGAAAACCCCCACGAAAAAAGCCTTTCTTGAACATACAAAAACTTGTGCAGCCATTTTGTCTTTTATATATATAGGTTAACAAAGATCAGGGGGTCACTAAACTATGGCCCGCAGGATGGATTTAGTCTGTGACATCAGTTCATTTGGCCCACCGACTGTACTTGAATTTGCTTGATAAAACATATGGAACATAAAACGTTTATGCTCCGGGTTGCTTTGTTCTTTAAATTAGGCATTTCATTTCTCCCAGTTCTCCTCTACCCCTTAGTAAGCCGTAGCTTTACCAGTGATCCCTGCATTTCTTGTGTTTCAATAGGACTAACACAAGCAATATCTCACACCAATTAACTACAAAACAGCTAACATGTAACACAAGAAGGAATGGCCGTGAAATACATAGGTCAAAAAGATATAAACAACAAGTGTACTACTGCACATAACAATTATCTGAACAATCTTTTCTTTTCTATTTAGTAAGGGGATGTAGTAATATCATGGAACTACTTTCATATGTACATTAACTGTAACCCTTTGGCTAGGAATGAGAAAAACTGGTCTTGGTTGGTTGGTTGTTTTTGTTTTACGGCATATCAACCCTTTTCAGGTTATTTAATACCGAATCCAAAGATTTTGAAGAAAAAAATTTTTTAATAGAATATATTTGTTGTTTTCACGTCGGTTTCTATTTAACCCATAGTTGGAACCCTAACAGGTACTACCACTCCGGGTCAGAGTGGACCTGGGAGCAATGGTAATTAAAGAGTGGCTCCACACTCCCCAAAGCCCACAAGCTGGGGCCTCACCATTGGATATAGTTTAAGATCATATCCAGGACCCCCATTGATGGACTTTTACCCTCTGCAGGGGGGCAGTCGGCGTATTCTAATGCCCCACCGACAGGGCCAAAACTGGTCTTGGAGGCTTGGACATTAACGTGTGTTCTCTTATATATAGTCTATGTTAAATAAATCATTAATCATGTAACAATTTTTTTTTTTATTTTTTAAATAGGCATCATCACTTATGAAGATCAAGAGCGTGCAGTTCTAAGAAAGAAGCTTTGTTCATGGAATCTACGTTTAGGTTTAGGCACAGAGAAACAGTGTTTCTGTTACAATTTACCATGCCTCAATAAAACAATATTAATACACATTGCCTTTTCTCGGACTAGTTCCTCTGATATTATGGTTGATGTTCTGACTTTGTTTTTTTATTGATCTCTGCTTCGTGACCTTAACCTTTGTCTTAATTTGCTTAATAAACAAACTGCTGCCTGTGTTGCATCTGGACCAAAAAGCTGGTCAGACGACTTAGGTGTGTCAGAAACTTCGTGAAAAATATTGAATAATTTGACCCCCTGTCTTTCCAAACTTATAACTACTCGAAAAATGTAATTCAAACCCTAATTTATTTTTCAATTAAAGGAGTAAGGAACAAGGTTTCATTAAAAAAAATACAAACAAAAACTTCGGACTTTACAGGTAAATTTCCAAAAAACTGTTCTATTATTTTTTTTTGTTTTAAATTAGAATATATTATTTATTGATCTTTTATCTTCAATTTGTGATATATAAAACTTTGGCACATAAATTAATTATTTACTTTTTAATAGACATTTCAAAATGGGGGGGGCGTGAATTAATTCGACCCCCTGTCTTTCCAAACTTATAACTACTCGAAAAATGTAATTCAAACCCTAATTTTTTTTTCAATTGAAGGGGCAAGGACCAAGGTGTCATTAAAAAAAAAAAATACAAACAACGTGGTTTAAAAAAAAAGGTTTTAAACTTCGGACTTTACAGGTAAATTCTAAAAAAAACTGTTCTTTGTTTTTGTTTTAAATTAGAATATATTATTTATTGATCTTTTACCTTCAATTTGTGACATATAAAACTTTGGCACACAAATTAATTATTTACTTTTTCATAGACATTTCAAAAAAGGGGAGCGTGAATTTAAAAATAAACGTTTGTCTAAAATATTATATTCAGTTTATTGAAAAGAGCATAAAATTTCACATTGACCCTGAAAATATCGTAAAATTAGAATCAATAGAAAAATTTTGATAGATTTTTAAAGTTTAAAAATTGAAAAATACTGAACTCGTAAAATTCAACTAATTTCATTACTTTTTTTTAAAAAATAAAAAAATAATATTTCTATTACTTTTAATACAACTTTAATACTTTATTTTGGAAGTATAATCCATAAAGAAAATAAACAACCCACTTTTAAAAAAGAAATTACGAGTTTTTTATATTTTATTCGAAGTTTCATGTTAGGGGTGTCAAAAATTCCTACAAAAATTCTGATACACCTTGTGGTGAAATTCATGGTTTCTATCACAATTGAGGTAGTTACCGGCGTTCTTAGAATATTTTAACATTCTTATAGTTTGACCAGTTGTGCTTATTGCACAAGCCTTTTCTCGTCTCACACAAAAACATGCATTCACATTTCAAGCTATATTACTTGTCATATACATACGCGCACACAAACATACGCGCCCACGTCCACACACGTAAACATATTCACGTTCATGTACATACACTCACATTCACGCGTATACACACACACATGCTAACGTACACACATGTACTCACACATGTGCACACGTACGCACACAAGGGCAACGTCACTTCCCCTTTCAAAGGAAATACACACATGTGCAAAAGACCACTGGAAACAAATATAAAAGCAAGAGACAAGCTGTTTCCAGCCCTTTTCAGACCAGCTTCCTAGCTGGACGGTCTACGGACCGACAGCGTGCCTTTTTGGCATGCGCGTGCACGTGCGTGCCTCCCACCGCTTGCTACTATGTGGGACAAAAAGCCAACAGACAGTACGTACACTTTATACGCTTTCTCTCTCCATGAACTGGATTGACATTCTCACTCTTTCTTTCTATATATATACAACTTGTCCCTGAGAATACATTCGCGTAGCTAACTGCTAATATGATGCACAGCTTAACCCACTATCTTTGTCTTTGTCTACACGCTGGACTATCATTCTCATTTCTACTATATTACTCACTTCTTTTCCCACACGCAAACAAACGATAGTGAGATGAACATGCATTTCCTTTTCTTTCTATACTACCAATCCTGCAACATATGATGGTTACACCCGCGTGGACATGGACACATGTTATATCTAAAACGTTCATTCTTTCAACAGTAAATAAACGACACGTTTATCTTATCCATCAATTGAGTTTTTGTTTCCTTCAATTCCATCCGTTTCATTATTTTTCTTTTGTAACGGGATTAGGATTTATATATCCTAGTCCTCTACATTGTATCCTCATTATTGTTTAGCATGCCAATAAGTTGTTTTAAATGTATGTTAGAAGCTTTATATGTGTTGTCATACAAACAGTTTCTTCCGGTGTTTAAGTATTGTCTTTTCTTAACAACTCTTTTTGGGAATCTGGAATTGGAGTGTTGTCGATAATAAGTTCGATTGTTTACTGTTCAGAATCAGATAACAAACATTTCTGTGCGAGTTGTCTACATCTGTTTACAAAATCATCTAACGACTTTTCTTGTTTTTGTTTATAAGACATTAGTTTTAACCGATTGACTTTGAAATCTTCTTTTGGTTCTAGCTGCTCTATCAACCTGTTAAACATAACTTCAGGAAAACGTTTTTCTTCTTCCATCAACAACCACGGGTTAAACCTCCTCTGTTCCCCGTTTACTGATTTGCAATAAAATGTAGTTTACTCACGTTTCTCTCTTTATTTTGTTAAGAATTCCCCTCATATATTAATGCTTATCTCAAATATTGAGCACTTTTTTCAGGATAGGATTAAATTCTAAGTATTAATATTGATACCAATATTTATATTGCCATTTTGAATTTTGAATATAAATATATATTTATATATGTACGATGGCTTTCTTTTGCAAATTATCAAATTTACATATTCTGGTTGAATTTTATCATACACTTTTTTTTACAGACTACCAAATACCAACACAAATGGGATTTATTTTCTGTAAACTTTTACTTTTGCCAAGGATCTTTGCCATTTTTTCTGGACGCTGGATTCTACAATTTTGGGCTTTACCTTCTATATTGGAATTATTAACTAATATAGAATATAAAAATAATCTTCATCTCTATTCCTGGGACACCATTCAAACTGTTGTTGCGGGCCAGAATATAAATATTCTAACTCGCTACAAAAGAAAATAATGAAACGAATGGAAAGAAGGAAACAAAACTCAATTGCTGGATAAAATAAATATGTCATTTATTTTCTGTTGAAAAATGAATGTTTTAGGTGTAACTCGTGTTCATGTCCACGCGTGGAAAGAGGAGTGAGTAATGTAGTGGAACAGAAATGGCAGTCCAGCGTGTAGACAAAGAAAAAGATAGAGGGTTGACATCAGTAAAGCTGCGCGCACATGTTCCACGTGGAAATGTCTTCAGGCCACTAGCTGTGGACGCAAACTTGTCTGGTTGATGGATCAAAGCAAAAAGGGAAAAAAAGAGTGAGAAAGTCAATCCAGTTCATGGAGAGAGAAAGCGTATAAAGTGTGCGTACAGTCTGTTAGCTCTTACCCCACATACAGCAGCAGGGGATGTGATGTGCGCGGGCGCATGCGCCCCAAAAGGGCTTGTGGTTGGTCAGTCGACCGTTCAGGTTGGAAGCTGGTTCGAAAAGGGAAGGAAATAGCTTGTCTCTTGCTTTTATAGTTGTTTCCGGTGGTCTTTTGCGCATGTGTGGATTTCCTTTAAAGGGGAAGTGACGTTGCCCATGTGTGCATACATGTGCGCGTATGTGTGCGTACGTGTGTGTACGTTAGCGTGTGTGTTTATGCACGTGAATGTGGGTGTATGTGAATATATCTACGTGTGAGTGCGTGTGCGCATATGTTTGTGTGCGCGTATATATATGACAAGAAATATGGCTTGAGATGGAACGCATGTTTTTGTGCGAGACTAGAAGGGCTCGTACACTGTGTATCTTTAAATACATATCCTTCTCTTGATTAATCTAATTCTTGCATTGGATCAGCTTAAATAATTGATGCCCTTATCTATGTTCCTTTAAAAAATATTTTTAACTAATTTTCAATAGATGCGCGTTTGCTAAAGACATTTCGATCCGAAGAAAATTTAAAAAAAAATTCTTGTATTCCTTGTTTCAAATAAAAACATTTTTGTTTAAAAATTCTATATTTACTAAATTTAAATATGAATCCTACAATTCTTATATATATATATATATATATATATATATATATATATATATATATATATATATATATATATATATATGCACACACACACACATATATATCAAATTTTAGCATTCAATAAATTTTAAAAAATTATGACGTGAAATGGTTAAATTTCAAATCAAAAGATTTTTATTATTCTATGTAAGACAAAGAATACATTTTATTCTGAAGTATATATATATATATATATATATATATATATATATATATATATATATATATATATATATATATATATAGTAAGTGATAAAATATATATGGCGGATAAGTTACACTGAATATTCTGCGTTTCATCCACTCTAGGACTCTTCAGGCTATATTAAAGATTATGACATTAAGAAGGTTTTGTGTCTAAAATCCATTTAGTATTACATAGTATTAAGTATTTTTCGTCTTGAGCTATACGAAAAAAAAATATGATAACATAAAACTCCATTATGTGTTTTGTAGTGTATTTTCACATTTCACAATTGTTTTTTTTTTCAGTTTACATGCGTTGCACTAAGTGGATTTTAAGTTAAAACGGCCACGCTTGAATATTATTTAAAAAAATTAAACAGGTAATAGTCAAGTTTGCCTGCTTTTTTTTTACATTCCGGTTTCTGATGACTATTTAGCTAGATAAGTAGGAGGCATCGCCAAAAAGTGAAAAAACAAAAAAAAAAAAAAAAAAAAAAAAACAAGTTATTGTTTTTTAAAATGAATTAAAATCTATTAAAATCCATTATTCTTGAGCAACTTCGTTTTTCCAGAAAGATAAAAGCATAAATTTTATCATATGCAAAGCAAAATAATATAAAACTTTTTCTACTATTTTTAATAGAATTTAAATTTTAAAAATTTCCAAAACCATACCATTCACTGCTACTTTTGCCTCAATCGATAAACATTTAAATATTTAAAAAAAAATGTTTTTAGACCAATTAATTTTTTTTTTGTCTAAATAAAATTTAGGATGATTTCCTATGAGAATATGCAAAAATATTATAACACTAGCATTGGTACCCGGCGTTGCCTGGGTTGGCATGAAGTTTTCATCATGGGTAACGTAGATACCTCCACAACAATTTCAAAAATAAAAGAACGGATAAAAACATGTAAATGTAATCGCCCCCAAAAAGAAGTATCTGATACCTTCTCCATCAGATATCTCGGCAGAAGGGATCACTGTCCTAAGAAATCTCACGATTTTGTGAACCTAAAAAAATAACGTTTATAAACATTTATGTGTGCATTTATTTTGATAAATGTGTAGTTTAGCGGCGTAAATTATTTGCCAGAGAAAAATATATAAAAACCATTTATTTTTATATAAAACACATTGTTAGACCCAAAGGCTGAAATAAAACCAGAAAAAAATTTCATTTTTATTATTTTTATCATTTATATTTATTATTCGATGCCACTATATTGCTTTTAAAATTTGGCCTTTCTAAGGTTTGGCAGATTGGCCTATATAAGCTCTTTCATGAACTATGTTTTTGGCTGCCATATTTTTTTTGTAATGAAAGAGCGTAAAAAGGCAAAATTTGGCCTTAAAAAAGCCAATCTGTCAAACCTAAAAAAGGCCAAATTTTAAACGTGTAAGGCATGCAGATTTAGTCTAATAAAAAATGATAAAAAACATAAAAATGATTTATTTTTTGTTTTATTTCAGCATTTGGGTCTAATAATGTTTTATATAAAAATAAATAGTTTTCATAATTTTTTGTCTGTCAAATAATTTATGCCGATAAACTACATATTTACCTTTATTTTTTGTAAGGGCACTTTTTTTACTGTTTATTTTTTAAATAAAGGGAATTTTCGATTTGTTTTTTTTAGGGGGGGGGGGGCTTTTCGAATTGCTTTTTATTTGTCGCTTTATGTTTCTAATGTAAACCCCACCGCCCGCCCAAAAACTAAAAAAAAATTGAATTTGTCATATTTTGGGGTTTGTTTTGTTTATTAAATTGTTAGGTGAAAGTAGAGAATTGTCTCATAAAAATAATTAAATTTATCGTTATTTTTATGTTTTCAATGTAATCCCCCCCACACACACACCAGAAAAAACAAATTGTATTTGTCAGATTTTGCCCTTCCCCTCAACTTGAAAAAATGCTAGCGGTGACATGTCTCGTTGAACGCTTGGTGACCATTTTACGTTAAATTTATATAGAAAAGTGATTCCTCATTCTAACATGTTATTTTATTTATTTTATTTTTTTTCAAAATTTCTTCTCTCATAATATTTATAAAGGCTGTTTAAATGTATTAGGCTGAAAAAAAAGTAGATCTCTACTTTTTTAGGGGTTAAATGCCACTGGGTCACGTCGTATAAAGTTAACTTTTTAATTAGAAAATTAAGTTTGTAATTGATGAAATTAACGCAAAAAAAGAAAAAAAAAGTGGAAATTGTGGAATTTAGGGGGGAAGCAATAGATCTTCGTTTTTTTTAGGTATTAAACGACACTCCATTTAAGGAATAAAATAAACAAATGAAATCTTTTCAGTTTTTTGTAAGTTTTTTTTTTTTGAATATTTAAAAAAAAACAATAAAAGCCAAACATTTTTCTATCTACACGGAATTATTTTTCCAGCTAGAAACTTAATGAAATTACCAAATGATATTTGGTGAACGTTTGTTTTTTTTATGGTGAGCATTTAGGGGCAAATAACTCTAAAAAAAAAAAGTTTTAAAAAAAGGTCGCTGTTGAAAATATTAATTCCAAAATAAATTAAATTAAATATATATGATCAATATTGTTTAAAATTTATTAAATAACAATTTTAAAAAAATTTATTAAATAACAATTTTAAATAGAATACTTAAAATAAATTTCTCGCTAAAAACATTAACTAAGATACCATTATTTAGTAAAATCGATTTTTCTTAATGTCATATGCAAATAAGGTGATCTCTTAATGGTATATTTTTGCAATTATCATACTATATATAGAAATAAATGTAAGACTAAAGTTAGGCAAGCTTTGTATATATTAATTAAAATTGTGAACAGACATACAGCAATATGAATTTATATATACAGATAAGTACCTGAACTATAAATAATTCCAACTTTTTATATTACTGTAATGATAGTTTTAAAATAAACTATGGCAGCCTTGATAGGACTAAATAAACTTCATTTAGCCATGTAAATTTGAAGGGTTTAATTTTTTTCATAATCAATATATATATATATATATATATATATATATATATATATATATATATATATATATATATATATTCCTAAAATATGAAAAGATAATTTTTTTGTTTATAATAAATATTTTCCTTTGCTCATGAAAAAAATGAAACCCGTTTTTCTTTTTTTTGTGCTCAGTTACTTTTTTTGTTTTCTTTTTTTATTTTATCTATAATTCTCATTCTCCCACAATGCAACATATTTTGTTCAGTTTCGGTTGATTATTTTAAGCATATTTGTACTCACAAATAAAGAAGGGGGGTTATATATATATATATATATATATATATATATATATATATATTTAAAGTGATGGTTGTGTAGTTCCAACGAGAGAAAAAATGTATATTTAAAAGAGTGTAACTTTGACCGACACTGTGAACACTTACAGTTGGAGACAGAATGTCTGAACACTGAACACACGCATAGCATCAGTCTGAAAAACATATTTAATATCAGCGGAGGCATATCTACAAACTCCCATTTTAAAGAAAAACTTTTTACGAAAATATCTGAAGAGAGCACACCCTAAGCTCGAAACGCGTTATAAAAATATTTTAAAATAAAAATATGATGAAAACCTTTAAAAAAAAACCACAATTGTTGATGGCTACACTCTTTTAAATATATATATATATATATATATATATATATATATATATATATATATATATGAATATCGATTATGACAAAAAAAAAGTACACCATTATAAAGTCCATTCTTCACAATAATAGGTGAAAATTTCGTATTGATTGGATAATTACTTGATTTTTAGTAGATTTTTATAAAGAGACCCCCGTCAAAAATACTAACTCCCTCCTTCCGTTTTCGCCTGCCTAATAATTAGAGATGATCAAACAGACAATAAAGCCATTCTTGACATGAGGTAAGGGAAGGCTTTCAGTTGTCTAAGAGAAAGTGGTCATACGAGGGGCGTGGAATAAGTAATGCCCTGACCCACTTCCCATAGTAGTAGAGCAACGAAACTTGGTACAGTTATTAGTCTTTCTCTACATAGGAACCACCTAAAGCTATGCAGTTCTCCCATCGTTTGATGCAGCTCTGGAGACCGATTTTGTAGAACACCCAAGGTTAGTCCTCCAACCATGATGTGACTTCAGAAATCAAGGCTGCATCATCTGGGAAACGCTTTCCTTTCAAAAACAACTTCATGGCTGGGAAGAGGTGAAAGTCAGAGAGTGTAAAATCAGGAGAGTAGGGAGGATGGGGAAGGACTTCATAACCACATGCCCGTACTTCTTATCTGGCGACATGCGAGTTGTGGACCAGAGCGTTGTCCTGCACGAGTAGGGTACCTTTGCTGATCTTGCTCCGCCTCTTGATTTTGATAGCTTCCCTTAATTTCCTCAAAAGTGAAGCATAATAGGGTCCTGTAATTTTAGTACCCTTTGCCAAGAAATCTGTCATCACTACTCAGTCCTGGTCACAGAAGACTGTGAGCATGACCTTGCCAGCAGAGGGCTGCACCCTTGCCTTCTTTGGAGGTGGTAAGTCCAAGTGCTTCCACTGCATTGACTGGGCTTTGGTCTCTGGATCATAGTGATGGACCCAGGTTTCATCCTGTGTAATCAGTCTTTTGAAAAACTTTGACTCATCTTCTTGGCACATCTCCAAATTCATCCTTGAGCACTCAACAAGTTCTCGCTTCTGGAATGGTGTGAGCAACCTGGGAATCCATCTGGCAGACACCTTATGCATATGCAAATGGTCATGAATGATAGTTTCCACAGACCCTGTACTAATCTTGACATCTTGGGCTATTTGGCGAATATTAATGCGCCGATCTTCCAAAATGGCAGCCTCAACTTGACAGACAGATGCCTCATCAATGGCAGAAGGAGGGGCGACCAGGTCTGGGAGCTGTTTCCACAGACTTCCGGCCATGTTTGAATTCACGATGCCAGCGTTTTACAAGGTCATTATGATGGGGCATTACAACAATAAGTTTCTTTTATTTCATCAAAAGTCTCTTGTGGTGTGCGTCCTTTCAAATACAAAAACCGGATCACTGCTCGACATTCAACAGGCTCCATTTCACACCTGACTTATTTCAAACACCTGTAAAACAGAAACCACTATTAGTTCAGAGCTGTAATTTGACACATAACCCGTAGAGATATAAATCATTGCACATGCAAAATTTCAGCTAAATGAGACAACTGAGTCAGGGGCATTACTTATTGCACGCCCCTCGTATCTTACTTGTCACTGTTGTTCAATCTGTGGAAGTCAATGTTGACTATAAACAAAAATCAACATAAAACAATTTTTTATTGCATTATGTTTGTTCCCTTCGAACTCATTATTTACAAGTTAATTATATCAAATGATATTTGCTCTTGTTTTTTTTTTTAGTACAAGAAATAAATGTGTGCACAATTATGCACATGATTTTATTAGGTATATGGAAAATTAATGGCCGATCCCTAAAATGCATAAATATTTTGAACCCCCTTTCACTTAAAAATTCACCAAAATTCAGGATATCAATCAATTTTAATGACATTTTCAGTATTTATTTATTAATGTATAGAATGTAATGAACCTAACATTTTTTTTTAGAATCTAAATAGAAATGTATTATTTTGTTTAAACAAAAACATCTTTACTAAAATTATAGTTTTAAAAAAATATTTCAAGAATATTACGAAAACAGTCCCTTTAGTCTGCGTCAGTGAAATCAATATGATGTTATCGTTGACTTAAGCATTGCTTATTTAATATTTTTACAAAAAAATATAACTGCAAAAGATATTTCCTGTAATTTTAATGGTAGTGTAAATTTTAAATGGAATATTCTAATATTTTCCTTGGACATATGAACATATAAACATAAGCATGAGATTTTTTTGTATAATCTTAAAAAAAAAAATGGAATAAATTCTACTAACGATGAATTTAAAGAGGTATAGATAGGCAACATTATAAAAAAACAACGTGAGAAATTCTACAATTATAAGCAAGCTCCTCATTGGTTGATTTGCTCACCCACTGTCTTTGTTTAGACCAATCAAATTAGTTGTTGTTTTAACCACCGAGCAATGTGCTTGGTAGGAAGTTGAATGCTTTTTCTTTAGTTCCAGACATGCAACCAAATGAGAAAGAAGGAACTCAACTCACTCTGGATATGAGGCATTTGGGCGCTTCTACCCTCGTCTCCTTGAGACTTTATTTTAAGCTTAAATAATTAGGCTCTGTTAGTATTATATGTGTCTCCCAGAGACGTTTTTAAGGTTTCAATTACTGACCTGTCATTAATGACTTTCCTTCAAATGAACACTAATTATGAACTTCTGTAATGTCGACTCAAGTCAAGATTCGAATTCTTTCATCAGAAGGCATCATACCAACCCCCTTTAAACGGCTGCAATAAATCCAATCTTCAAACAATGCTATATCCGGATACCAGTTTGTGCTGAAGATAATGAACTATTACCTTTCGAGGTTGTTACCAGCTCTATTTCAGAGGCAAGTTAGGCATTTCCTTTTTGCAATAAAGAAAGAATAAACTGTGTGTCAAATTTTAGAGGTATGCTTTGTTATAATTGTTATGTTAAATTATTTTTTTCAGCCGGATAAAGCCGAGCGTTGCCGATGAAATAATAACAAGGCTACGTAAAAGAAAAAATAAAGTAAAATTTTAAAAGTAGAAACATCAACAGAAAAAAAAAGTAAAAAGCAAAAAATCTACCATTCATTTATATTTTTTGTTAACTGTTTAAAGAAAATGTCTTTTTTTGTATCAAATAAAAAAAATTTAAGCAAAGGTTTTTTATTTAATAAAAAAGAATTTTTTTTTAATGAATAATAATTAGTAATATTTTTTTAAAGTATTTTTTACACTTTAGAAAAGTTGAAACAAACTTTTTTGTATTTTTTTTTGTTTTTTTGGCAAGTATTTACATAAAAAAAAAAAAAACTGGTAATTTTTTTTTTTTTTTTGCCGAATCTTTACGAGTAGTTGGAATTTTTTTTTTATGCCAAGAAGGAACATTTTTCTCAGACTTTTAGAGGGCATCAGATGATTAAAGTGGACGGAGATAAGATAGCAAGGAAGATCCATTTTCGGTGATGTGAGTTAATATACAGTCAAACAACTGTCTACCAAATTTTTGTCTCCACATGAACTTTAAAAAATATATGTCTAGAAGCTCCCGGTTGGTTCCACATTCTGGTTTATTGCGCTGCTTAGCTTTCTTCCATATCCACGCCACATGATTTGCTGTTTGCCTGTGTTTCAGGATCTACAAAGTTAAGGCTGTGATTCACAGTTAATTGGTGATACCCCTCTTCTCTCAGTTTGCTATATGCCCTCCAACATTCTGATACGCCTGTGGTCCCTGATAGAATTTTTTTTTTCATTAGTGGAAGGAGGGTTCTAGCATTCCTATTTAGTATGCTCACCAAGGAACCCTCCTTATCGATGAGGTTGTATCCACTGAAGACCCAGACCGGTGTCAGAAGTCTGCCGATGTTATGTTTTCAGTGGTTGAAAGCAGACTCATCGAGCTCAACTGTATGGCCTTGGCCTCCTATCTGCCGGGGATTCTTGAGAAAGTAATCCCGGCAAATGTCTCACAGGAAATTCTTCCAATCAACAATTGTGTGGCATGGGCGTAACCCACATTTGCGCTGGAGGTTTCTTGTAGTCGGCATCTCAAATGCCCATAGATAAATAATTTTCAGGATATAGGCGATCCTCAGCTGCGATTTGGCAAAGAAGGTCCCTGTATTAATAGTAGTCCAACGGTGACATTTTACATTGCTGCATCTCCAGCCGTATCCATCCGTGAGGCTTGCTCGCTTGGCTACTATGCATTACTGGCCACAGGTTGACCACTTCATAGTCTCTGCCATCAATTTTCTTTGCTGGCAAAACTGTATCACAGCCTCTGGGGTCTGGAGCTGGTTAGATAGGATGGTCAAGTTCATTGTCTCCATTATTTTAGCGTCAGTGTTTCTTGAAGCGTCAGTGTTTCTTGAATTTAAAGTAAGAAATGATGGAATTTTCTGTTTCTTTCTCTCTTTCTTTTTTTTCTCTCTTCCAATTGGTATCCAAATTCTCATCTGCTGCTCGGGCAGGGCAGCACACACGTGCGTCAAGTTGAAACTCAGCATGCGGCGATGTGATTGGATGATCCCCATTTTACGTCAAATAGCAACTAAACCCAAGCTGTTGATGTTGTGTTCCGGGAAAATCCGAGTTGAACGATGAGTTATGTCTGGTTCGTTAAATGCATAAGTACCATTTTTTCAATGAATAAATTATCAGTATAATCAATGAATTAAATAATTTTTAAACTTTTGTAATAAATTGTAAATATGATTAATAAGTGAATTTAATTGCGCTTCCAGTACTTAAAAAGAAATAATTTATCGAGGCATTTATTAGAATAGCTGACAAAGCAAAATGAATGAATAAATACACAACAAATAAATGTAACCAACCACAAGCTAAATTACTTTTCTACCTACCTGAATAAGTATTTTTGTAATTGTCTGTATTTTTGAGATGAGGTGTTTTCATTGATTGAGATTGTCGGACTGACTTCCTCATCTTGGTTGTTATAGTCACAACATTTCGGCGTTTTTCCCTCCGGCCTTCATCAGGTGTTTTTGTACCGAACTGGGGAACTGTTTGTTAGGAGTCTCGAACTCCAGCCTTTATTATTATTACGATATTTATTATTATCAGATCTGGATAAATCGTACAGACAAGAATATGAGAAGGTCAAAGAACGCCAAATCAAGAAGCTCACAAAGCTCAAAGACCAGAGGAATGTAACATCAAAACACCGCTCACCTGTGAAAGCGGTCATTAACCTCAGCAGCCACCAACTGAGTCACTCAGAGGAAGCAGTACTAAATAAAGGTCTCAACAACCAAACGCGTTCCATTCTTAGATATCATAACACACATGGAAGATATAGCCTTGAGAATCCCATCAACCCAAGGTGATGAAATAAGATGGAAAGTGAGACAAGTACTCGAGAAAGCCAAGCCTCCTAAATCAAACATCTCTCGGGAAGATAGGCTGACTATAAGAACCCTACAGAGTGACAGCAGTATAATAATTCTGCCAGCAGACAAAGGCAATGCTACTGTGGTGATGGACATGTCGGAATACTCTGAAAAAATGGCAGGCCTAATCGCAGATGGTAGCTACAGTAAAATAAAGAAGGACCCAACTTTGAAAACCGAAAGAAAGCTATTACAAATCCTTACTAAAAACAAGGAACACATCGCTCCGATGAGATATAGACAGCTGGTCCAGCATTACAGTAAGCTACCACATATGTATGGTCTCCCCAAGATACACAAAGATGGTATTCCACTCAGACCCATAGTGAGCTGCCGAGGCTCAGCATGCCACCCACTGAGCAGGTACCTTGTGGATATAATAAACCCATTAGCAGGCAAGTTAGCAACACATGTAAAGAATTCTGCCCACTTCACGGAACTGATCAAGGGAGCACCCATCAGTACAAACCAAATGGTAAGCCTAGATGTGGTTAGCCTGTTCACTAAAGTCCCAACTAGTGAGGCACTAGCAGTAATTCAAGACAAACTAGCTGCAGACCTCTCCATAGAAGAGCGCACATGTGTACCATTGCCAAACTTAATGGAAATACTGACATTCTGCATAGAAACAATTTACTTCAGAATGGGTACTGACCTATATCGACAAGAGGAGGGGCTAGCTATGGGCTCGCCATTATCACCAGTGATGGCGAACATATACATGGAATACTTTGAAGACATGGCTTTAGGTTTAGCTCCCTTAAAGCCAACCATGTGGCTAAGACACGATGACACCTTCATACTCTGGCCTCATCAGGAAGACATTCAGGCTCTCCTAGACCATGTGAACTCAATAAGACCATCGATACAGTTCACAATGGAGAAAGAAAAAGATAACCATCTGGCCTTCCTTGATATACTCATATCACGCACAGAGCATGGGTTTAAGACATTCGTATATCGCAAGCCTACCTTCACCGGACAATACCTTAACTTCAACTCCCATCACCCATACAGTATCAAACATGGAATCGCATGCTGCTTACAACATCGAGCAGAGACAATAAGTAGCGACACCATTACATACCACCAAGAAATGGTCAGATTGAAGAATACCCTCCGTCGTAACAACTACCCCGATAGCATACTATCCACCAGACGTGTTAATAGTATAAGAAAGGAGAATGAAACCTAAAAACCTCCAACGGTCTGCCTACCATACATACGAGGCATCTCCGAAAAGATTCAGAGAATATGTGCCCCCTACAACATCAGGACGGTATTCAAGAGCGAGTCAGCACTCAGACAACACCTGGTACGAGTGAAGCCCTGCATGGAGGAGAACATGACCAAGAACTGCATATACTCCATCCCATGCAGTTGCAGAAAGGTTTACAAGGGTGAAACATGCCGCCCCCTTAAAGTAAGGGTGGAAGAACACCGAAAAGCGGTAACTAAAGGGGAGACGGAAAAATCGAGTATAGCCAACCATGTCTGGATGGAGAGGGGGGACCATCGCCCCCATGGGATGAAGTAAAAATAATAAACAGAGACCCACTGGAAAGTGAGAAAACTTAAAGAAACAGCTCACATGCTGGGACATAACAACCTACTGAGCAAACCAAGCATAGAGCTGAATGCAATTTGGACACCTCTGATAGAGAGAGAAAACCTGGAATAACAACATAGGTTTAACATTAACAAAAACCAACTAAGAATTGTCCTAGTGACATATGGCCGAGTGGTCCTAGACGTTGTATCAAAGTTTACAGCTACCAAAAGGCAGTGAAAAGTAACATTCAAAACAGAGAATCAGCAACTATGTCCCAGAGCCTAGCTGGAGTCCGAACACGGTACTCCCCGTAATAATAAAGGGTTGGGTTCGAGACTCCTAACAAACGGTTCCCTAGTTCGATACAAAAACACCTGATGAAGGCTGGAGGGCAAAACGGCCGAAACGTTGTAACTATAACAACCAAGATGAGGAAGTCAGTCCGACAATCTCAATCAAGTATTTTTGTGTTTTAACTTATTTTAAAGTGTTTTTTTTATTTAAAAATAATAATAGTGCAAAGCCTACCAAGTTAAAATTAAACAAAAAAAATCTCTATATAGCCATAGTCAAGTTTTGATAACTGCTTAAAAATTGTAAATTAAGTAAATGCCCGGTAGTTGATTACCAAAGGCAAGTGAAGTTACTTTTCTATAAAGCTTAATGCTTTTTTGTGTTTTAATTTATTTAAAGCATTGCTTTTACTTAAAGGTTAAAATGAAGAACAAGATGGTGATCTCAGAGTTATAGTCGAGCCTCGATAATCGCTTAAAAATTGAAAAATATACTAAATACTAAGACAAACATATCTAATAAATGTCACCAATCATGGGAAAATATAATGTTCTACAATTATTTTGCTTAATTGTCAATTTTTAAATAATCATCAGGGTTCGACTATGGCTCTAAGGAGACAACCATTTTTTTAATTATTATTTTAACACTACTTCTAGGAGGGAAATGTTGTGCATTTCTCTCCTAATAATTACTTGAATAAGCACAAGGCCAAACGACATTGCTTTTAACAAAACAATAATAAATGGTTTATTTAGAAAAGGCGAGATTGTATCTCAGATTGAAGAGAAAGAAAGTATAAATGTCTGTTTGAAGGTGTCGTCTGCCATCAGACCAATGAAGGCCGATGTCGATGAATATTTATCATCGATAAATGGTTAACTGAGTTGTTGGGTGATCGTTCCTTGCATGAGGACGTGGACTGTTCGCTTGTAGTGTTCTCGTCCCAGGTTCAATTCATTCTCTCGAGGTTGGCAGATGGTGTGGAGTGTGATTTCTTGTGTAATCCTGTGATATTCAAAACCCCTAAGGAGATGCTTGGCGAGTTACCAACTACTAAGCCCGAATGTCCAGACTCTGAAAACTGTTTGCTGAGTGCTGGCAAGTTTGGCTTGGAAAATATTGCATCACAGTCTGAAAGCAGTGTTGCAAGTGCCACGTCAGAGGATCTGCGTAGTCAGGCACTGAAGTTTGATTTTTTTGGCGGGCAGTTTGCCAGTAATATTGTATAAATGTATTGGGAGTGAGATTCCCAGGTATCATGAATGATACCACTCGTGTCCACGACTTGTTAAGTGTGGGAATGAATATTGAGAAATTCATGGAGGGATTTCTATGGCATGTTGGAATTGTTTTACCCTCTAACCATGTGAGTTCGAAAACTTGCATGTGTGGTTATCTTCCACAACCTTGTCAGAATACTGAGGAACTTAGTCATGACGGTGAGATATTACTCAGGTCATGTAGTTTTGACAATGGTCAGTGGTTGAAGGACAGGAGTCAATCCTGTGTGAAAGTGCAAGTTTTGTGCACTTCTTTAAATGCTAATGTTAGCACTGGGAGAGAAATTCTCCATCAAGGGTATAAGGCAGAAAGTACTATATCCACCTGGCAACATGTAAAAACCAAGAGGAGAATGGTTTTGGAAGAGTTACATGAACTCAAGATGGACTGGAGCATCCAGATTCACGTTGAGTGTAACTCGATAAAGAATCCCATGATGGACCCTGTCGAATTTGCTGACTACAGGGTGTGTAGTTCAGCTTCTCCGAGTTCCTACGAAAATGTAGGACATGTTGTATAGAGATCGCTTGCAGAACCTTCATTCTATGAAGTTTCTCCTTTAAGTAGAATGTTTCCTGTTTTGGAGTCACATGCAGGTGTTATCGTGTTTAAATGTTTTTTGAAGATATGCCTTGACGTAGCTTCCTGCAATATTGCAAGAGTTATCGAAGTCAAGATCGATTCGTCCAGGGGTGTTTCTGAGGCACTCAGGACCATCTTATACTTAGTTAGGAGTGAGTTTTCTGATGCTGAGATGTTTGTTTCAATGCTGAATACAACAAGATTGGATCTCTCCTTGATAGGAGTTTTCCATAAGTACTAAATCCCCAGCTACCTGGGTGTTTCTGACACCTATACTCAACTTTGTTTGTTTGGCTATATGTATATAGCTATACAAACGTTTAAAACTGTAATTGCCTTGAATAATTTGTGCAGAATTTGGGTTTCAGTTTTATTTCATTACACCAAGTTGAAGAACTTATCAAAGCATAGGGTTGATTGGATTCGTCCCTCTTGTAGCACCAGTATTGATCTCACTGGGCTCTTGTGGTTACGAGGGAGCTGAGATATTTTGATGTTCGCCAGAGATAATATAAGGATGAGGAGGTTGGATGGTAGGTGAACTTCTCAAGCCTTTATACTCTTTTATATGTAAATAGTTAATTATCTGGCGGAATGTTCTCCATTCAAACTTCTGTTGCAACCTTGCATCTTATCATTAGTTTTAAATTTGTGAATCTGGTTAGGTACTCCTCTGTTCAAACCTTAAACATGAAGGTTTTCATGTGAATTTTTATAGAATAATCTTATTTGAATTTTTTTGTTTTTTCGTTCTGACATGTGTTTCCTGGAGTTCTTCTGACCATACATGTATATATATATAAATAAAAAATGTGTATTATAATATTTACAGGTGTTATCCAACTGTAGGTTGACTGCCATTTCCTGTTGGGGGAGAATGTTGGAATTTTTTTTGTACCAATAATGGTGCATCCCCCCCCCCCCGTTTACATTTATTATTTTTTATCTGGTTCTTATCTATGCTTTTCTGTATTTTGTATCCTTTATGATTTTTAGTTTCGTATATTTTGGATTTGTACGAAACTCCCTTTAATTTGAGAAAAGGAAAATGCTAGCTCTGTGATGACGTCATGAGCCCAGCGCAAGATTCTTTCTCTTTTGAAATTCCGCTGACATGGAGATTGGACGTTTGTTACATTGCCCGGCACTGAAAATTGGAATTTTGATGAGCCTCCTTCAAAGAAAAGAACCCAGCAAGAATACCCCAGACATGCGACGAGGCATGCTTCTGAAAACTATCTACGTGGCTACAGTCTGCATGTATTTGGAAGGAGTGTAATTTTTTTAAAAACTTTATTTTGTGTGGCTACGGTTTGCACGTAAATGGAAGGAGAGAAATTTCTAAAAGGACTTTAAAGAAAAAGGCACGTGCCTGACTGGCTTTCAATTTGTGAGTACGTTCCTGAAATTTATTACATATGAGAGTGTGATTAGGAACTATGATTTTGAATCATAATATTGTGTTCGTTCATGGATACGACATTTTAATATAAGAACCAGTGTTATTTTTTTCATTATATGTTACCTTGGCGTTTTTTTAATTTAATGCCTGCAAAGGGAAAAACTTGCAACTAATTTTATTGTGAATAAAATCTCTTCTTTGTTTTGAAACAAGACCTGTATATTTTTATTCTTTACCCCCCCTTTTTTCATGCTATTTTTTTTTTTTCAGCCTAGTTACTTTTGCGTTGAATTTATCTGAAAGAGGATAAATTTCCAACAGTAGTCCCCAGTCGGACGCCAATCTCCAGAACGTTTCAGGACCATATGCAAAGGGGAAGCCCATGGACTGGACGAGGGGTGTATGGTTCCCAGTTGTAGCATATGGTTGAAATCTGCCTTCACTGCTTTAAGTTTGTCAGCAGAGAGGCGTCGAGGTCGTGAGAATACAGGAGCATCTGTGGTCTCAATATGGTGAGCTGTTTCACTCAGAACAAAATTCAAGTTAGTTAACTCCGGGTAGGAGTTTAATAATGTATGATATGGATCATCGGCAGAAGCGATGAAAAATACAGGGCTGATAGATGTGAAGTTCGATTTTGAACCCGTGACAGAAAGTTCCATATTAACATCTATCAGCTGTTGTCTGCGTATGTCAATTAATAGGTTGAAGTGATGCAGAAAGTCCACGCCTATAATGCGATAGGGCAAATCAGCTATCGTAAAAACCCATGTAAAGTCTCTACGTAATTCCAAGTCAAGGGAATGAGAAATTTGACGGTACGTGGGAATAGACGAGTGATTTACCACTTGCAGTGTGATGGGTGAAACTGGCAGCTTCTCAGTGAGAGGTTTCAGGGGCCAAATGCTGCAAGCTGCTCCTGTATCAACCAAGCAACATGCTTGGGATAAGGAGTCAGCGATAAAATAGGCACAGTTTTGGAAGGTCTGTGGAGAATGTGCTGTACTCAGTTCTCCAGACGATCGTTTCCCTGGTTCAAATACGAACAGGGCATTGTACAGCGCCGTGCGTCCTTGCCAAAACGACTATGATAAAAGCATAGTTCTGGCTTGCTAGAGTGATGGTGGTGATGTGGAGATGCTGAAAGGCTCTTGTAGCGGCGTCTGAGTGATTGTGATCTGGTCACACTCAGCTTCCTCACCTCTCTAGTAAGCCGCTTGAGAGCGTCAAGTATAGCTGAGGAAGTGGCTTCTTGACTGTGTCCCTAACTTTGGCTGAGAGCATAGAGACTTCAGCCAAAGTCTGGGGGATAGCTGCGGTGGTAGGACCCTTGGTAAAGTCCATAACTTTATCTGCCGATGCCACTCCAACGTCAACAGAGTTTTTTTCCAACATAGGAGCTAAAATGGCTTTCACCTGAGCCGGCAGCATCGAAAAGAAAAGCTGTTTTATAAGGGCACTGTCAGCGGGGACGTTTTCAGCTAACTTTCTCATTCACCAGAGTAGCTCACTAGGCAAACGGTCTCCCAAGAGCTCGTTGTGGACTAATGTTTGGAAGCATTTTTCCACTGACACTGACGTCCGGAGCAGGACCTCCCGTTTTATCGAGTCATATGTGGAGTTAGAAGGGGTGTCAGTGATCAAGTCTTTGACCACTGGCGTCAATGATGCAGGGAATGCACTAAATAATAGCGGCAATTGCTGATGCTCTTTAACGTCATTTGCTGAAAAATACAACTCGAGCTGAGCGAACCAAACTCGGACGTCATCCGCATAAGCAGGCAAGGTGGTAGACATTAGAATAATAAGTAAAATGAACAGACCAAAAAGTCAAGTCGAAAAGTAAAAAAAAAAAAACTTCTTCAAAGAGACACAAATGAGAGATAGAAAAATGAAGGAAAATAAGTCAGAAGAATTACAAGTAAGATAGAAATGAATAATAGCAATAGTATGGATTGGGAAAGGAAAGATTTAAGAATTGTGTGTGTGTGTGTGTGTGTGTGTGTGTGTGTGTGTGTGTGTGTGTGTGTGTGTGTGTGTGTGTGTGAAAAATACAGTGTAGTTGGCCGTTAAAAAATAAATAAATAGATATTTTTGGAACAAAATTCTTCAGTTTTTTTTTTTTTAGAAGAGAGAGACGGGAAAACCATTTTGAAGTTTTTTTGTTATTGTTTTCTTCTTCGATTTTGAACGTTATTTTCGTCAAAGTTCTTTTTGTGAAAAAATATATATATATATCTTCCAGTCTTTCTGCCTTTGTGATTTGGTCCCTTGTCGTTTTTTTTATATTTTGCTCAAAAAAAGAAATGCCGTTTTGTAATCAAAAGGTCTGTATTCGTTTCGGGTCACCATTTTATAGGAGGGAAGTGTTGTGCATTTCTCTCCTAATAATTACTTAAATAAGCACAAGACCAAACGACATTGCTTTTAACAAAACAATAATAAAGGGTTTATTTAGAAAAGGCGAGATTGTATCTCAGACTGAAGAGAAAGAAAGAAAGTGTAAATGTGTTTGAAGGTGTCGTCTGCCATCAGACTGCAGTCATCAACAAGTAGCAGTGGAAGGGGTGAGTGAGAGAAGTCTATATAGGTCGCTTGCTGGCGTCTCTCTGGCGATCGCAGCTGAGATCCCAAAGGGCTAAAAATAGCCCTTAAGGGGACAGCTCAAATCAATGCGCTCTGCGAACCGATTGGTCAGTGTAGCCGAATCACTTTGGCACCGGGCATTGATCTGCTTATAGTAAATAGTTTGCTAACTGCTACATCCTTATATTTCTAAGTAAAAATAACATAAGTTTTTATTTAAAATAAATTAAAACACAAAAAGGCAGTTAAGTAAAAGAGTAACTTATTTTGACTTTGGTAATATTTCTGTGTTGTGTATTTATTTTTTTACTCCAATATGTACCGAAAACTAAAGTTTTGTACAACATTTTACAAAAGTTTTATTTAAAGTTATTAAAAAAAAGAAAAGAAACACTGACGTTATCTCTTATTCTACTGATTAACTCCTATCTCATGTAGCAGAGTTTTCCAACCTTCAGGACACCATGGAGACCCTGAGAAGTGCAAAGGTTTTCAGTGGAGCATTTGTTGCAGGGCCGAAAGTCGGTGACAATCGACCCTACAACTAAAAGATGACACAGGCAAGAAAAAGACGAACGACAATGGCTAAGAAGAGATGACAAATCCAGTTGATACAGTCGTAAACGAAGCTGATAAAGTCATGGAGTTATTCGAGTGGAGATTGTACCTTTACGATGTTCCACAGGATAATTATTCATGTCAATATATGCGCCAGAATGTCGTCGGCTGTGATGGTTATGCTTTGAATCTGGTTCCTTTGTTGATGAGTGTTTTTTTTTTTTTTCGGTTGAAACCGCGACACACGAACAAAATCATTTCTAAAATAAATATAAAAAAACATTAATTTCAAATTTTAACACAAACTAATGATAATGTTTACAACCATTTTTGTTTTCGATTAATCAAAATTGTTGCATTTTTTGTTGAGTTATTTTTATTTCATTTTAGTTACACATTGGATCTCTTTTCAGTAAAAAAAGATCAATAATTAAATGTCGGCAGCTATCAAATTTTTCCATATAAAGCTTTTGTTCCTCTTTAAGAAAGGGCTTCTGGAGACTCTCGGCCTCACTCACAGAGCCCCAGGGTCATATTGGACATTTTGACATTTTGGGATTCCGTAGAAATTCTGCTTGCTGTTTGCTTTGATTCAACAAGGGGCAGTTGCTGTTGCTAAATTCTTGTGATGTATTGTGTAGTTGTCATTACTAAAATACGTTTTTTAGGTGTAACAAATATTTTTTAAATGGTGGGGTGGGGGGGGATAAAATAAAGTGTTGGAGAGTTTAAGCAAAATCTCGTAAATAAAGACAAAGTGACAATAAACAAAAGGGAGGCAAAATATAAAAAGGAGCAAATGTAAACTAGACCAGAAAAGTATATTAATTTAGTCAAGTTTTATTGAAAGAAATAAAATGCTGAATTGCTTTTATTTCCCAGAGCAGGATTAACAATTAATCTCAGGTACCTATTATAAAGATTAAAAAAAAAATAGAACATGCAAAAAAGGTCTCTAGTTTAGAGACTAATTCTAGAACTAATTCTAGAACTAATTCTAGAACTAATTCTATCGAATGAAACAACAAAGTCAAATTTGTCATCCAAACGATAGTAACAAATCAAGAACGGGAATATATACTTTGTTCCCTTTAAAACAATCATACAAAAATAGTCTTACTTGGTATGTAAAAGCTGAAAGAAAAGAAACATGCGAAAAGGGGTATTTAAAAATATTTTTTTCTTTCTTTCAGTCCTTTTCTTGAAAGGCACCCTCACAATCTTTTAGAACCTTCTGATTCTAATGATTTTGTTTTCTTTTTCTTTTAAAATAAAAATATCCTGAAGAGAAAGGAATTTCAGTAGAATAGTCTTCCAAATCTCAAAAACCAAACGGTTGTTCTGTTAGTCCTTTGACACTAATAGGTTCCCAGCTGGTAAAAACTTCTTGCTTTTTAATTAACTGGAAATAAAATTAACGTTTTTCCCTAAAAGAAAAAAATACAGAACATAATATTTAATGTCAAAAACTTTTTTCTTGATGGAGTTATGATTAGCACGTCCTTCTCAAATAGGCAAAACTCAAAAACTTAGGAAAAGGGCAAAAGCCCTTTCTGGCTCACCGCCCCTCCTCACTCCTGACAGGGCAAGAGAAGGTGATTGCTGGGATAATTGATTATGATGACAGGCAAAGAATCTCAGCGCCACCACCACTGCCACTGTCATCCACACCAGATCAAGAAGTATAGGCATTCCACTTAACAAAGGCAAAAAAAAAAGGGTCGAATCCTACCCTGCCTCCTGGAACTACTTGATGGCTGCTAGGATTAAAAAAGTAAAATTCTGAAACTTGCTTTGATTTTTAAGTAAAAACAAAGTGATTTTTTTTTTAAATTCAGTATCTTGAGACTTTACTTTATTAATAATCTTTGAAATAGATCCAGAAAACTAATCATTATTTTTCCAAGGATTTTTATAATTAATCTATCTAAATTTCAAATTAAGCTGAATTTTTTAGTTTTTGTATTCACTGTGAAAACATTTTTCATAATTTTTTCAGGTGAAAAAATACATTTTTTCCTCTCATACATTAGCTTTAGACTTTAATCTTTTAAACACAATCAAAAAGGATTCAGAAACTTATAAAATAATTATGATATGTTGGCTGTCAGTTTTCACCATTAAATTGCACGTACCGAATATATATATATATATATATATATATATATATATATATATATATATATATATATATATATATATATATATATACTAGCAAAAGTACCCATCGTTGACCGGGTTCAAAAACAGTCTACAGAAAATGGACTCTGATTTATGAAAGTATGATAGGTTATGAAAAGAAAGGGTTGTAAAGAGATAGCGTCGAATTCGGGGGTATCAAAACCAAAGCAAAATATGATGAAAGTAAAAATAAAATAGATGAACCCCATAATTTATTATACCATACCTGTTCACACTGAAACACTTATCACAATATTCTGTGGGTCTATATTAAAAAAACCTAGTTAAACTTTGTGACATATTTCCATTCTATGGAGGTCAGGTGCGAACGAACACCCCATAATTTTATTATACCATATTTCTTCAAACTGAAACATAATTATCAAAGTATACTTACGCAGATAGATATGAAAAGTCATTATTAAAGTTTGTGCCTATTTCCGTACTATGGAGGCCAGGCGCGAATGCAGACCTCACAATTTTATTATACCATCCCTATTTAAGTTAAAACATACTTATCAATCTATTATTATGTACATCTATATTAAAAACACTTGAAAACGTTTTTTTTTTATTTTTTTATTTTTTTATTTCCATACTTTGTGGACCAGGCGCGAATGCAGACCTCACAATTTTATTATACCATCCCTATTTAAGTTAAAACATACTTATCAATCTATTATTATGTACATCTATATCAAAAACACTTGAAAACGTTTTTTTTTAATTTTTTAATTTTTTTATTTCCATACTTTGTGGACTAGGCGCGTATGCAGACCTCACAAATTTAATGAATCATCATTATGCCAGATCAAACATACCCATTCTTGTGTCTCGATACATCTTCTATCATTATATGTGATCAGTTTTCTATAATAGTCAACCATATAGGAGCCTATTCGTGACCAGACACACACACACACACACACACACACAGACGTTCAACTTTATATTATAGATATATATATATGCTGGAAGCATGTTATACCCAGCATTTATAAAAGGGGAAAAGTGCCATCCTAGTTCTTATAACATTGTTACATAAGCCATGTATGTGCACCTTGAAAGACATAGAGACCATCTATTTCATATCAAAATGGATTAATGATTGATCATCCCCAAAGGAAGAAAAAAAAAAACTACTAGTAATAATTATAAAAACCGTGATTATGCTTATCATTATAATAATCACTCCAGCTATGGATCAAAGATTAAATCATAATGGAGGCAACATATCTAAAGGATAGAAAGTACCTGATGTCAAGCAACAGCAGTTTTAAATACCGGGTTGACATCTGGTGGGATTTAATGGCGTTCATGGCCAAAACTTGGTCTTTAGCCCAGGTGAACATTTCTGAGACGATATTGCAATAAAAATATCAAGGAAGGAAAACCTTGAACAAACCATTCCTTATATTATTCAAATATGGGTGTTCAAAACTATCAAACTGAAAACGACGTAAATGGGATCAAAACATCAACAGCAAGTGTAGGTCCTATGTCCGGTAGGAGAAAGAATGAGGCTTCCCAGGCCATCATCCAGAGAAACTCTCAAAACACTATTGCTAGAAGAATTTGGATTAAAACCTTAAATAAAATTATAATGAAGTGTTATATGAAGAGTGGTGCCCCTAACAGGTGATACAGAAAACGAATGCACCAAATATGGAATGAACTAGGCCTGTTTAAAATAACAGAACAAAAACTTTCACGACAAGCCCAGGTAATAAGGGATGGTTGTCTGCCCTTGAAATTGAAGATCTAAAAAGAGAAATTAAGAAAGAGAATGTGGATATCAATAAAGATGATGGTGTTGATGAAGTGCCAAAGGTAGATGGAACTACTGTTCAACCTTTCCGCAATCATACTCTTTCCACAGAAACAATTATTAAAATGATTGAACATGGGAAGACGAATAAAGAAATTGATAGATGAGAAGATAAGAGCTGGCAATTTAGAACAGCCGCCGAAGTTCCAATTTGTGAATTGGAGAAGACTAAAATCTCTCATTACCAAGGTGAATGAAGTCCTGCCATTTTTATCAAACATCATTAAAGCTGCTGCTAATACTGTATCAATGTTGCTTGGAGTAGGAAAATGGAAAAAAAAGAAGAAAAGAAGGCGCCCTGATGTGGAAACATCTAAATGGGCAAACAAAACAACTTTGAAAGGATCTAAGCAGAGTACAAGCTGCCAGAGATGGCAAACTCAAAAGTTAGAGCGTATGTGATAAACTAAATCATAAAGTTAAAAAAAGATTTTCAGTGTGTGTAGTGATATGCAAATTAAGTATAATTTACATATGAGCAGAGGGCTCATATTTATAAACCGACACCAACTAGAACAGGTGGTTGTTGAATGCTTGCTTAGCATTATACATGACATCAATGGCGTCGGCGATAGGATATTCTCTGGTCTTTGAAGACCCAGAATACATAGATACTTGGATTCGCTGCTTTGCTGCTAATGCGAGATGCAAAAAGTTGAAAGACAACAAAAAACAAGGAGGGAGGAATGAAATCTTCTACGAAGAAATAATGGAATACGTAGATACTTGGATGCTAATACGAGAAGCAAAAAGTTGAAAGACAACAAAAAACAAGGAAGGGAGAATGAAATCACCAACTTGTTCATGGCTAACGCTGGTTGTGAAGCAATTATGAAGGTTGCTACAATGGTTTACCCTCGAGAACTAGAAGAAATGACTTTCGAAAAAATAAGTCAAGTTATCAAGGGAAACGTGAGGCCAAAGAAAAGACTGGTGATTGCAGAAAGGACCAAGTTTATGACAATGAAGCAGGAAGTGGATGAACTGATGGTAAAATATTTACACCGGTTAAGAAGAGCGAGTAAATACTGTGACTTTGAAAAACTAGGAACAAAAGAACAGACTACAGAAGAGTTACTCCAACTAAGATTGGTTGAAGGTATGCATAATTCGGCACATAGATATAAGCTAATGGAACAGTTACAAACATGCCCTTGAATATGTGTCTAGAATTTAAACAACAACAGGAACTAATACATACCAACAACCAAAATTAAAAAAAAAAAACTCCTACGAAGAAATAATGACTGACACATATACGGTAGAAACAAAAAGAAAAAAATGTACGTACTGTGAAAAAATTCATGAAAGGAAAAAAGAAAAATGCCCAGCGTTTGGAAAAACATGTTCAAAGTGTTTAAAAAAAATCACTTCAAAGAAGTATGTAAAACGAAAAATGTGGAAAGAATAGAGGATGAAAATAGACAAATTTTTAATGTAAAGAAGGATGATATACAAAATACTGGATCAAGGAATGGAGATACAAAAATAAAAATGAAAATCAACAATTGTGTTTTTGAAATGCAGATAGATACTGGCAGTGAAGTAACTATAATTCCCTGAAATTTGTGGGGAAAAATGGGAAAACCGCATTTAAAAAGAAGCAACATACAATTACATCAGTTTGATGGCTCAGTTATAGAAATTATGGGTTACTTTGAAGGTTCAATAAAATTAAAAGAAAATATGAAGTAGTATCCATTATAGTTAAAATTGCTGAAAAACGCATGGACTATTGGGGAATGATGTATTAAAAATAAATTCAACAACGTTGATTAATGAGATAGAAATGAAAAAAAAAAAGGAAAATTAAAAAATTACGAAGCTAGCCTGAAATTAAAAGTAAATGTTCCCCTCTCCTACTATGAAATGAGAAAAGTACCAGTGCATTTATTACCGTTAGTAATAGCTAAGTTGCGAAAGTTAATAAAGAAAGATTTATTAGAACCTGCTCCTTCAGGAGGAAGTAAATGGGCATTACCCATTGTGGTATTAAAAAATAAAGATGGTGACTTGAGAATTTATGGAGATTATAAAATAAAGGTGAATCATAAAGTTGTCGCCAACTCGTACCCTATTCCGAATGTGGAAGTAGCTTTACATAAACTTGCTGGAATGAAAGTATTTTCGAAGATAGATCTAAAATCAGCTTACCACCAAATTTCCATAGATGAAACTTTAAAGAAGTGATGACGATAAACACACCTATAGGCCTGATAAGGTGGAAAAGTATGCTGTATGGCATACAAATGGCAAGCACAATTTTTCAGAAAGTGATAGGAAATGTTGAAAATACCATCTGTTATCCAGACGATATGTGTGTTGGAGATTTAAATGAAGATGATCTAAAGAAAAAAAACTGAAAAGGTACTGAACTGGCTAAGAGACGCTGGCATGACAGTAAATACAAAAATGTGTGTAACCAACAGTAATGAAATGTCATTTTTGGGTTACTCAATATCAAAGGAAGGGATCTCTCCAGATGAAGCACTAATAGAGAAAATTCTAAAAGTGGCTACACCAAAAAATAAAAAAAGAGTTGGAGTCTTTCTTGGGTTTGGTAAATTTTTATAGAAAATATGTACCAAAATATAATGAGTTGACAGAACCGTTTGCGAAGTTAAGAAAAAAAAAATTCGGAGTTCATTTGGTTAGAGCACCAACAGAAAGCCTTTGAAAACTTAAAACAGATTCTGGCAAAAAAGCCAATAGTACAAATTTTTGACCCTAAGAAGGACATAAGTCTATCTACTGACGCTAATGAGCATTCCGTATCCGGTATTTTGTCACAAGATGGTCATCCCGTAATGTACTTATCAAGGAGATTAACAACGACTGAACACAATTATTCTAATATAGAAAGGGAGGCACTAGCCATAGTGTGGACAATAGACAGAGCAAGACAGTTCTTGATAGGAAAAAAATTCTTGTTGAAAAGACCACTGGAATTTATTTTCAACCCAAGAAAAGAACTACCGAAAGTTACAACGTCCATAATATTATGTTGGGCGATCAGACTGATGGCATTCGACTTTGACATTGAGTATGTTAAAGGGAATACAATACCGCACGCTGATGCCTTATCTAGATTGAGGTTTTATAGAGAGGATAAGGACAAAAAAGACGAGGAATTTGAAGATACATTCCTGCACTTTTTAGAAAGTGATGTAATGTCTGTAGATAAAATGGCTACTGAAACTACAAATGACCCAGTTTTAAACAGAATAGTGTTGAGGATAAAAGAGAATCGCTGGGGAAATTGTTCAATGGTTGAAAGACCATTCAAAGAAATAAGACATAAACTGACTATAGAAAACGGGGTAATATGTAATGGAGACTTAGTAGTTCCCCCAGAAACACAGAGGAGACAAGCTATAAAAAATGTGCATGATGATGTACATTGTGGAGTGGCAGCTATGCAAAGAAGATTAAAATTGGAAGCATGGTGGCCAGGGTACTTAAGAGACGTAGAGGACTATGTAAAAAGATGTACAAAATGCGCAGAACTCAGGAATTTTAAGCAAAAGAAAATACATGTGTGACTCCGAGAAGCAGAACCGTGGAGCAGAGTACACATGGATCATGCCTATGTCAATGGAATAGGACTATTATTAATATTAGTAGACGCATATTCAGGTTGGCCTGAAGTGGTGAGAGTACCTAATAAAAAAAGTACCACCGTAAAACAAATATTAAGAGTAATATTTTCAAGAAATGGGACACCGAGAACATTGGTGTCGGATAACACGCCAGAATTTGTTGATGCTGAGTTGCATGAATGGTTAAGAAAAAATATGATGCAGACCTTACAAGACCCCTCCCTACCACCCTCAAAGTAACGGGATAGCGAAAAGGATGGTCCAGATGTTAAAGAAGGGCATAAAAGCATGCGTGCAACAGAAGGAGAAAATCGATGCTTTCTTACCAAGATTATTACTAAGTTATAGAACAATTCCGCATGCTGGCATGCCAGAAAGTCTATCTGCCTTAATGGGAAGACAATTAAGGTCCCCTTTAACTATGTCATATGCCACAAATCAAAATATGTGGTACAAAAGAAATAGGAATACAGAAGCCGAGACAGCAGAACAAAAACATTTGTAATGCGTACACAGCTTTATTTTCTCATATAACCTCAATACGCTTTGAAGGGATTTTACCATGATGAGTTCGAAGGGGACAAACATAATGCAATAAAAAATTGTTTTGTGTTGTTGTTTACTTATTAGTCAAAGTTGTCTGCTTTTTTTGACTCTTTTTAACTTCCGCAGATGGGACGATGGTTATAAGTGAGATATGATCCTTCGTCTCAGACAACTTGAAAGTGTCCCCTTCTCCCATATTAAGAATGGCTTTATTGTCCGCTTCATCATGTCTAATTATCCAGCTAAATGGACATTAAAAGTTGTCTAAATTATTTTTCATTTTAAATTAAAAATACATTTTACTTAAAATATTTACTTAAAACAATTTTTTTATTTATTCAACATAAGTATAAATAAAATTTGTTTTAATTCTTTTGAATTTCACATTTGTAAAAAAATAAAACAATTGTTTAAATTATTTATTTAAAAAATATTAACCATTAACATTTTTTCATTTTTAAATTTCAGAGTTTTCAATTTGGTCTCATTTCGTTTTCCGGTACATTCGATCTGACTTTTTTATCCCCTGTCGGTCTACTGAACGCCGACCATATTTCATATTCTTCGTTAGCTATTTACACAAGACATACACATTTTAATCATGATTTTCTCTAGTTCAGATGGGTACAGTAAATAAACTTTTAACTCGAAATGACCCCTAATGTACTAATGTGTGACATAAGAAACAGAAAAGAAACATTTGTAATGCATACACAGCTTATAAATTTCTCATATAACATCAATACGCTTTGAAGGGATTTTACCCTCATCATTTACAAGTTAATTATATTAAAAGTATTTTTTTATTTTTTATTTTCTAGTACAAGAAAAAAAAATATGTACGAACATGCGTGTTTTTTAATGTATGTATGTGTGTGTTATGCGTGTATTGTAGATTTCATTTTAATCATAATGACTGATTTTTCTATTTTTTGTGACTAAGATATAAATTTAGGTATTGAACTCGTATAAAAAAATGAAACTTGAGTAGGGAGCCGTTGCCATATTTATTGCATTTATTTGCTTCTCCACCAAAGCAAATTAGGAACAGGACCGTTTTTAATGTGGAGTAAAAACCAGCTCCCCTAAAAGTAGACAAAAATGAGGCACTTTGGTTACCAAAAATAATAATTGTCCCAGTATAGAGGATTTCCCCTCCATTGACTGGTACAAATTATCCTAAGTGCAGCATCTGCAGAACAGATACTACACTTTGATCCCGTCCCGAAGGCCAAGAACAACAGAAAAAAGGCAAGGAAAAAAAGCTTCCATCTGATATTAATGTAACCATTTCGAAACATAGTCAAAGGGAAGGAACTACGTATTAAAAAAGAATGAAAAACGAAGTTACCTCCCTTTCTGGTATTTTCATTTCTGTGAAACTGTAAAAATGATTACGGAAATATGTCTATTTCTATTTTTATATAACCTTTCATGTTTATGAGAACATATAATTAATTAAAAAATTTTTTTTTTATTACACTTTCACCCCAAACAAGGCTCGTTGCTACTTTGATGTAGGGGGCTACTACCAGGGACCTAAGTTGCAGGGGTACTATGTAGGGAGTTTAGCAGCAAGATGTCTGTTTACATTACACTTGAACTTCTGCATGTCAGTACAGTTGGGGAAGCAGGAAACCGGAAGAGAATTCCAAAGTCCTGCTGTTCTGGGGAAGAAGCTATTAGAGTAAAAGGCTTTCTTACATCTAGGGATGTCAACTGTGTGGGGGTGGGACTTTGCTGCTTGCCGGGTTTGTCGGGGGTATTTTCATTGAGGGGGTATAAAGGCTTGTAGTTCGTCAGAGCATCCACCATAAAGATACTTGTAAAACAGGCAGATGGGTGCCACATTACGTCGGTGGGACACAGGCTGAAGTTTAGATGACAGTTCGGGACCTATTAATTAAAAGTTATTTATAAAATAAATATTAATTATGAATATAAACATTATTTACTATTTAATTATTCTGTTATTTACAGAATTAATATTATATCTGAATATTAATGTATTTATAAGATACATACTATCTAAATACTAACTTAGCATAGGTCTTTATCCTTGATTAAATGAAGTATTGTCCTGTTTCAGCTCTAGAAGGCCATGCTCTCAGGCATTACCTTCCCATTTGAGGGGGGATATTGGTTTATCGCCAGTCGCCAGAGGTGCTTGAACAGAGGAATAGTAGTCAGTCCATGGGCTAGAGATTTACATCTTCGACCTCAAAATCAACAGAGATTAGAGCTTTCCTGTAATAATCTGGTCGCTGCTGATTACGGTGTGATGCCAGTTTTGTACAGTTCTAGGATGTCCATCCTCCAAGGTTTTGCTTTCTCTCTTTGAGATGGGATTACTTTATTGCTAATCGCCCTTACCGGGTAATGCCAACAGGGTTGCGCAGCCACGTTTTGTAGGTCAGAGTGTCTCTCCTCAGAGGCGCTGACTTCTCAATTCAACTTTCCAATCCTGGTATCTAAGTTTTTGCAGTAACAGAGAACTAAAAATCTCCAATCATGACAAATTTTGCACCCATCTTGAATGCTTCTTTTTTAGTATGGATCCTAGCTTGGTTGAGATGTAGATGATGATTGTGTCTTTGGATATACCTAGACGTACACAATTAGTTAAACTGTTGAAAATAGATAAATAAAAGTGATGAAAACATGATTAAAAGAATAAAACATTTTTTTTACTATATATGTGATGAGAGCTGATTGAAGCAAATATTTTGTCTTTGTTCGTTCGATTTACCCTTTCCTCTTCTTTTCTTTTCACTTCTTTTATGGTAGCCTGGTGTTGGATTTTTACATCGAGATGCGACGTGATTGAATGCTAAAAAGCAAATGGTTTTGATTGTTACCCTTTTTTTTTTTCCCATTTTATTGAGATTCTTTCTCTTCATCACTTCCAAAGCAAATAGGTTTTCACATGAACATGTGGACTCAAAATATTTTCCGACACATAAAAATCGTTTCAAACTCCAAAAAATTAACAATCCTATGTGGAATTAAAACTAGTTTATAAAAAAACATGATATACTAGAAGACCGGAATGTTTCATACTGAAATTCCTTTAAGCTTGCTGCTATATCTTAAGTGATCTCAGCAACCCAGAAGATAAACTCTCTCTCTCTCTCACACACACACACACACACACACACACACACACACACACACACACACACACACACACACACACACACACACACACACACACACACACGGACACACACACACGGACACACATGCACACACACAACTGAAAATGCAAGAAAGTAATATGCTCCGTCTGTTAAATCCAAAGTAGCTGAGCAGCGGCTTAGTTCCCACCAGTTTTGGCAAATAGCAAATAGGGTCCTGAATAGAAGTATGTGTTCTATCTCAACCATCATCAATGGACCTGAGGTAATCTCGTCAGCATCAGACAAAGCCAAACTCTTTGTCAAGAACTTTGCAGCTAATTGTAACCTATGCAACCAAAGCCACCAACCCCCCTATTTCCTCCTGTAACAAAAAATAAACTATGCAACATACAAATATTCGTGCATGATGTTGCCAAGCTAATCAAGAACCTTGATTCCAGTAAAGCAACTGACCCTGACGGCATTCCAATTATAGTGTTGAAAAAGCTTCAACCAGAACTAGCTCCCATACTTACAAAGTTGTTTAAGTGTTGTCTGAAGGAAAATTGCTTCCCAACACCCTGGAAAACCTCATCAGTATGCTCTGTATTTAAGAATTCAGGTAATCGGTCATTTCCTTCTCAGTACAGACCAATAAGTCTCCTGTGCGTCATGAGTAAGTTGCTGGAATCTGTGTTAAATAGAGAAGTAGTCAAATTTACCAAATTTCAACTAATAACGATTACTATGATATTATCCCATTGACTACTGTGCATTCAATAACCCTTATCCTCGAGTGGCCCCCGGGCCTTGATAAGTGGTGACTCCTATGTAAAAAAAAAAAAGAAAAAGAAAATGAACTTCAAAAATGTTACTATCACCATAATACACTACCAATTGCAATGAGCGCAATTACATATTTACAAGTTTACAATAGTTTTAAAGATGTCTCGCTATTTTTTTTGAGATGAGGAATGATTATTTGGATTATTCTGACTATCATTCTCATTTTGGATGTAATTCTCACTTACATAAAGAATATAACTATCACAACAAGAATTAAAACTTCTACTGGAGTCATGCAACAAACAAATGTTTCCATATCAAATGTTGTCATATCAAGGAACCTACTATTGATTTTATATGTCGAACCTTTTGGTTTGTACGGTAATAAAACTTCTCAAATGCACTTGTGATGTACGGCTATGTAAGGTGTTAACTTTGGTCAAAATCACCTGTTCCTTTTTTCATTGGATTATCTCGATTATCAATACTTATCGAAGACATTTCAATACAAAACCCATGTAAGAACACTGCGATGCACATAAAGTATCTTTGTGTGAAATTTCACAAAAATCAACCCAACCCTTTTCGAATTCATAGGAATCGAACTCACACACAATAACAAAATTCCTTATATATCTATCTATATATATATATAAAAGTGAAAGTGTTTGTGTGTGTGTCTGTGTATCTGTGTACATTTCCCTATGCGATAACTCTGTCAATTTTTAGTCTACAGACTCGAAATTTGATATACAGGTTACTGAGATTTGAGAAAATCGATGTGATCGGTTTTTTGCCAGAAATTTGGCGATTAAGGGGTCAAAGTTCAAAGTTGAGAACTCTGCCAAACTCCTCCGACAATTTTGGGTCTACGCACTTGAAATTTTAGATATAGGTTCCTTGGACATGAATCTAACTTAATAACTTGATTCGAGCCCAAAACAATAAATTTTAAGGGGTCATAATAGGGGTCAAAGTTAAAAAATTGACCTCTGCGGTCTCTTTCAAATTACTCAGACAATTTCTGGTCTAAATATTTGAAATTTTACATAAAGGGTATTCAGAGATAGGGCAAGCTTTTTTCATCAGTTTGGGTGGAAAATTTTTAGTTACCAATATATAAATGTATGTATGCCTGTTTGCATGTCTGCCTTAAACTTTCAATAGAGGCGACAGATTTTACCAATATCAGTATCGTTTTAAAGTTCGATCTTTCATATGACAAATATCGAAAAAGTGGCTAAAAACATTAATATCTTCCCCTTCAACTAGGCACTTTTCTACAGGGGGGGATTTTTTTCGCTGATATTTTTGAAAGTTATCCTCTCCTTTAGATTGTCTAGCCTTAATTTAAAAAAATGTCGCTTCCGGTTTGGCGGTGGTCGTAACAGCATAAACGTTAAGTTTTACCCCGTTCTTTTCCTCCTTTGCGGGACGGGTTCGAGCTTGCCTTCCTACCACCACTTTTTTTTTTTTGCTCAACATACACATCCAAACACTCGGGCAACGCCGGGCTGAAATGCTAGTATATCTATAAAAGTAAACATGTCTGTGTGTGTGTCTGTCTGTGCGTCTGTGTCTACAGACTTGAAATTTGATATATAGAGCACTGAGATTTGGGAAAATCGATGTGATCGGTTTTCGGCCAGAAATTTGGCTGTTAAGGGGTCAAAGTTCAATGATGTGACCTTTGAGAACTCTACCAAACTCCTCCGACAATTTGGGGTCTAAACACTTGAAATTTTAGATATAGGTTCCTTGGACATGGCTCTAACTTAATAACTTGATTTGAGCCCAAAATGATAAATTTTAAGGGGTCATAATAGGGGTCAAAGTTAAAAAATTGACCTTTTTTTTTTTTTTTCGCTCAGCATATACCTCCAAACACCCGGGAAACGCGGGGCACCCATGCTAGTATATATATATATATATATATATATATATATATATATATTGTTATAAAATATATATGGCGATTAAGCTACACAGAACATTCCACATTTCATCCATGCTAGGATTATCAGGCTTATGAGATATATATATATATATATATATATATATATATATATATATATATATATATATATATATATATATATATTCTCCAGACTAGACTAGCTATGGTTTTAAACGATCTGAAATAACAGCAAGGGGAAACTTGATTCCAAATATTTCTGATATTTTATATCTCCTCTCTTTTGGAAATAGCGTCCGATTATGAATATTTCCAGTATCAAATAATCTTTATACCCTGTGAAATTTACTTTATGTATGAAAATCAAAGAGGAGAGATATAACATATGAGAAATATTTGGAATCAAATCTCCCCTTGCTGCTATTTCAGATCATTTGAAACCATAGTAGTAAGTTTTAGTCTCCCCTCTATCAAGGCCAGAGGTTTATGGGAAATATCAGATATTTTGTAATTCATATGCAAAACTAGGAAAACAAATGAATATGATTGAAACACTTTATGGCTGTAAAAAGTGTCAAAAGTAGACTCTGGATGTGCGACCTTAAGAGCAAATGTCACACAACCCACTGCAGAATTCAGGTCATTACCTTTTCAACGAGCCTTCATTTGTTGAATTCTGATGAATAGTCGCTGAGATTTGGAACTTATAAAATTGCTAAGAATGTAGTATATCCATCTCTCTCTCTCTCTCTCTCTCTCTCTCTCTCTCTCTCTCTCTCTCTCTCTCTATATATATATATATATATATATATATATATATATATATATATACTCATACCCAAATTGTATATTGCTCATGGATTCTAGGGAACAAAACTACATGAAAACTTGCAGGCTTTTTTATGAGATTATAATACTATTCTATGGTGAAAAGTAGGAATGTATCGATTTTCGAATTGGCCGATTACCGATTACCAATTAATCGACCACCTTGGAAGGTGAGAGTCCCTTTAGTATAGGTGGTAATGTGTATGAACCTATGAGGAACAGGCTACGTCATAAGAATAGAGAAGTCTAATGTTTCTACATCACAATTTAAAAGTATTCAACTTTAAATACTGAGGAGATTATGAGAACAGAGGAGGCAGGTAGCTAGAATAGAAGAGGAAGTATAGCAGCAGCAGGTGCAGAACTTCAGCTTATAGTTATTCACTTAAATAATTACAATTTGTACTTTGTAGTTGGTTTGTAAGTTATTTTTCCCATCTGATTGTTTAATTATATCCATTTAAGAATTAGAAATTGTATGTTGTAATTTTATTTAATAAAGACAAAAAGCCATAACAGTGGCCAGACACTTAATTAAATGTTAAGTTAAATTAACAGTTACTATGCTAACGTGTCAAAGCTATCTGATGAGTCACTTGGCAGTGATAAAATGATTTCAATTTAATAGGAAGGAGAAAAGTAATTAATCGGCCGATTAATTGGAAAATTGTCTGATTATCAATTAATCGACAAAGTGGCCGATTACTGATTATCTGCCGATTAATCGGTATTCCCTTAGTTAAAATTTAATACAATTCGTAAAAAAGATCCTATATTTTCAAACCAATAAAATATGCACAAATTTACCTACATTTGTATACATATAGACTATGAGCCAGAGGCTAAAAAAGGGCTTAGTTTTTGAGTTGCTAGACATTTTATTCATATTAGAAAATTTCAAGTGTTTCTAGGAGTATTTTTCATGCTGATTTAAAATCTGAAGAGGTCTCCAGGCTAAATGTGCGCACTGCTTCAAAAAAAGGATAATAATACAGGGTGTATCATTTACGGAAAAAATCCATTTTCATGGTTCACTTTATGTAAAGTGAAATTTAAATAAGTGGTTTAACACATAATAGACATATCAACAAGAAGTTGATATGTCTATTCTCTTATATGATGTGTTTATTTATTAAATTAGGAATTTTAGCAAATAATTTTATAAACTAGTGTAAAGCCATATCAACGATAACGTTACTTTGTATTGTTGTATCAGTTTCTCAGATTGCAGTTTACATTTGTTTGACAAAAGACATGAAAAGCATTTATATATGTTTCCAAATTTTGTGCCTTTCAAAAATCATAGATGGAAAAACTGTTTTCAAATACTTTTGGTGATTGAATGACTTTTCTTCATTTTGGACGGTCATTTACTTTTTGATGTAATTTTGTCACACAAGCACATTGACTAATATACAAACCTTAATGCTTAGAAGAAGTTTGACTATATATATATATACAGTTGTGCCCGATATTATTCATACCCCTCCTTGAAAATTGAGTTTATTAGGTGTAACTTTGTAAGAATTTATTGTTTACGTCCATATTGATACATATTCTTAATAAACCTCTTCTGATCATTTTCGTCATTTTAAAATCTCGGGATACTTGTAATAAAAGAAATATACAGCTATTTATAAAATCTGCAATGTTAAAAAATAATCATACCCCCTTATTTTTTCAGTATTAATCGAGTTTCTGACTGTTTGTTTCCTGTTTGATTCTTATTTTGAATGCTTTTATACAACCTTTGATTAATTTCATTTCGTTTTTTGCATTTTTCAGAAATTAAAATGATATCAACTGAAAACCAATAAAAGAATAAAAATTATTAGAATGGGGAAGAAAAAAGAGCTTAGTAATAATCTTAGGACTAAAATTGTGAATTCACATAAGGATGGTTTAGGTTACAAGTCAATTTCCAAGAAATTTGAGGTCCCTACAGCAACAGTACAGAGCATCATCAAAAAATTCCAGAGCCACCACACAACAAACAACTTGATTGGTAGAGGAAGGAAAAGGAAACTGTCTGCTAGAGCCACCAGGAATATTGTAAGAAGTGTTAATGCAAATCCAACCACTACTACTAAGGACATTTTAGAAAATCTGGAGTCTTCTGGCATAAAAATATCAAGGCAAACATTGCAAAGGACTCTGCATGAAAATGGTCTGAAAGGAAGAAGACCAAGAAGGACTCCATTGCACACCGGAAAACACCTTGCAGCACGTCTAAAGTTTGCTAGGACCCATGTGAATTCTTCAGAGTCCGTTTTCTCAAGTATTTTGTGGACTGACGAAACAAAAATTGAATTTTTTGGCCATATGGATGCTTCTTACGTTTGGAGGAAGAAAGGAGAAGCTTACAACCCAAAGAACACCATATCCACGGTGAAACATGGTGGTGGTAGCCTAATGTTTTGGGGCTCCTTTTCGGCTAGTGGTTCAGGTAGTTTGGTCAAGATAGATGGAACCATGAAGAAGGAGCAATATTTGGAGATACTCCAGAAAAACATTAGACAGGATGCGGAGAAGCTCCATTTAGGACCAAACTGGGTCCTTCAACAGGATAATGATCCAAAACATACTGCCAAAATAGTCAAGAAATGGTTTGAGGATAATCAAATTAATGTTTTGGAATGGCCTAGCCAGAGTCCCGACCTGAACCCTATCGAAAACCTCTGGCACATATTGAAAACTGAGGTTAAAAAGCGGAAACCTAGAAATTTGAGGGATTTGGAGAACTACTGCATTGAAGAATGGTAAAAAATCAGTGTTGATGCTTGTAAAAACCTTGTTGATAAATATCCAAAACGGTTACAGGCAGTTATTAAGAATAAAGGGCATACTATTGACTATTAGTAAGAGAGGTATGAATAATTTTGAACTAGTGCCATTATTGTTTTTCTTTGTATACTGTTTCAAACTTGCATAATTTATTTATTTGTTGAGTTTAAATTAAATGCTTATGCTTGATTTATTGTTTGAAATCCCTTTAATATTGTCTACCTTCTGGTTTGAGCAATATTCTTATAGAAATCTCAAAGATCCGAGGGGTATGAATAATATCGGGCACAAGTGTATATATATATGTATATGTATAAAGAATATGATAAGAGTATTTTTTAGTTATTTTGAAACAAAATTGTTATGAAGTAATACATTTAGAAAAGGAATTGAAAAATAATTGATTCTTCTCTAATCCTGAAAGCTTATCTTATCATTCACCATCTGAGGAGTCAGAATTTTCTATTTCACTGAACTGCTGCATTTCGTTCTTTTTTCAACTACATTAAAACAATCTACACACTGGCAAAGGTCGGTACAAGGTAGTGTTTGACGAACACAAGAACATCACCTGGGGTCATGGCTGTTCTTCTTACAGTTACACTTTACTAAATTGATTAATGTTGGAGTTTTTGGAAGGCTGCTCCAATGAACAACTAGTGCTTTATCTTCACATTTCAAGCCATGGTTTGTTGGAGAAGAAGCATTAATATTAATGCGAAGACATTGCCGCCAAATAGCAGCCTGATAATTTTCTCTTTCCACATGTGATCGTAAACTATTTTGGCAAGGTGGTAAAGTATTATCAAATTTTCCAGTCATGTGAAAAATATTAAAACGGGCAATATTTACAGAAGAAACATTTCTCTGTCCAAACAGAGAGCACACAAATTTTTCTGCTTGCTGGAATAAATTGTCAGTCAAATGTCAGTTGCAGCCTAACAGTGTGAAGTTTGAAGAAATTCCTCTGTTTCTTTCATCAATTCAAATAGTTTTATCCCCTTTCCCTTAAAACTACTAACAGTGTCACAGCCAGTGAATGCATGCAAAGAAAGTAAGGCACTTGAAATAACAGGTCCGCATTTCTCTGCTACTGATTTAATAGAGATCAAACAAGATGATCGGCTGGTATTAGTTGCCACATATGAATCAGAGTTTAAATCATTTTGTTGTGCAAGGCAAAGAAGAAGAACATCCGTATCTGGAGTCTTAATTATGATTGGAAGTGAAATCAGTTGATGCATGCTTTGCATGTAAGCAAAAGAAGGGCATCTACTTCTTCATGGTCAGTTGTTAATTCTGGCAAAGTTTTTGTGATTACTTCATTTGTATCACTGTTAGGACACAACATGAAACATCCTTGGCTAAATGACACAATCACAGTTTTTCCATTAAATTCTTCTGCTGGCAATTTCTAAAAATATAAATGCTTAGCTCACCAAACCTTGATGGAAAATGGTCTGCAAACTGTTGTATCACTGCCAGTCCATCTAAAATCAGTGCTGCATTTTTTGGGATATTATTAATTTTCATGTCAGGAAACTTTACAATAAAATAATGAAATAAAGCAGCTTTGCTGGTATGCTGCAAACAACCATCACTGTTACTTAGGCTGGTTGGGAACTCTGAAAGATAATGGGAAAAAATTTCTCCCAAGTCAACTTTTCAGGTTCTTGCTACTATAAGAAGGCAATCTCTTCCCTTCTTGCTTTTTTGTTGTGAATGCTTTTTCTCAAGATAGCTAAAAGTTTTTATCTTCATTGATTTTATTGGTGCATTCAACTCCACATTTCAGTACAGTTTTTAAAGATTTGAGCACGTTGATTGAAAGATAAAATGCAACAATGAACAGCATTGTGATTATTTGAAAATCCAATCTGTCCATCTGTGGTCTTGCTATCTCTGTTCATGGTTTGTTCAATTATTTGATCCATTGCCGTTTGACTAAATGGGTACTGGGTTTGTTGCTGAACTACAAAATTCCCAGCAGCAAGATGCTTTGCTGTTAAAGGATGTGTATCAGGAACAGCAAACATCTCATAGATATAAACAGGAAGATATCTAGCATAGTTCAAATGGTCATATGCAAAATATCAGGGAATCATTCCCGCTGCTGATTTAAGGTGAAGGGCACAATCTCCTGTTCTTGTAGCACGAATAAAATTTAAAAACAAATCTGCCATATTCAAGTAACTTATCCAAAATGCAAAAGTTGGAAATTGGCTGAATCTCTTTGGAATAAATATTGACAATTTGCTTTCAAACTCTTTAAAATCACTTGATGTGCAGATATCTTGGAATCGTGTTTTGGGAAAAGTATTATGTACATTTTTAGAAAATTTAATGAATATAGCTTTTTCTTCATTTTGCGTTTCAATAAAAGTAAATAGGAGTTTCCTTCTTAAGGCTTTAGACATAATTTTTATAACTGTAACACTGCGATTATAGTGCCTACCTTTCATAACTCCAGGTAGTGATCCTTGTGCCACTGTTCCGACTTCAAGTAGAATGTCAGCTACCATGAATCTTCAAATCGCTTTCCAATGACACTGAGAAACAACATGCAGGTGTGAAACCCACCAAATCTGACAACTGTTCTTTGCATATACATGGCATCATTCTAACGTAATTGCTTTGCTTTAGCATAAAATGCAAGATCAAATGTCAATACAATGCATTCAGTTTCAAGTTCATCAGCAATTGCAAGACTTTCAAAAATATTGCATTCACAGTACTTAGTTGAGTTGGGTTACCATTGACCACAGACAAATATCCAATATTGCTTTTTGGTGGTATTTGGTCCTGCAATAAAAGAATATTGAAATATTATATGCAACACTGTTTTGTTTCACTGTTCATGTCTACTGACTTTTTTGTTGTGTATCTCAAGAAATTGGTATAATTGATTTTACATGTAAGATGATATTTTAACTCTGCAGCTACAAGATCTTTATCTCGTAACTGACAAAGAAGATCTCCATTATGTTTCAACTTTGCAACTAATAAAATTTCATTTACCATGAGTTCACATTGTTGCAGGGGTTCCTTGGTGCGCCTTCCATCAATTTTGTTTTTTTTAATCTTTTCTTTGTCTTTCGCAAAATATGCATATGGCTGGGGAAAACAGAGGAACAGCAAGTAGTTTGATCATCTTTACCAAAGGTGGATTGACTAAAATTACTGCTGCTCAACCTTTTCTGGCTGGGTTCAAGCTCTTCATTCCTTGCTGATGGTGCAGTGAATATTAAATTCATTTCTGTAATGCTGCGTTTCTCAAAATCTTTTTAGCCTGTAACACACCAGGATAGCTGACATTTATTTATTTAATTGACAAATGATAAAAATGATGTAAAAATATTGTAGATGTAAATAAATAGAAGATTATTTTAATAGCTGAGAAAATTTTAAGTATAATTTATTTCTACCTGGAATTATTTTAAAACAAATGCAAAACTCATGGCCATGAGATTTTATTCAAAATTTTTTTTATTAATTATGCTTAATTAATAAAAGAATTAAAAACAAACAAACAAACAAACAAACAAACAAACAAAAAACATGCACGCATACATATTGTATATTTATTCCAAATTAAATTTATTGACACAACACACGATTTGGTGAATTTTTAAACTAAGGGAGGTAACTATTGACCGAGAAGACATCATATTTACTAAATGATTACCCCCCTTACATGATTTTTTATGCTCAACTTTTGCAATAAAATAATCGATTTAAATTGCAATATATATATATATATATATATATATATATATATATATATATATATATATATATATATATATATATATATATAAATGCGCATCGTTCACCTTAGGCACCGCCAAAAATGGCTGCAAAATCAAGTTGTTGTTGTTTTTTAAAACTAAATTACATTTATTAAAATCCATTATTTCTGCGTAACTTTTTTTTTCCAGAAAGATAAAACCCTGAATTTTATCATATAGAAAACAGAATAATGTAAAACTTTTTCTACTATTTTTAATTCAATTTTAAATGTTAAATTTTCCCCAAAAGTTAACAATTGACATTTTTTGTATTGCACAAAAAACGTATTTAAATATAAAAAAAAAGGGGTTTTGAAATAATTAATTAATTTATTTATTGTCTAACTAAGATTTAGGATGATTTTCTAAGAGAATATGCAAAAATATTATAATATAAGTACCTGAATTTCAAATAATTTCACTTATTCATATAGGTAACCAGATATTTCGCGTCGACGTAGAGTTCAGATCGACTCTGTTTACGTTTTCGTTTGATAATAAGAAAACTATGGAAGACCAAACAGGCCAAAAAAACTTATTTTTCAGTGACGAAGATTTCAATGTATTATTAAGCTTAGGCTGGCCAGTACCAGATGGGTGACCATTTGTATGAGTTTGGTTTTTAATGTGTATGTGTGTGGGGGCCAGGCTCCCAAAAATGGGGGGGGGGCAATTTAAAGCAGAATAAAAAAAAAATTATTTCAGCGAGTTTGGTCCACCGTAGTCGAAAGGCGGCAAACGTTTTCAAACGGGATCGAAAAAAAATGATGCTATTTTTAACACAAAGGGCACAATATTTATCGAATTTTTTTTTGTATCGATTATTCAAAGCATGCCCTGTTTAATAATGGTCATGCATTATTCGGCTCGCTAAAAAAAAATTGTTAATTTATTTATCAAAAATTTTAAAATGGCTTTTTTCGTATAAATATTAAAAAAATTTTTTTTTTGTTTTGCTTAACTTAAATTAATTATTTTACTTAACATATTCACCGAATTTCACACTTCAAAACTCAAAAGCGGGATAATTAAACACAATCGAAGTTCTGATATTCAGACGTCAAAATAAGGTATGCAAACAATTTTTTTTTTTTTGAATCTATAATTCTGTCCCTTACAACAACACAATATGTTTTGTTCAGTTTCAGATGATTATTTTAAGCATATTTGTTCCCACTTCAAAACAAGGGGGGTTTTGTAAGCAAAAAAAAATATATATATATAAATATCGTTTATGAAAAATAAGTACACTGTTATAAAGTTCATTCTTCTCCTAACAATCGCTGAAAATTTCGTATTGATCGGATAATTACCTGATTTTTGGTAGATTTTTAAAAAGACGGCCCGTCAAAAAGTACTGACCTGCCCCCCCCCCCAGTTTTGGCGGTGCCTAGTTCACCTGGAGATCTTTTTAGATTTAGACTCTACAACATCGAATCTCTCCGGATCAAGAGAATTTTTACATATAGTTTGTGCGTCGACGGAATGACACGAAAATTGGGGCTTGCCCATCGTCTAATAGTGTCTTAGCAATCCTGCTTTAGTTTTGTTACTTTGGGATGTTTCCTTTCTAATGTTTATCTTCCTCACACAGTGGAAAGATGTGACACAAGACCGGGAAAGTAGGATTTGAAAAGCAAGTACTCTAGAGGAAGAACATTCTGACCTGTAAAAATAGGCCGATCAACCTCGTATGCAGTCAAGTTCGAATTTCAATTTTGAAATATATTTCTGCTTTTTTTTTTTAATTCACAATTATTATTTAATATAGTGTTGTAGTTATATAAATATTTCCTGAACCTACCTGGCATAAGCCGGAATTAATTAATATTATTATAGTTAAAAATATTAATGTTATTATAGTAAAAAAAACTTTAAATTATGAAGTAAAGCCAGAACCCCTGTATTTCAATCTCGTGTTCCATAACATTGGAATACAGGGATTGAAAAAACAGTCCAAATGCATTCTTACCAATAAAAAATGTATTTGGAGCCCAGTCAGCATTCCCTAGTAGGGGCGAAGCGTCTCAAGCAATTAGCAATAAACTCCCTATTTCTCACAACAAGTATTCTTTATAGAAATATTATTTTTTTTCCAATTTATTTAATTTCCAACGACGTTAATCACTAGTATTCTGATGACAACCGGAATGAAATTTTCGTAGGCGAAAATTTACTAACATGAACTTAAAAAAAATATTTTATAGCTATTTCAAATATTGTATTATTTAGCATGTATTTAAGTTCAATTCAGGTATGAAATAATCTGAAGTAGGCTAAAAATGTCTAGAATTAACAGAAAAAAAAAGCAACTTTTATTCAGTTTCAGTGAAAATATTGGAATAGAGTTATGCCCCCTGTTTATCAGGTGACATAACTCTACCTTTAAAGAAATTCGAAGTAACTTCCCTTGAAAATGATTTTTAGAAACGTTTTAGAGAACAACTGAATCTATCTATCTATCTATCTATCTATCTATCTATCTATCTATCTATCTATCTATCTATCTATCTATCTATCTATCTATCTAGCTCTCTCTCTCTCTTTCTTTCTCTCTCTCTCTCTCTCTCTATATATATATATATATATATATATATATATATATATATATATATATATGTTCTGAAATAGATTCTGTCGAATTTCCATCTCAATTGCATGATAAGGTGAGGTTTTTCCTTCAATAAACAAAAACAAAAATTCACGACAGAGCTAATATCTAGTTTTACATGGGCTTTTTTCGCCTATCTCTCGAGCAGAGGAAAAGTTATTTGGCAATTCGCATGTACATGTAGTAATAAATATACGCACTCTGATACTAATATGACGTGTGCGCGCGCGCGCGCACACACACACACACACACACACACACACACACACACACACACACACACACACACACACACACACACACACACACACACATGTACAATGCTTTAAAACCAGTGTTTCTCAACCTTGTTTTCCTTGTGGCCCATTTTAAGCACCAATAGAAATCTCAATTTTAATGAAAATTGCGAGTAACATGGAAATGTTTTTTATATTGACATAAAAAATGTAGTAAAAACGTCAATGTCTAAAGTATTTATTACTATGGTTCAAGGTCAATGGAGCTATATTACAGTCATTTCATAAATGCAGATTACTAAAGAAAACATAAAATTTCAATCCTCATATATTTTCTTTGAGGACCACTCAAGGTCCAAATCAAGATCCAGGCCCATTTCAAAATTCCCCAGACCTAATTATGGGCGTGAGGGTTTGCATTGACAAACACTGCCTGAAACTTTTTCACACTGTCATCTGCTTATTCACATATATTGAAAACAAACATATAGAGATCTTCATTTTTTTAAATACTTTTGTAACAGTCACAATAACAAACTCTCTGGTGAATTAATGCGCCTTTGCTAACTGATGTAACCATTCACTGACCAGTCAGCTAATAGGGCGCATTAATCCTATATGTTACTTAAGGAACTAATTACTCCTTTCAGGAACTAGCCAGCACTAAGCAGAGGAGCCCAGACCACCAAAAAAAGACAGACCTTTCTCCTCTTCAAGGGAGCTAATTCAGTATTTTGTCCCTTTTAAGTAATGCAGTTAAGTATTTTTTTGTTGTTGTTGTTTGAGAGAAATTTAAGGACACTGGCAAAAAAATTTTCCAACTAATTTGTGTAGCTGGTAGTGATGGGACGATTTGAAAATTTTTCCCGATTTTGATGAAATTATCAATTCTTTTCTAAATTCTTGACTGCGATACATGTGCAGATTCCAATTCTTTTAAAATTTGTAAATATTTGACGCTCCTGGCTTCAGATATTGTATTTTAATGACAGTAAGATTTTAGAAAAGTGCCAGCCTACAAATTTGCCATTATTTTTTATTATTGTTATTATTAATATCAAATTTGTAGATTAATACCCTTGGCGAAATCAGGCGATTTTTAAAGTGATTATGTGTAAACACCCTGAAAAATTTAGCAATTTAGCAATTATTTTAAAATTTAGAGTGGAAAATGAGTTTCGTCTAATGTAAAAGTAATCATCATTTTAAGTTATTATAATTTTTGGATGATGTTCACTAAATCGTTTTACTACCATCCCTAAATCGTAAAACCATATATTGTAATGATCTCTGTTTTTATTTTTTTACATAGCCATCACCACTTTTCAAGGCCAAGAGGCCACTCCAGGATAAGCGTTAAAGAGTGTACAGTAGACATTGGACAATATAGTAATCATTAGTAATGAAAATTTGGTAAATTTGATAACTTATATAGAACGGCTCATCAAGAACTTATTTACATTAGACTTGAACACAACTATATTGTAGTCAGCCGGAAAGCAGGAAAACGGAAGACAATTCCACAGGCGTGCAGTTCTAAGAAAGAAGCTTTATTCATGGAATCTAGGTTTAGGTTTAGGCACAGATAAAGAGTGGGGGGAATTATTGATAGCGTGTACAGCTAGACGAGTGTATCTTCTGTGAGGTTGCAAGAAAGAGAAAAGGACATCTCCTACGAGGCTACAAAGTCTCTTGTTGCTCTTTCATTTCAGTTACTCTTTCGTCCCGGTTTCTTGATCTAACTTTTGTATGCACTCACGCATGCGCATAGCAATCTATTAATAAAGCGGGACGCCATTTTATTCAATTCCTTTCTTACCAACCAGACACACGTGTTCCAAGTCTCATTATTACACATCAATGCACAACACAGCATGACATGTGTAATCGCTTAAAAAAGTAACATCACAAAAAAATAAACATCCATAATTTAGCTTCCAGAGAACAATATTTTTAGGAGGTAATTGCTCTAAATTGCTAGACTTTCTGAGAAATGAAGCTTATTTTACGTTAAATTTGTGTGTGAAACTGATCCGCACTCTAAATTATAAAATGGTTTTATATATATATATGATTTTTTTTATAATTATCAATAGATGTTTTGTTTTTTTTTTGCTTGGTAAAAACAGTTTTTATTTCAATTTTAAATATTTTTCTGTACCTTTGTACATATTGCATTCTCATGAAATTATCGGCGCTTGTTTTCTTTTGTTTTCTTTTTTGCCAATTCACAATTGTAACTTTTTGTCGTGAAAGGAAATAAGGTATTATTAGTGGTCTGCATTCTCTGCTAATTCATCCAAAAAGAAAAATGCGATTTTCCATTTTTTAAAACATTTACACGTAAACAGCCTGAAAAGCTAAGTTGTAAAATAAAATAAAATAATAAAAAATCAATTTCACATAAATTTAACGTAGACTGATAACCTCTCTTGGACCAAACAGTGTTTTAATGGCATGTGTGAGGATTGATGAGAGTTGGCTACGAACCGGATGTTGACACATTCACGGTCAGAGACTGAATAAAAAAAAATGTCTTGTATGCACGAGCTCGATGCAAAGCTTCCGGTTAAAAAAAAAAAAGAGAATGAATAATAAAAAAAAATGATTGTGAACCAATGGGAAGCTTTGGTGCGTAAAAAGAAACAGATTTTTGGATCACCGCTGGAAGCCCCGGCAGAAGTATAAAAACTCAAGATTTTACGAGCGAGGGAGAGTTCAGTAGTAAGATTTTTTAAGGGAACTTCGTCTCACTACAGGAGCACATGCCTGGACTGATTCTGCCACAAAGCCTTAATAGATGTGAAGAAGAAAAGAAGGCACTAATGGAGCTAACTCTGCTCCCATGTTATGGGCCGAGCACCTTCATTTACCAACCGTTGCCTGATTCACACCTAAACCGGTAAGTACAAACTACATGAACATTCTCTTTTTGTGGATTTCTCTCCACGCTGGCTTTTCTCTCACACATTCATGAACATTCTCCTCACCACTAAAATGAACATTTTCTACTTACAGGCCATCACTAAATAAAGCTGCCGTTTTCACTTTTAAAATTGAATGTCTGTCTTATTTTATGGAGTCAGATAATTGCATGTTATTATTTAAAAAAAAAATTTTTTTTTTTTACATGGGGTTCACCACTCATCAAGGCCCAAAGGCCACTCAGGGATAAGGGTTATTGCGTGTACAGTAACCAATGAGATAGTATTGTAGTAATCATTAGTATTGGGTGTTTGGATAGAGTGTCTTACTTAAGGGGGCGGTTTGTCAGGAGTTTGTTTATGTTGGACTTGAAGACGTTCAAGTTGTAGTCAGGTGGGAAACAGGTAAGCTGCAGAGAGTTCCGCTGGCGTGCAGTTCTAAGAAAGAAGCTTTGCTCATGGAATCTACGTTTGGATTTAGGCACAAATAAAGAGTGGGGAAAATTATTGACAGTAGTTTCAGCCAGACGGGTGTTTCTCGTGAAAGATTGGCGAGGGGGGACGAGGGATTGGAGCTCAGACTAGCATCTGCCATGGAAATAACGATAAAACAAAGACAGGCTCGCAACGTCTCTTCTGCGGGAGAGAGGTTGCAAGGAAGAGAAAAGGGCATCCCCCACTAAACCACAAAGTCTATTTTGTACTCGGTCAAGGCAGGATAGGCTGTTTTTAGATAAACCAAGTGCCATACATGTAATCAATTTTGTTTGTTTTAAATCTTGGCCACATTAATGTTCCTGATGAAACTTTAGTATAAAATATGGCTTTGTTAAAATTCATAAAAGACACACCCTTCCTACTACTAACCCCAAGTCCGGGTGGTAATACTAAAAAATAAAACGAGAGCAGAGCTATCTATAAGAATCTCAGGAAAATAAAAGGACACACCCTTTACTCCCCTCTCTCCTCTAAAATATTGCCTTATTTATATGGTGATATTAGATCACCTTTGCCCCGTTGGATCGCTATTTATTTCTCATATTATTGAATACATAACTTCTTTTTTAATAATTATCACCAAGTTGTATCCCCTCTCATTCTCACCAATCTCTCCCCTCTAACGATCATTGCCGTGTTTATAGAATGGTACTAGATCTCCCTGACTCTCTGGAGCAGTTATACTCACTGGCGCCTGACGACCATAAAACCTGACGATCATAAAATATTATTAAATATGATATTTTAATTCATGCAAATTTCGTATTTATCATTTATAGAGTCAATTCTCTGCCGATTATTATATATTATCTTGTACCTAATATATAATAATGATTTCAAAAGTAAAAAAAAAAAAATATGACTTGGGTACCATCATCTAGAATCCAAACCAAAACATATACAACTTAGTTGTTTCTATTTGAGCTATCGTCAGACTTTTTTTTTTTTTTACTCAGGAATCACCACTTATCAAGGCCCGGAGACCACTCTAGGATAAGGTTTAATGGATATACATTAGTCAATATGATTATAGCGTAGTAAACATAAGTAGTGGGAATTTTGTAAATTGGATTACTTGGGTGGGTGGGGGGGGCGGTTCATCAAGAACTTGTTTGCGTTGGACAATCAGATTGTAGTCAGCTTGAAAGCAGGCAATTGGAAGAGAATTCCACTGGCGTGCATTTCTAAGAAAGAAGCTTTGTTCGTGGAATCTATATTTAGGTTTAGGCACAGATAAAGAGTGTGGGAAATTATTGATAGTGATTTTGGCTAGACGAGTGTTTTTCGTGAAATTTGGCGAGGGAAGACTATAGATTGAAGTTCAGATGAGCACTTGCCATGAAAATAACAATAAAGCAAAGACAGGCTCGCAACGTCTCTTCTGTGGGAAAGAGGTTGCAGGGAAAAGAAAAGGGCATCCCACACTAAGCTACGGATGGTTAAAAATGAACCAATTTTATGTATAAATGTATATATTTGTGTATGTGTACAAATAATATGTTTAGTCGGCTTATGCTGGCTAAGTTCTATTTCTTTTTCAATTTTGATCCCCCCTCAGCAGCTATTTAAAAAAAAAAGAACAGTCCACAAATATGCAATCATTTGATCCACTATGCACTGATCCATGACCTTGTGTCTAAGTGGAGATGCACTTTGAAAAAAACAAAAAAAAAATCACATGGGAACAGACAGACATCATGAGGTCTATAAATTAGATTATCATTAAATATATCATTTCTTTCTTGATAATAATCATTCATTTTTTTATGTGCTTTCCTCCTCTCTTTTTTTTTTTCGTTTCTCCTCTTTTTTCTTTTCCCCTCTCTTTTTTCTTTTCCCCTCTCCTTGCTCTAAATATCCTTGTCTATTATTAACAGAAATTTGGTATTTGTGTTCCAGAAGTGGAAACTATAGCTAATTACTTATGTTAATGTAATATTGTCTGTTTGTCTATCTATCTATCTATCTATCTATCTATCTATCTATCTATCTATCTATCTATCTATGTATTATTATGTTAATGTAATATTGTCTATCTATCTATTTATTGATCAAAAGTTCATAATTAAGTAGTTCAAATATTTACTCCGGAAATAAATACTTAACCATGTTAGTTTCCATACATAGGACTTGAATGCCTACTGGAGAGAACTTGAATGCCTAATAGACACTATCCTCGAGTATCTAAAGTCTATAAGAGAGCTTGTACTCGCGTGTGTAAGGTCTCATTGTACAGAAGTTTGTCAGAACAACCTGGCACGAGGATACTTTTCCCTTTGCGGCCCAAATAACATCTCCTTAGTATGGCTAACCCATGCTAGCTTTTACAAGGAATCTTTTCCAAGTGATGTTACCTTAAGTAAGAGCATGAAGCTTGATACTCCACCAGACTAGATGAATGTTCATCCTGGACCCCAATAAGACCAAGAGACCACAAAATAGGTATAACATATTTAAATGGTCAATTTGGGAGAGGAAAATTATATTTATTATTTAATTGGAATTCATTATTGAGATGAGTATTATTTATTAACTTTTATTTATTGCGGACTATTATCCTCATCATTTTTAGTTGTTGTTTCATGACGTTTCGGCCAACTATTCTTCTGGCCTTCATCAGGTGGTAACCGCGATGAGATAGGAACTCCAAATCTCCTAATCATTCTCAGCAATTACTTCCATTCATAGTTGTTGTCGTCTCAGACGTTGAATCTCTATGGTTCCAGGTGAGAATTGTCTGAAGGTAGTGGTTTCAATACTACCTAAATCCGGCCAGAGGCTTACTTGGCCAAAAACATGGCGAGAGAACAACAATTATGGCTGGCAGTGATTGCTGAGAATAAATTGAGGAAAATTATTTTCTCAATTTCTCTACTAACTCAGTGTTTGAGACATAAAGGAGAACTTTAATAGAATATTTGAATATCTATGTACGATGTATGTCCAATAAGTAATAAGAAAATGTCTAGAGAGATAATATATATTTTTATAAGCCTACAAAACTTTGCCCCCTTCAAAATAATGGCCTCCCGCATCTACACACTTTTTCATGTGTCTTTTCCAATCTCGGAAAACCTCCTCAAAGTCCTTCTCCAGTAGTCACTTCAGGTAATTTTCCGATGCCTCTTTCAGCTCCTCTGTTGACTGGAATTTGATTCCTCTGAGGCTGTCTTTCATGCATGGGAACAGAATGAAGTCGCATGAGGCTAAGTCAGGGCTGTAGGGTGGACGTTGTACCACTTTCATTTCCCTATCAGCGTTGACTTGTGGCATGGGAAATTGTCCTTGTGAAACTACCACTGACCACTCTTCCACTTCTGTTGCCTCTTCTTCCTCATTTTCTCCCTGAACCTTTTCAGAACTAGTAAGGTAATATTCCTTATTGACAGTTTGACTTTGAGGAACCCATTCAACATGAATGAGGCCCTGGGAGTCAAAGAAACGAATGACCATTGTCTTCTCTTGTGATCTGCTCATCTTTATCTTCTTGGGCCTGGAGGAGGATGGGTACTTCCACTGGGCACTCTGACGTTTGTTCTCAGGGTTGTAGATGAAGACCCAACTCTCGTTGCAAGTCACTACCTTATTCAGGAAACCTGAGCCAGCCTCTATCATTTTAAGGATGTCAGTGCAACATTCTACATGAACCTGCTTCTGGTCATTGGAGAGGATTCTTGGCACAGACTTGGCGTAGACTTTGTGGAGATCCAGATCTTTGATCAGAACTGTCTACACTGTGCCAATACTAATACCAACAGCTTCAGATATCATTCTCACAGTTATCCGACGGTCTTGCATCACTAATCTTTGCACTTCCTCAATATTTTCCTCCTTGCATGCACTGTTCGGTGCTCCAGATCTGGGTTCATCCTCAACCTATTCATTTGCTTCAGAAAATCTGTTAAACCACTGATAGAAACTTGCTTGACTCATCTGTTCATCCCTATAGGCCTCCATTAACATTCCATAAGCTTCTTGTTTTTTTTTCTTAAGTTTAACATAAAATTTGATGGCATAACGTCGTTCCTTGTTTCCCTGCATCTTGTCAAGAGTTCACAGATCGGCAAACCTGATCAAACTGGTCCCAAAATGAACACCACTGCACTCAAACCTACAAAGAGCAGAAGTTGTCAGTAAATCATTTTGTAGACTATATGTATATGTACTTCACCATGAAGCAGCAGTTTGATCAAATCATATTTAATGTCTCAACTGACATTTTTCATGACTTACTGAGCATACCTCATATCTCATATAGATATCAAGTGTTAGCTCCTAGGAAAGGGCTCCTTGATTTTTTGGGAACTTCAACCGAAGTAAAATGAAACATGTTCCTAAAAAAACATTTTTCTTAGTAAATTAAATTTAAGTAAATATACAGAATGTAAACTATTTTCTTTATAAGTATATACTGAAATATATCAATTTTTAAACATTGCAATTATGGACCATTCGGGCCCAAATTCTAATATTCCATTAGTGATGGGACGATCCCAATATTTTTCCTGATTCCAATATAATTTGAGATCCTATACTAAATTCACGATTTCAATACAATTACTGATTCCGATTCTTTATTAATCTCTAAATATTTAAATGTAAAATTGTTATTTTTCCTTGATTCCTTATCGGGGATGATCTAAAGATTTTAGTTTCACTAGTAATTTAAAATCAATAAATATTTATTATTTTTCATTACTACCAGCAGTGGAAGATTTTGCTTTAAACAAAATCAAATAAAAAAAGATAAAGAATCGTTTTTGCTATTGGAAAATAGGCACAATTTTTTCAAATTTCAATATCGATTCCGATACCCTGCAAAATTCTGATTTTTCTGATTCCAGGCATGGCCTCGTCTTTATTTCTTGTGAATTTAGTATGCACTCTTTATGTAATATTTTCTATTTTTAAAAGTACTTAAGATCTCTGATATTTCGGAATAATACAAATCCCTCAGTATACAGTGTCGAATGATAGATTTGTCGTCCTAAAAACAGCTTTATTTCGAAACTTTTATTTAAAAAATCAATTCAGGTAACTTGATTATGTAATAGAGCTGCTATCTATTCAATATAGCTGCCTTCAGCATCAATCATTGCCTCAATACGGGTGTTGTATAGCCGGGGGTTTCATATTAAAGAGATAGGATGGGAACATTCATATTGAAGAGGGAAAGATACATTTATACAGTTTTGGAGTGTTTCTTCTTAACTCATATCGTGAGGAGAGAGGGTGATCAGTTCTTTTAACACAGGAGAGGAAGAATCATTACTTATGATGGAGAGGGGGACACATTACTTAGGATGAGGTTATACAAAGTTCATATATAAGATGATTACACATTACCTTTTGCTGTTGAATGAAGATCTCTGGTCAACTTCCGGTAAAAGCCATTTATAAATAGAAACAAGGGAGTGTGTAAAACAAGGCTAAAAGGGGTGTGGGAGTAAAGTAGACAGGGTGGTGGTTTAAGAAGTTAAGGTGAGGACAGTGAAAGACAGAAACATGATGATAACTTCTTTATTATCAGATCGACCGGTCGAATGATGGTGACGTCTAGGAATTCAAAGTCGCTTCTACATGTTAAATGTTCTATCCCTTCACCTTTGAGGGGACCCTCCTCTGACCATGTCATCTCTTCCTGACCGACTCTGCTGGCTGCCAGATTCGGATTCGACTGCCCCTGATCTTCGACTGCCTAGCTCCTATAATGAGAATCCATTTTTGCTATAATGTCAGATGTGTGGTCTCAAAACGTGACCGACTCACGTGGCTTAAAATACATTTCCAAAACACACTTCTGCAACAAAGAATTCTCACTAACCTATTTTTCAACCTAATTTATTTTTAATATGTTTTTAAATTGTATTGTTCATTATTTTTTTGGCTGACCTTTTTAATTCACTTTCCATAAAAGAATGCACAATTAAATTCTTTTACAATACAAAAATATCTAAACTATTTTATATGAAATTTAACAATGCGAAATTATAACATTCCATTTTCTGAATCTATTTCTGAACTTTGCTAACAAAGTTCGAATCTCAGTTTATCCTAATCTCATTTTCCACTTATCTAAAGTTCTTCTTACTTACAGGAAAAGGGGACAGCCCTTTTTCCTATAACACGGGCCCGCAACTGGGAGCATGCCTTTTTCAAAAGTGCTGGTGGGAGCTCAGAGAATACTGGGCAGATGGCGGCGGTCAGGTTGGCTTTGGTGTTGTGGGAGATCATGTTGGTGATGTTCTCAATGTATGACCAAACAAAGTAGTCCCGCAGGTTCAGGTCGGGAAAGGAGGGTGGTCAGTGAGAGAAGGGCAAAAAATCGTAGCACTCCTTCTGAAGCCAAGCCTGGGTCTCTTTGAACTTGTGGCTGGCACTGAGTCGTGCTACCACACCCAGGGTCTGCTAGAAGCCACCTGATTGTACCAGGGGATCACCATATTCTTCAGCACATTCAGGTACATTTTGGTATTAATTTTCAAGCCAACTTTGAAGATGTGAGGTGACATGATGTGGCCCTCACTTGAAACCACACCAAAAACCATAACCCTGGCCGGAAACCATTGAGCTGTGCCCTCAAGCCTTGAACCGCCTGGATTTGCATTTTGAGGGTGCTGGCAATGGTACTGTTGTTATAACTTGGATCGGTAGAGAGCATGAGTTGTACAGCGGTGCATCTCCGATCGTTGAACATTGTATCACTTTCAGACATGATAGAAGGCTCCTATTGCTCTTGAGATTTGTACACAACTGGTCAACTAGTAGATGGCCTGTAACAAAAAAAAAAAAAGGTAGCCGATTTTCATCAAACGGAAATGGAATCATGTCATCTTTTTTAGGGTGACAATTTTATCGTTTCACCCTGTATTTTTTATTTCTAAAAGTAATTAAGATCTCTGAAATCCCATAATATATTTATCACATTTAAAAATTACTTCTAAGTTGCGTCAAAAAGAAAAAGGGTATTTTTTTCGGTAAATGGGACAATTCCAATATTTTTCCCGATTCTGATCCAATTCCTGATTCTGATACAATTACTGATTCCAATTCCGATTCTTTATAAATTTCTAAATATTTAACTATAAGTTATTATTTTTCACGGTTACCTTAAAAACACATGTGAAATGTGCAGATCTTTTCTCAAATGTAAAGATACACTTGTGAGGGATGACCCACCGATTTTAGTTTTGCTGATAGTTTAAAATTAATATAGATTCATTATTTTAGTATTACTATCAGCGGGTGAATATTTTTCTTTATAGAAAATCATATAAAAAAACCAATTAAAAGAATCGCTTTAGCATCGGAAAATAGGCACGAATTTTTTCCGATTCCGATACCGATTCCAATACCACAAAAACTTCCGATTTTTTCAATTCCCGATTCTGATTAATCGTCCCAACACTAGTAAATTGCTTCTAGTTTCCGGTGGAATAATATTGGATTTCAAGGCAAACAAACAGTCTCCACTTAATTGTTATGTTACAGTAATGTTATGTTACACTAATGTTATGTTAAAGTAATGTTATGTTACAGTAATGTTATGTTACAGTAATGTTATGTTACGGTAATGAATATATCAAAAAATTCACGAAAAAAAATAAGGTAGAAAAAATATTAAAGAAAACATTTTTTTAGACGAAAATTAGCGAAAATAAAATATTTGGTTAAAAAAACACCGGAGAGGCCAAAGGGAGGTAAATAGCACATAACTATGGCCAATTTATTTTAAATAAATCATGCGTTTTGCCTTATGTTTTTTTTTTAGCAAAATTGAGTAACTTCCCTTGTTATTATGTAATGTCTGCACAAGGAAATATGGTAACGTTTTTTTTTTATAATAAAGAGCGAAAAATTGTGTTTTTTTCTTTTTTAAGTAATGCGGTAATATTTAAGTAAATCTGATATGCCAGTTAAATAGATATCATTGCTTTTAGTTGAAATTGACACAAAAAGTCAGTAGATACCAGACTTCTTTTTAAATCGATTTTTTCCTTTACCGAATTTCGCTATTACAGTGTAGCTGCACCTAATTTCATAACTATCGAACGATATTACACAAGGTAAATGTATTCCTACTTGGATATGTCCGGAGAAGAACATTTAAATTTCTATCTAATAAGCATATTTCTTCCAGTCATAAGCATAAAAAATTCTACTTTATTTCTGGTCACACAACGAATAATAAAATTCCAGAGTGTATTAATTTCAGCCACAACGTTGAAGGACTGCTTTGAACCCCCTTAGAGAATCGCAGAAATCAGCAAGAGAAGACTTTATGGCAGCCAACCAAATTTTCTAACTTATTTTCTTACTTTAGTTTATTTTCGACACTGTCTTTATCTTTCGCCTATCTACACCAACGACGTAGGTCACTGAAATAAATATATTGTTCTGCTAATGTAGAAAAGATTCCCTGGAATTCATATTCTTTATCCAGGATTTTATCACAGAGAATTTCATCAGACTCGCCACCGGCGAAATCCTCACAGTGTCCGTTCTCTGCACTATGTAGTTAATTAATTCACGACGCTCTTGAATATTTTTTATATATTGTTAAATATTCTGACATTTCGAGCATCGCCTACAAGAGATATTGCCTTTCTTCTTTCCGAGAATAGAATTTAATGATACTAATATTTTCTTAGAATTATTTCGTTTCTCTAACATCTTTTCACCACGTGTGAAGTTTCATTTAACCTCTCGTAATTCGGCTATCATCTCGCGTGATTTGTATTTTTTTTTCTTTCTAGCATTATTTTATTTTTATGATTAAAATATTTTCTATGCTGTAATTTTATTAAGTTCACGGTGCTCTATAGATTTTATTACACTCCTCGTCTCTGCTACGTCTTCATTTTGTACTTACGTGTTTATGAAACTATGTTTAATTTTTAGTTTTACTTTATCCGACATTCAGTAAACGTGTGTCCAAAATGTACAATGCACCAAAGTTTTGATTGTCGACATGAGCCCATTTGACTGTTGAGGTTTGCGCACGTTTCCACGGAACATGCGCATTTTGGAGACAGTACGAACATCGTTCTTCATATTTTTTTGATTCTTCTGACTACTGTTCTCATCTTGAGTGTTATTTTCACATTTCGGTCGATGTAACCTCCGACCTTCTTCAGGTGTATCTTGTCGAACCCGGGATTTAAAAAAAATTTTTTTTTTATCGAAATCAGGAATTTGCACAGAATTTCAAACAAAACAATTTATTTAATCCACATGGGGATCATGTTCTTGTTCCGTCAGACATGATTGGGAAGAAGTCCTAAGTAATTTGCAATTGTATTTTGAGTGTTGTCCACTCTAAGGATTGAGCCTTTCAAAATCCAGAAGAGTGTAACTAACTTCTGAATTTTATCAAATACTTTGTCCACTATGCCACGGTTCCTTTGCGGATAACAACATTCAGGATGAAAACAGAAGAATCCAAATAATACGAATAAGCCTCATCTTAAAAAATCAGAAACAACATATCGTTGTTGTTTATAAAAAGACTTTGTTTTCCTTTCGTTCGATGATCGTTCTTATTGTCAAATATCATAGGAGCTTGTCTTATATTAAATGCTAAGAAGACGCCTATATTTTTTCATAATGATATTCGCCCATCTCTTGCGAAGATGACCATAATCATGCAATTGATTTGTGGGTCCAGAGATGGCTTGTTAAACTGATTCGACCTCTGAAGTATTTCCTGCATGTTGAACACCTGTGGGATGATTCTGTATCAGAGATGCTGACTACTCTGTCTTTTCTAATGTCACGTTTCCTCTTGCGTTCTTTATTGCATGCCGATCCAGCAACTGTAGCCCGTTTGTGAGTTGCGGCACGCCAGGAACATCTGTCTTCAGTTAGTCTTTATCATGAGTTAGAATAGAAACTGAACTGTTCGAGGGAGACCTTCAGATTGTGCTTGAACCGTTTCCGCTGTCAGACAGCTCATCATAAAAGAGCTGTTTTGGGAGCCTTGCACCAGGCATGCGGAATATATAACCTTTTAATACAGCAGTACAGATATATACGCAGCATTTAAACCAGCTGAACTGAACATAGATACACATTATTTATAAGCTCGTCTCGCATTAGTCTCGTAAATAGTTAGGCAATACATCGCAGTCCGATCCGAAACGAGGTAAACAAGCACATAAACCAAGAAATAAATAAAACGAGACGCCATATTGGATTCACCCACGTTATGTGATTTCTTCAACAGTGGAGCAATGACGTTGGCAGACGGATTGGACCATCAAGTCCAATACTTTACCACCCTGCGCCCCACCTCCACTTTAATTCTCAGATATATTACCTCTAAGAATAATCAATGGCAGTTGCAGATTGAATTTTAAATTTAACGTTGGTGGAATCAAAGACAAATGTTCCCGTGCTTGAACCATTCGTCTAATCATTTGAACTTCTCGAAAAATGCTACCATGGAAACGGAATGAGATATCAGAGCGAACAAGTTTGTTGGTTTTATTTTTACATGTTTTACACCATATCAACCATTTAAAGATTATTTAATCCGTGTTCAATATTACTTAACTTTTAACTCTGCTCTTAAAATAAAATATGAGCATGATTTATTTCCCCTCGTATTATTAAGTATGATTGAAGGACAATGATCTCTGATTCTACACTTAACATAAGGAGCTGAAAAGGTAAAATACTAACAAACAAAACAAAACAAAACGGTGGCATTAACCCTAGATGGGTTGAACCGGCTTTCTCCAAAGGAGGAAATTTCATGGGAATATAAAGTTCATAAGCGGTCTCCAGTTGCATGTATATGGTGATAAGAGAAGATGACGATGTTAAGTTTTTGCAATTTTTGCAGGAAGGTGTCAACATCCTCCTACATACAGCGCCTGATATTCCCAAATAGTCACCCATTCGGCACTCATAAGGCTCAACTTCTGTGATCTTTGGTGAGAACAGGTGTGTCAAGGTAATTATGCCGCATACCAACAATAAGTATTCGATGGATATATTCTAACTGCCGAAAAGTAGTTCTTCCCCCTTTGTCAGAAACATCGCTTATGTAAGTTTTATGTTCATTGCTAATTAGTTGATTATATAGCTTGACAATTTGTCTTGCCGTTTCAGTCATGACGTGAAAGCAGAAACTGCGAAATGGTTTCGCCTGATGATGGTATAGTGCTGGATACATTACTGAACATGTTATCTGTAAATTAAAAAACACATCAAGTTTTATTCAACTCTTTATATTCAGTTAGATGGTGCATAGTTCTTTATATTCAGTTAGATGGTATATAGCTCTTTTTATTCAGTTAGATGGTGTATAGCTCTTTTTATTCAGTTAGATGGTGTATAACTCTTTATATTCATTTAGATGGAGAATAGCTCTTTATATTCAGTTAGATAGTGTATAGTTCTTTATATTCAGTTAGATGGCATATAGTACTTTCTATTCAGTTAGATGGTGTACAGCGCTTTATATTCAATTAGATGGTGTATAGCACTTTATATAATAAGTTAAATGGTTGTAGTCATTATATAAAGTTAGATCATTATATTAAGTTAATGAGGTATAGTCCTTTACAATCAGTTAGATAGTGTGTAGCTTTTAATATTCAGTTAGATAGTTTATAGCTCTTTATATTCAGTTATGGGCTATATAGCTCTTTATATTTAGTTGGATTGTGTTTATTTTGTTGATGTATATTTCCTAATAGTCAGTTAGATAGTATATAACTATTAATATTCAGTTTGATAGTATATAGCTTTTTGTATTCATTACGATGCTCTATAGTTCTTTATATTGAGTTAAATTGTGTGTAGCTCTTTATAATCATTTAGATAGTGCATATTCACTTTGATTGTGTAAAGTTGTTTATATTTAGTAAGATGGTATATAGTCCTTTATATTGAGTTTGATAGCATATAGCTCTTTGTATTGAGTTAGATAGTGTATAGCTCCTTATATTTAGTTAGATGGTCTATAACTCTTTCTATTTAGTTAAAGTAAGTATAGTGATATATATTCAGTCAATGTATAGCTTTTTATATTCAGTTTAAGTATTTGAAGGAGTGAGTATTTGAAGCAGTGAAGGTTTTTTCTTTTCCGCAATCGACCAATTCACTGTTCTATAATTGCGTTTTCTTGTGTTCTTTGCTTGGTTTTGCCAGAGTCCAGGATCAAAATTTGTCTGGTCTGGTGGATTCTTCAGCATAGTGTTGCTACCTGTAGTAGTATCACTGGGAAAAGTTGCACTGTTATTTTCCATGTGTGGCCCAGTGCGTAGCAATGATGAGGCGACCTTTATATCCTGGGCGTCGTCCTGCCAGTGTTTACTTTTTATAATTTTCTTGTTCATGTAGGTTTTATTTGGAACATTTGGTTGGGATTTACTTCCTGAGAGAAGCATCCTCATATTTGTATATCAACTCATGTCCCTTTGCAGCAACATTTTAGGATACACTAATAAACCCCTTTACAGAGAGACCGAAGATACAGGAGGTCTCTATCTAGTAGGCTTTTTAAAACTTTTTTGTTTTATTTTACTTCAGTCGAAGTTCTCAGAAATCAAGGGGCCCACAGCCTGGGGCTAACACTTAATTTTCCTCTCCCCAATTAACCATTTTTATATATTGTAGTATATCTTTCATGTTGGTCTCTTGGTCTTACTGGATTCCAGGACAAGAATTTATCTAGTCTGGTGGAGTATCCAGCTTCGTGCTATTACTTGAGGTAATATCACTTGGAGAAGGTGCACCATTCCTCGGAAAAGCAAATGTGGGTTACCCGTAGTGAGGAGATCTTATTTGGGCTGCGAATACTATGTGATTTTGAATATTTGGTCAGAGTTTACTTCTATGGAAAAAGTATCCTCATGCCAGACTGTTCTGACAAACCCCTGTACAGAGAGACCTTAGACACCCGAGGACAGTGTCTAGTAGGCATTCAAGTTCTCCCCAGTAGGCATTCAAGTTCTCCCCAGTAGGCATTATGTACAATTAGACGCTGTATTAATCTTTATGTACGGTTAGATTGTGTGCAGTTTTTTATATTTAGTTATATAGGGTATAACTTTTTATATAAAATAAGGGTTATATACAGTTAGATGGTGTATAGCTTTGTATATTCATTTAGATGGTGTATAACTCTTCATATTAAGTTAGATTGTTTAGAGTACTTCATATTCAGTGATTTGGGTTTCAGCTTTATATATACTCTTAGATAGTGGAAAGCCTTTTGTATTTGGTGAGATGGTGTATAGTTATTCATATTCAATTAGATATTGTATAGGTCTTCATATTAAGTTAGATTGTGTAAAGCTTAGTTTAGTTACATTTTACATTTTGTTAGATGGCGAATAGCTTATTATATTCAGTTTGATTCTTTGTATCTCTTTATATGTAGTTATATGGGGTGTAGCTCTTTATATGAAGTTAGCTCTTTATATGAAGCTCTGTTCAGGACTGCCAGCAACCACTGTAAAAGAGTAATAAAAAATGCAAGAGCTATATGCCCAGGCTGTTAAATCTAAGGTTGCTGATCAGCGGCTTGGTTCCTACCAGTTTTGGCAAATAACAAATAGGACCCTGAACAGAAGTGTGCGTTCTATCCCAACCATTATCAATGGACCAGAGGTCATCTCGTCAGCATCAGACAAGGCCAAACTATTTGCAAAGAACTTTGCAGCTTATTCTACCCTATGCGACGAAGGCCATCAACTCCTCATATTTTCTCCTATAACACAGAACACGCTAGGTAACATACAAATATCCGTGCATGAGGTCGCCAAGCTAATCAAGAACCTTGATTCCAGTAAAGCAACTGGCCCTGATGGCATCCCAATTATAGTGTTAAAAAAGCTTCAACCAGAACTTGCTCCCATACTTACGAAACTATTTAAGCGCTGCCTTAAGGAGAAGTGCTTTCCGACTCCCTGGAAAACCTCATCAGTTTGCCCTGTATTTAAGAATTCAGGTGATAAGTCATCTCCCTCTCAGTACAGACCAATAAATCTCCTGTGTATTATGAGTAAGTTGCTGGAATCCATATTAAATAGAGAAATAGTCAACCACCTCAGCAGAAACAACCTTCTTAGTGACACACAATATGGTTTCCGTTCTGCAAGATCTACAGCAGATGTGCTAACGGTTATATCCCACAGGATTAGTGAATCTCTTGACAAAGGCCTCCTTTCTAGGGCGATTGCTCTTGACATATCAAAGGCCTTCGACAAGGTATGGCATAAGGGTCTACTTCTCAAGATTTCCAGTTACGGTATAACTGGAAATGTTTTCTCAATCATTAAATCATTTCTCTTCGATAGGCTCATAAGAGTAGTGGTCGATGGACAAAAATCAGAGGCCTGCAGTATTAATGCTGGAGTCCCTCAGGGGTCAATCCTGGGCTCAACTCTCTTCCTGATCTACATCAACGACCTCCCTAAACACATACTTAAATCATTCGTTGACATCTATGCTGATGACACGACCATCTATGGCAACACATCAAAGGCTGTAAATGACAAAGTTCTCTCTGATTCTCTCTCCTCTGATCTTGAGCGCGTGGTTCAGTGGGGGAAGACGTGGCTGGTTACCTTTAATGCATCTAAAACCAAACTCCTATCCTTACATCATCGACGCTCTGATCCCCATCTGGCATCAATTGTGATGGATGGCTCTCGTTTGGGTGAGGCCCCGTGTTTTGACAAGCTTCTGGGTTTGACCTTTACTCCTGATCTGAAATGGAACACGTACATCAAGTCTGTTGCCAAGGTCGCTGGAAAGATGGTGGGATCCTTCTACGGCTCCAGAAGATATCTCACTACTGATGCAATTCTCTATCTATATAAAATCCAAGTACGTCCAAGGAGGAAATACTGTTGCCATATCTGGACAGGAGCTGCTAAAAACAGCCTATCCTGCCTTGACAGAGTACAAAATAGACTTCGTGGCTTAGTGGGAGATGCCATTTTTCTACCCTGCAACCTCTCTCCCACAGAAGAGACGTTGCGAGCCTATCCTTGTTTTATCGTTATTTCCATGGCAAGTGCTCGTCTGAGCTCCAATCTCTAGTCTCCCCTCGCCAATCTTTCACGAAAAACACCCGTCTAGCTGAATCCACTGTGAAAAATTTCCCCCACTCTTTATCTGTGCCTAAATCAAAACGTGGATTCCATGAACAAAGCTTATTTCTTAGAACTGCACGCCTGTGGAACTCTGTTCCGTCTGCCTGCTTCCCACCTGACTACAACTTGGATGTCTTCAAGTCCAACCTTAACAAATTCTTAATGAACCGCCCCCTTAAGTAAACACTTTCAAATCTCCACATTAACGTACTGTACTTGCAATAACCCTTATCCCTGAGTGGCTTCCGGGCCTTGATAAGTGGTGACCACCGTGTAAAAAAAATAGATAGTGTATAGCTCTTTATATTCAGTTTGATAGTTTAAAGCTATATACAGTTAGATAGTGTATAGCTTTCTTCCTACAGTTAGATGGTACATAGGTCTTTATATTATGTTAGATGGTATATAGTTCTTATATTTAGTTAGATGGTGTATAGTTCTTTTTATTTAATTAGAAGATGCATAGCTTTTTATATTCAGTTAGATGGTGTATAAGTCTTTGGATTTAGTTTGATGTTTTATAGCTCTTTATATTTAGCTTTATTGCGTATAGCTCGTTATATTAAGTTGAATGATGTGTAGCTTTTTATATTTAGTTAGATGGTGTATAGTGCTTTTTATTCAGTTAGATTGTGTATAGTACTTTATATCTGTTAGATGGCGTATAACTTTTTTTATACAGTTAGATAGTGTATTGCTTTTTATATACGTTTATATAGTGTATAAAGCTTTATAGTCAGTTAGATTTTGTATATTTCTTTATAATCAGTTAGTGTACATTTTTTTATTTTCAGTTTTATTGTGTATAATTTTTATATATTTATTCAGTAAGATGGCTCCATATATTCTGTTAGATTGAATATAGCTCCGTATATTCAGTTAGTTATAGTTCTTTATACTCAGTTAGATGGTGTATAGCTCTTTATATTCAGTTATGGTGTCTATAATTCATTATATTCAGTAAGATTCTGTATAACTCTTTATATTCAGTTAAATGGAGGTAAGATATTTATATTCAGTTAGATGGTGTATAGCTCTTTTTATTCAGTGCGATAGTGTATAATATTTTATATCCAGTTAGACGGTGTATAGTTCTTTATATTTCGTAAGATATTGTCAAGATCTTTATATTCTGTTAGATGGTGTATTGCTCTTTATTTTTAGTTTGGTTGTGATTGTGTATAGTTCCATTATATTTATTTGGATAGAGTATACTCCTTTATATTCCGTTAGATGGTGTATAATTTTTATATTTAGATGGTGTACAACCTTTCATATTCATTTAGATGGTGTATAGCTCTTTGTATACAGTACGATAATATATAGCCCTTTTAATACAGTAAGGGCGAGTGGAGTGTAGCTCTTCATATTCAGTAAGAGTGTATGCAGCTCTATTTAATTAAAAATTGTGTATAGCTCTTTATATTAAGTGAAAAGGGTGTATAGGTCTTTATATTAAATTAGATTGCGTAGAGTCTTTTTATTCAGTTAGATAGTGTATAGTTTTTTTTTGTATCAGTTAGATCGTGTTTAGCTCGTGTTTAAGTTAGATGGAGAATAGATCTTTATAATCAGTTAGGTATGACTCTTTTAATTCAGATAGATCGAGTATAATTTTTTACATCCAGTTAGATGGCGTATAGTTTTTTATATTCAGTTAGATAGTGTATAGCCCTTCGTATTCAGTTAAATAGTGCATAGCTTTTTTTATTCAGATAGTGTATATATGTATATTGGTTAGTTGTTTTTGTTTTACGGCATATCAACCTTTTTCAGGTTATTTAATGCCAAATCTAGTTATTTTGAGGAACGATTTTTAATGGAATATATATTTTTTTAAAGTCATATTCTATTTAACCCATAGTTGGGACCCTAACAGGTACTACCACTCCGGGTCAGAGTGAACCTGGGAGCAATGGCAATTAAAGGGTGGCTCCACACTCCCCAAGGCCCGCAAGGTGGGGCCTCACCATCGGAAATAGTTTTAGATCATATCCAGATAGTGTATGGTTTTTTATATTTAGTTAGACGGTTTATGACTCTTAATATTCAGTCTGATAATATACAGTATTTTATATTCAGCTAGATATTGTCTAAGCTCTTTATATTCAGTTATATGGTATATATCTTTTTTGTTCAGTTAGATATGTATAGTTTTTATATTTAAGTTAGATGGTGTTTAGTTATTTGCATTTAGTTAGAGAGTTAGTAGCTCTTTATATAATATTAGATGGTGTATAGTTTTTTATAATCAGTTTGATGGTGTATATATTCAGTTAGATTGTGTATAGTTAGTTTATATTAAGTTAGATGGTATATACCTCTTTATATTCAGTTAGATAGTGTATAGTTGATTTATATACAGTTAGATAGTGTATAGCTCTTTATATTATGTTAGATGGTGTGTAGATATTTGAATTCAGTTAGATGGTGTATTGCTCTCGATAGTTAGTTAGATGGTGTATATTTTCATATTCAGTTAGATAGTGTATAGTTCTTTATGTCCAGTTTGACGGTGTAAAGCTATTTTTATTCATTTAGATAGTGTATAGCTCGTTATATTCAGTTATGCGGTGTTTAGCTCTATATATGTCGTTGGTGCATATTTCGTTATATTCCGTTAGATTGGTGATAGCTATATATATTTAGTTAGATAGTGTATGGCTGCTTGTATTGATTGCAATGCTGTATAGCTTTTTATATTCAGTTAGATGTTGTATAGATCTGAATATTCAGTTAAAAAGTGTAAACCTTCTTTTTATTCATTTAGATAGTGTATATATCTTTATATTAAGATTAATAGTGTAAAGGCTTTTGTATTCCGTTTGATTGAGTATAGTTTGTATATAGCTCTTTATATTCAATTATTTAGCGTATAGTTCTTTGTATTATGTTCGATAGTGTATGTCGCCTTATAGTTATTTAGATTGTATATACCTATATATATATAAATACTTATATTTTTATAAATTTGTATGTCAGGTCATGTCGTGTGCTACTGGTACCATGTAACCCAGTACTACCTGCCTCATGGTCGGGTCACCGGCGACTAAACTGGTTCCCCCACCAGACTTGTTTGGTGAGGAGGGCGGCTAGTCTTCCTGAAGGATTAAAAACAAGACCTTCCAAAGGGCGAATGAACTCTTTTTCTGGGTCAACGGCCAACTAGCACTGTGTATATTTGTGTGTGTGTATATGTGTATTGGGGTGGAGAGGGCTCCCGTAAGCCGTGGTGAAGGCAACCTTTCTAGGAGAAGCAAATCTCTGATTTAAAAAACCATAAAACGGAAGACCATTACCCGCATTAAGCTGGTCTGCAGTTTAATTTGTTGCTGGCTATCTTGCTCTTGCTTGTTGCTGGATCTCAACATTTTGAACCGAGAGAGAGACTTAGCTGTCGTACAAAGCTAAGACTCTGTAACATCATATTTGTATAGATACTCCCTCAGGCATTTGGGCTCATGGATTTTAAATGTCTGAGGGAGTGGCACTCGTCTGACAAGACGTTGCAATCATCATATAAATTTAGAGTATGTACAGTTATTTATATTCAGTTAGATGGCGTATACCACTTTATATTTGTTTTATTTTACTTCAGTCGAAGTTCTCAGAAATCAAGGGGCACCCAACCTGGGGCTAACGCTTGAAGTCTATATGAGATACATAGATATTCGAATGTTCCATTTAAGTTCTTTATCTCTCAAACACTGAGTTAGTAAAGAAATGTAGAACATAATTTTCCTCTCCCCAATTAACCATTTTTATACATTGTAGTGTATATTTCATGTTGGTCTCTTGGTCTTACTGGATTCCAGGACAAGAATTTATCTAGTCTGGTGGAATATCCAGCTTCGTGCTATTACTTGAGGTAATATCACTTGGAGAAGGAGCACCATTCCTCGGAAAAGCTGTGGGATAGCCGTAGTGAGGAGATCTTATTTGGGCTGCGAATACTATGTGATTTTGAATATTTGGTCACGGTTTACTTCTATGGAAAAAGTATCCTCATGCCAGATTGTTCTGACAAACCCCTGTACAGAGAGACCTTAGACACTCGAGGACAGTGTCTAGTAGGCATTCAAGTTCAGTGTATAGCTATTTATGTACAGTTAGATGGTGTATTACCCTTTTTATACAGGTAGATGGTGTTTAGCTCTGTATATACGCTTAGATGGTGTATAGCCCAAATATACAGTTTGATGGTATATAGCTCTTGATATACAATTAAATAATGTATTGCTCTTTATATAAAGTTAGATAGCGATAAGGTATTTATGTACAGTTATATAGTGTATAGCCTTTTATATACAATTAGATCGTGTACGGCTACTTATATTCTGTTTGGTTGTATATGCTCGTTATATTCAGTTTGATAGCGTATAGCTTTTTATATTCATTTGGATGGTGTATAGTTTTTTTTATATTTAGTTTAACTGCTTATAGTACTTTATATTCATTGAATTGGTTTACAGGTCTATAGCTAAAGTTAGATGCTATATAGCCCTTTGTATTTAGTTAGTGTATAGTTCTTTATATTCAATTTATATTTAGTTAGATTGTTTATAGCTTTTTATAATCAGTTCGATGGAATATATCTCTTTATATTTAGTTATCTATCGTATAGCTTTTTATAAGGGGTTAGATGCTGTATAGCCTTTTATTTTGAGTAAGATGATATATAGCTGTTTATATTTAGTTAGATAGTGTATAGCTCTTAATATTTAATTAGATGATGTATAGCTGTTTATATTTAGTTAGATGGTGTATAGCTCTTTATATATAGTTAGATGATGTATAGCTGCTTATATTTAGTTAGATGGTGTATAGCTCTTTATATATAGTTAGATGATGTATAGCTGCTTATATTTAGTTAGATGGTGTATAGCTGCTTATATTTAGTTAGATGGTGTATAGTTTTTATATTCAGTTAGATGACATAAGTTCTTTATATTCAGTTTAATAGTTTATATCTTTATAATAAGTTGGATGATATATAACTCTTTATATTTAGTTCAATGGTGTTTTCCTTTTTATATTCAGTTATACGGCGTATAGCTCTTTTCATTAAGTTGGATGGTATATAGCTTTTTATACTTAGTTTGATATTGTGCAGCTCTTTATATTCACTTAGATAATGGTCAGTTTCTTTATATTTAGTTGGATGGTGTATTTTACTTTATATTTTGTTAGATGGTGTATAGCTCTTTATATGCAATTAGTGTATTGTTTTTTATACAATTAGGTGGTGTATTGATGTCTATATACAGTAAGATTGTGTATAGTGCTTTATAGTTAGCTAGAGAGTGTATAGTTTTTATATTACATTAAAAGGTGTATAGCTATTTATATTCAGTTAGATGGTGCATATCTCTTTTTTTGTTGTTAAATCGTTTGTAGCTCTTTAATTTTAGTTAGATGGTTTATAGTACATTATAATCAGTTAGATTGTGTATATCTCTTCATATTCATTTAGATAGTATATATGTCATATGTTGATGGTGTAAAGTTGTTTATAGTTTGTTTGATGGTGTATAGCTCTGTATATTCAGGTAGAGTATGCATAGCGCTATATATATTCTATTAGATGGTATATAGCTCTCCATATAAAGGTAGATTATGTATAGCTCTATATAATTCGTTTGATGGTGCATATTCACTTATAATCAGTTAGATAGTGTATAGCTCTTTACATTAAGTTTAACTGTGTATTGTTTTATATTTATTTAGTTAGCTATATATATATAGCTTTTTACATTAATTACATTTATATAGACTAGCAGGACCCGTGGAAATTCACCGGTAGTTAAAATCTTTTAAAACACATCAGTAAGAAATTCCTTATAAAAATGAACGTATGGAAGCAAGTGAAACAAACAAAGAATTTTAGTTTAAACTTCTATTGAAGGTCAATGCGATCGTAACTGATGCTGTTGATATTGTCAGTAAGTGCTGGTGATGATTAAGGCGGTGACAGGGACGCTGATCAGCTGCTTGGAGTGAGAATAGTGGTCACTCAGCAGGTTCTTGGGAGTCAGATTGTGAATTTAAAAAACTGTGTGACATTGTTGACATCGATTTTGTGCAAGTCCTGATGACCCCAAGTTATTTAATATTTCAGGACATTTTGGATTACATGTGTAAGTAATGAATAGGTCACAGAAAACTGCCATTGAATCTTGATAAAGCTGTTGTAGATTCCTAGGACTTCCTGTAAGTGTAGATGGTAGAATAACTGGTACACCAGGATAACCATCTTCATTCCTTGCTAAATGATCCATTAAGCCAGAATATTGAGCAGCTCTTAGTTGACTTTGATGGCTTTTAATGAAGTTAAATAAGCAACTGTCAACTTTTACATATGCGATAGACTTTTCTATTTATTTTGAATTTTATTCAATGAAGATTTGGAAATTCACAAATATTTTTTAAGTCGAATTATTGATATAGATTTCAATTAATGCATCACAACTTCCTGATAATAGAAATAGAACACTTTGAATTTTCTGTACAAAAGTTTTTTTTCCATAAAAACATTGTAATCTGTTATAATATTCAGATTCTTGTGTATTACATGCATAGAAAATGAAGTGTTTCTGTAAATCTTACGAAGTACAGTTAACTTTTGATTTTTCGATAATCAAAATGATGTGAGGTAGGTTATACCTATCAAATTTATTGTCAATGTTATATAGTTAAGTAAGCTGGCTAATTGGCTATAAAGTAAGTTATTCCGAACTTTGATCTAACATTTTAATTAAAAAAAAAAAAGCTTAACATTTTCTTGTATCTTTTTTTTATATTAAGAAAAATGTAAGCATCATGCTGAAATAATAAAAAGCCATTCTTAATAAGGGGAGACGGTTTGACTATTCTAAACCTTCACCTAAATAACGATTTAACGAAAAAAATGTTTAAAATGTTCTTGTATCTTTTTTATAATTTTTGTTAAATAAGAAAAATCAATAAACTTTGATAACACTATTGTAAGAATCATGCTGAAAGCCATTCTTAATATGAGGAGGGGGTTAACTATTCTGAAGCTTCACCTAACAATGTAAAAAAAAAAAATAAGGGAAAATATATGTATGAACAATAAATATTTCTTCAGTTAAATAAAATATACTGTAAATCTTTAAATAAGGAATAAATATTTATTTAAACCATAATTATTGAAACAAAATATTTTACTGCATGAAAAAAACGGTTATGAGGAGAAGGGTTAACTATTTTGAACCTTCACCTAAATAGCGATTTAATGAAAAAAAATTAATGGTCTTGTATCTTTTTTGTATGATTTGTTTTAAAATAAGAAAAAAAAAAAGGTAAATATCCAGATACTCTACTACAGAACACCGACCAAGCTAATTTTTTTTTTTTTTTTTTTATAGGTAATTGAGGTCGCTGACAACGAATCTGATAGTCAAACTTGAGGCAAATTTACCGTTTGCATGGTATTTACCCCTGAACCCACGAACTACTTTCCACCATTTTGCAGCTTCCGTTTATGCTACGCGCATGCACGTTGTAGCATAAATGACGGCTTCACCAAGCAAACTACGTTGGGGGTAGGGGATTTTTTTTTTCCAGGACATAGAATTTTCTAATTTTCAAAAATACATTATAGCACTTTTTGGGTGGAAAATTTAAAATTAGCTGAAAAAGAAATAAAACAAGAAAAGGGAAGCACTCCAAGTTGGAGTAGGGGGGGGTAATTTATCTGTTTTTTTTTTTTACCTGGAACATAGAATTTTCAAATTTTCAAAAAGTAACGCACCGACATTTACCAATTAGAACACCATTTAACATTTTCCGAAGATTTTACTGTGTACATTGGCACGCGCGCCCCAAAATCACATCCGCCCCCCCACCCGCTCGCGCCCCCAATGTACACAGTAAAATCTTCGGAAAATATTAAATGGTGTTCTAATTGGTAAATGTCGGTGCGTTACTTATGGAAAAACGTTTAACTAAACTGCAAAAGCACCTATTAAGCCACATAAGTTCTATAATTGAATCCCCTCCCGCAAAAAAAGAATGAAAAACATAAAGATGTTTGGTGCTTATGTTTTTGTAAACCACATTAAAAACTACGCGAGACAAAAAAAAAAAGTCCCTCAATTTGTTGTACTTTTCTATAACTGTAAGTCATTAAAAAAATGTCAGTCCGTAATTTTTTGATTGGTACGCCATGTGAGAAGGCAGTTTGCTAGGTGAAGCAAGCCGTCGTTCATGCTGCAGCGCACGCGCGTAGCGTAAACGGAAGCTGCAAAATGGTGGAAAGTTATTCGTGGGTTCGGGGGTTAATACCATGCAAACGGTAAATTTGCCCCAAGTTTGACTATCAGATTCGTTGTCAGCGACCTCAATTACCTATAATAAAACAAATTAGAGTGGTCGGTGTTTTGTAGTAGCGTATCTGGATATTTACCAAAAAAAACTTTGATATCGCTATTGTAAGAATCATGCTGAAAGCCATTCTTAATATGGGGAGGGGTGTTAACTATTCTGAAACTTCACCTAACAATGTAATAAAAATAATGGAAAAATTCTTCAGTTAAATAAAATATACTGAAAATCTTTAAATAGGAAATAAATATTTCTTTAAATAAATTAAATCGTAAGTAATGAAACACTGTTTTATTTCATATTAAAAAAAATTGTTGTGCCGGTGGGCATTAGAAGATGAATGCCTGTAAAAGAAGCAAAATAAAATGAACAAATAACTATGTAAACAACGTGAAGCTGTATAAATGTTACAAAATTACTCGATTCGGCATTAAATAACACGAAAAAGGATTGATATGCCGTAAAACAAAAACAAAACAGAACAAGACGTAAAATATGTTTTGACTCTGTATTTGCGAATGGTGACTTTGGTGATTTATTTAATAAAGTCATTCTTGACTTTTGTAACATGTATTTCTAAACATATTTTTTGTTGTGTAAATAAAAAGTAAATAAAAAAAACATAAAGTGGCACAGTAAAAAAAAAAAAAAACGTACTCGTAGCGTTAAATGTAAAAAATATATTTATTACTGAATAAAATAGAATAAGCGTTCATACAATAATAAACAGAAGACATCGTTAAAAATGTAAGTAAAATACTATACTATTTAAACTGTGGAACGATACCTTCTATGCATAATTGCCTTTAAAATAATCCGGAACCATAAATAGACAGTTATTATTATTTATTTTTTTTTTGTTCGGGAACTTTTGGGAAATAAAAGGGGTTACTGATTTTTAACTGATAAAGATTGAACAATAAAGGGAGATAATTCACATTAATTAATGTTTGCGATGATGATGACGCGTTTCATTAATTAATGTTTGCGATGATGATGACGTGACACCGTACGTACAAGCAAATTAATATATAGATGTTTACATTCATTTAAATCGTGTATCGGTCTTTATATTCAATTAGATTGGGTATAGCTCTTTGTATTCAGTTAGATAATAAACAGCTTTTTATATTCAGCAAGATAGTGTATAGTATTTTGTAATCAGTTAGATGGCGTTTAACTCTTTATATTCAATTAGATGATATATAGTTTTTTATTCACTTTTACAGCTGTTTTTTTTCCCGTTTGATGCCTGATAAATTTTTGTATTCAGTTAGATAGTGTGTTGCTCTTTACATATTGTTAGATTGTGTATAACTCTTTATACTGTTAGAGAGTGTATAGTTTTTATATTCAGCTATATGGTGTATTCAACATTTTTATGCAGTTAGATAGTGTATAGCTCTTAATATACACTTATATGGTGTATAACTTTTGATAATCGGTTAGAGTGTGTATAGCCATTTATATACAGTTAGATGGTGTATGTATAGCTTTTATAGTCAGTTAGATGGTTCTATCTCTTAATATAGTTAGAGGGTGTATAGCTTTTATGTATAGTTAGATGGTGTATAGCTCTTTAAATTTAGTTTAATGTTGTATAGCTGAACGATTTTAAGGCGGATCTCTAGATGCTAGTTTGATTTTAGTTGTTAATATACACATATTATAATGTTTTTTTTTTGTAATCTGGGGTACATCGTTTATCAAAGCTTTACCATCGTCTATAAAGAAATATTGCTTTTTATATGCAAAAAATACGAAATTATAAAACTTATTTACTTTCTCTCAGACCACGTATTTAATTCAACGTAACGTGAAAGAACTGTCATTTGATCTTGTCACAGAAATTCGTTTTGCTATTGTTAACCAAATTCTATTTTACCAAGTTAATATTCCTGATACATATTTAGCTTACATTTAATTTTCCCAAATTCCAATCGTCTACTGAAATATCTCGTTTCAACAACATTTTTTACTTTTGAATTTTTCACAATTCAAACCATCTAGATTTCGATTACAACAGCAACAACATCAACAACAGCATTAATAATAATAATAATAATAATAATAATAATAATAATAATAATAATAATAATAATAATAATAATAATAATAATCACCTAAGTGACTTGACGCTGCACACGTGACTAATTCTAACATCAAAGTCACAATCGATATCTTTTAGCATTTGTTGGCACATAGGAAATTTTTTAATCATTTTTTTGTCGCGTTCAAAATGATCGACTTCCAGCGAGGAGAAACAAGTTTGAAAAAAAAAAAAAGAAAAGGTTTTTAATATTGTAATATTTTTTTCATCTTAAATGTATAAAAGAAACGCTCGGATTAGATAAAAAAAACATCGCAAAATGTATAGTCAATTGGTTCAGTAGTTCTTTTCCTTTTTAGATTAAAAGCAATAACAAACATACATTCCCATTTTTCTTTATATAGATATTAATTACAACTGTATTTACATACAGGGTGGAATTATAAAATTGCTAGCCTACAAAAAGACATGATTCCATTTCCGTTTGATGATGACCGGCTTTCTTTTTTGTTGCAGGCCATCTGCTAGTTGGCCAGTTGTGTACAAATCTCAAGAGCGATGGGAACCTTCTACCATGTCTGAAAGTGACATAAATGTTCAACGACCTAGATCGGAGATTCGACGCTCTACAACTCATGCTCTCCACCTATCAAAGTTATGACAATATGACTATTGCCAACACCCTCAAAAAGCAATTCCGAACGTTTCAATGCTTGAGAGCACAGCTCAAATATGTTTCTGGTCACGGTTATGGTCTTTGATGTGGTTTCAAGCGAGGGCCACATCATGCTACCTCACATCTCTGAAGTCGACTTGAAAGTCAGCGCCAGAGTGTACCTGGATGTGCTGAAGAGTGTAGTGATCCCCTGGTGCAATCAGAAAGTTGCTGGTAGACTGTGGGTGTGGCAGCATGACTCGGTACCGGCCCACAAGTCCAAAGAAGCCTAGGCTTAGCCTCAGAACGAGTGCTACGACTTTGTACCTTTCTCTCAATGACTCATTTCCTCCCCTGACCTGAACCCGCTGGACTACTTCGTTTGGTCATACGCCGAGAACATCACCAACATGACCTCCCCACCCCCCCTACAAAGCCATCTTGATCGCCGCTATCCTCCGAGTATTTGCCGAGTATTTGATGAGCTCCCGCCAGCGCTTGTGGAAAAGCATGCTCTCAGTTCCGGACCTGTATCGAGGTGATGAAGGCGGCTACATTGAGTTCATCTCAGCTTTACTACATAATCATGTTACCTGAATTGATTTTTTCAATTAAAGTTTTAAAATAAAGCTGTAGTGTTGTTCTCTTCAGGGCGACAAATTTACCGTTCTACTCTGTACATACTATATTATTTACAATTATAATTCTATACATATTACTGCACAATTTCCATCCTTCCAGACTTTTGATTTTTGTTTTTGAAATTATTGCGAACAAGTTGGCTACATTAGGGTTGATAACGAAGTTGTGATGATTAGGAAAGTCGTCGATCAAGGTTTATCCTGTTTAAAAATGTTGATTGATTTATACAAACATTATAGACTACATATGCACATAAATGTTTCTGACATGCCGCGTTTTAGATACATTATTTCACCAGGGCGTGATGTTGAAGTGAAAGCTTCCTGAACTTAGCTCTCAAGCCTGATGAAGTAATGTCTCTAAAACGAGGCATGGCAGAAACATGTTTGCACATAAGTAACCGATAATGTTTGTTTAAATAAAGAAATAGTAGAACCCCGGGATACAGTGGCTCTGGGATACGATAATATTTGAAAATATACTTGTTGTGAAAATGATGTCCTTATTCTTAATCTTTTTAACAACAAGTATATTTTAAAATATTGTACTGGTGTTTTATTTTCTTCAATTTGATCATCCCGAGGAAGTCTTGAAATAAAGACGAAACGTTGAGGAATATATAACATGGTCTGTCCCTCTTTCATCTTGCCATCTCATCGGAATATTATTTCCTTTACTCTGATCACACACACATATATATATATATATATATATATATATATATATTTATATATATATGTGCATATATATATGTTTATGGTGTTTATATATATATATAAATATATATATATATATTTATATATATATAAACATATATATATATATTTATATATATATAAACATATATATGCTTATATATGTTCATATATATATATATATAAATATATATATATTTAGATATATATAAACACCATAAATATATATATATATATGCACATATATATATATATATTTATATGTTTATATATATATAAATATATATATATTTATATGTTTATATATATATAAATATATATATTTATATGTTTATATATATATAAATATATATATATATATTTATATGTTTATATATATATAAATATATATATATTGATATATTTATATATATATAAACATATAAATATATATATATATTTATATATATATTTATATATATATATATATATATATATACATACATATATGAACTGTGTTTCTCGCTTTATTTCAGATCATAATTTTTTAAATAAATAATTATCATAAAATAATATAATAAATATAACCTCCCCTTTTTTGGGCATTTTCACAAACCTGCAATAAAGCGAGAAACAGTGAAAATGTCAGAAAAAACATAAATGCCTATAACTTTTGAAATATCAAAAAGATTTGAAAAATATTTTGGTAGCTTATCTTCTTCGGAGTACTCTATCAGTGTGTAAAATTAAAATTTTTTATGATTCATATTATTGAAGTTATTAACAAAACGTATGATCTGCAATAAAGCAAGAAACACAGTATATATATATATATATATATATATATATATATATATATATATATATAATAGCTGTGACATTTATTTAAAACTGAATTCATAATATCGAGAAACACTTTAATCTTAAATAAATTGCTTCATCCCCAGCTGTGAACAATCTTGGATTTCTATCTTCGAGATTGAAATCTGTCCAATAACTACGAACACTGTAGACTATTTAAAATATTAATTCAAATTTCCAAGAACCGCCGGCTATTATTGCTGTCCTTTGGCTTACCACAAACTGGTTTTTGGTTTGTCGTCCATCCGAGCGTCTGCTCGACGATTCACACAGCTCGAACACACCTGCCCGCGTTTTCTCATAAGAGAACGTTGCAAGCCGTCCTACGTTGGTTAGTTCGCGTCAGCCGCGTGACAAAAACTAGGTTTCAAAAATTGTCAACATTGTTTACACATAAGAGTCAATAGTTCATATACAGAAAACATCTCCCGAATAGAGCGTTAATATGACACTTGAAAATTGCACATTTCATAAAGTCTCTTAAAGCAACGTGGACTTCAGTGGCAGTTAAAACATTACTTAATCTTCTTACATAAAAACGGGTTCCATCTGGCACGAGGTTTGACTCGGGATGAAGTAGTTATTTCTTCAATATTTTTTTAACCTTTCGCAGGTTGTTAGAGTCTATAGAGACCCCAGCAAATCATGTGATATTTACTATCTTTCAATATTTAATGAGAAAAAATACCCATATTCACTGAATTTAATCATCAGAAATTTATGAATATTCACAAGTATTGATGGCTTGTGATGATTAATTTCAATGAAATTACAGCAAAAAACATACCTTTGGGGTCCGTAGAAACCCCACCGAACTTCTGTGTCCCTACTTTATTTCGATTTCGTTTTAGAGCAATTCTAAAACCTTTTGTTTTTAAAGTTATATTTTTCAGCATAACGCCTCCGTTCAGTCTCGAAAGACAATGGATACTCCCTGTAAAGTTGGTTGCGTGTGTAATTGTGAGTCAAGGGTTGCACAATCCTCCACCAAACCTCCCCTTAATCGATACTATTTGATTCATTGACAATGAGAAATTCAGGAAGACTGAAAACAATGCCGAGATAAGAAAATAGCACATATAGTACCTGGAATTCCTAAATGGTCACCCATTTTAGTACTTACCAGGCTCAACGTTGCTTAACTTCGATGATCTAACGGGAACCGGTGTGTTAACGTGATTATGCCGAATATAATTCAGCATAATCTAATATCAAATAATTGTTTCAGATTATTATTTCTTATGTCATTTATTAATACGTTTTAGGGATAAATTGCGTGCAATTGCAACAATAATATACAATAATATATGTTTTTTCAATATAAAGTCGTTTTACAACATATTGAAGATACAAAAAACATTATGATATATATCATCATCATATCTTATAAATCCAAAGATTATATTGTTAGCATTGGTTTCCACGATATTTTTCTATTTATAATTAGTTCTAGAACGGCATCAGGAAGGACTAGGAGAAACTTGCTAATATCCTAAGTGAAACTGATTTTTGTGGTACGAACTGAATTCGAACTTAGAGAGTTTCAGTTTTCGTCAACTAACTAGTATCGCAACTAAACTCCACACCGTTTTGTATGTCTTAACTGCCCTCTGTAATTGACAAGCTAAACTTCCCTATTTTATTCTCATTATTTTTAGTTACCACAATCAATCTGTTGATTAAACCATGTAAGTAAATGGACCACCTAAACGCCCTTAACAATATGTAGTTTGATATGCAATTATTTACATATCAATCAAATAGCTGCCATAAAAAGATGTTATAAAAAAGATCGAAAGCATGAGGACTTGAGTCGAGTGGTTGGCAGCGAAGAGAACAAGACGAATGTAAAAAGTCGTTCGCGTACTGAAAATTATTTATTTTTTCTAATTAGATTACAAGCTATTTCGTCCGGAAATGTAAAGTTGATGCGACCGTGGATTTTGGAAATATTTCGTCATAAATTGCAATTCGAGTTGTATTTTTGAGACATGACGTCGTCAAATTATGGAGAAGTTTAAATGCCCATTCGAAAGTTGGACTTTGTGAAAATTTGTCCTGAAATTGAGAAATGAAAATACAATTCGGGTCGAACTTTATGAAAATTGACGTTGCCGTGAAATGAAGCGATTAAAATACGATTCGATTCGAACATTTTTGTCGTTGTGAAATTGAGAGATTAAATTACGATTCGGTTCGAACTTTAAAAATTGTCGTCGCCGTAAAATGGAAAGATTAAAATACGATTCGGGTCGGATTTTTGAGATGTGCGCCAAGTTATGGGAATGATTAAGTTTTTTTTTTTTAGAATTGGCGTTGCTGCATAATGAGATCTAACTGTGTCTAGCCCTGTATTGAAAGCTAGCTGTGTCTACTTGTGTGGTGAGGGCTAGCCGTGTAGTGAGAACTAGCTGCATCTAATTGTCTGAAGGGCTAGCTATGACTACGCGTGTAGAATCGGCTAATTTTGTCCAGCAGTGTTTGAAGGTCTAACCCTGTAGTTAGGGTTAGTTGTGCCTGGCAGGGTAGTTATGGATGGTTTTGCCTGCCAGCCCTGGACATATGAGTGCTGATTTGAGAAAATATTTCTGTGAGATGATCTTTACGGATCATGGTAGCGTGTAGTTTTATATGTATTACTTTGCATATCAATGAATTAGCTACTCTAAAAAAGATGTTATAAAAATGCCGACGGCGGTAGGATATGAGTCAAGCAGCGAAGAGAACAAAGCGAATGTAAAAATGTCGTGCGCATGCGGACAGTTATTTTTTTTTCTAATTAGGTTATACAATATTTCATTCATCAGACTTCTAAATGTTGTAAACTAGAAATTAAAAACAAAATATGAGTTTCTCTCTTTAAGTTGGGATAAGATGCCTTGTCGCCACGCGCAGCAAGTAATAAGAGTGCAGAAATGACCTTACTTAAATTTCTAGATAATTTTCTTTTTTTATAGCGTGTAAGGTATTGTTACTGGCAAAAGAAAAAAGCAAAATGGCGATCGCGCCTGATTATATGCTGGCGAGTCTCACGAAGTAACGTTACTTCAAATAAAACAAATGTGTAGAAAAACACTTGTAGATGACTCATTCATGACATTAGTCGGGAGACGCGTAAGACAAACAAAGACGTGTCAGGCGCAAAAATCACAAATTGAAAGTGGCAACGTTGCTTTTTGCATTATTTGCCAATCAGATGTTGTAAACTCGCCAATCTTCTTCGCATTTCACTTGCGAGTTTTCTTCTTATCCAAGTTTTACCATTTAGGATGTCAGTCGACTAATCATGGCGGCTTTCATTTGCTGTTCTATTACAGAATACATGTTAGTCGAGAATTCGATTTCGACAATCATTCCGATAAAAACTGGGTCATTTCGGTAATCTTTTATCTATCAGAAAGTCTTAGAAGGTATGTACCCTTCCTCTTCTTCACCCCTCGTGACGTCACCAAAGTTGGTCGTTCTTGGTTTTCAGTTGATCACTTGATACCTGCTCGAAAAAAGGTTGCCGCTCTGACGAAAGCCGCAGATGTCGATGGGATATGTCAGTCATCGCTGGCGATTCACCTTAAATGACTCGCGCTAGGTACAACGCCAGCTGACCATTTTGTCATCAGAATTTCCTATTCACACGACGAGAAAAACAATTATTCTCTTTCACACAAGATTTTCGCTATCTTTTTAATTTAAATCGATTATTAAAATATTTTTTCACAAAAACCAGATGTTACACTTTAACATCCTATACTAATCTCACATCCTAGGCCTTATCACCCTTATTTGGGGTGGAGTTAGTTCATTGCTAACTGCGCGACCACCCTTACCGGAGAATGCCGAAGGAGCTACGCAGATTATTTTTAGAACGCCGAAGTGTCCATTTTTTAAGGGGGGGGGCTGGCTTGATTTTTCCAACATCTCGACCTTGTGTCACATGTTTCTGAAGTATGAAGGAAGTAAATAGCATTGGTACACACATAACAAATCCATGTATAGATGCACGATGTTTAGCTGAGAACTGTTTAACCAGTTTCGTCATGTTTATGTTTTAAGCTTTATTTTCACAACGAAACCAGCATGCATTCTTCAGAAGAATTTCCATAGCTCTTCAATACCACACCCATTGCTATGGATCTTGCATCAATCAATACCTGTATCGCTTCGTTGTTCACGCACCATTTTCATCTGATGAGTTCAGCCGGGCGTACTAGTTCAGCTATCATTCTCTTGAGCACACCGCTTAAAATGAGAAAAGGTAGATGCTTAAAATTTTCGGCGAATGAATAAAGGAAGAACAAAAGTGTACACATAAATAGACGTATACTTAAAGCTTTGTCCTGAAACTAACCAAATTGCCAGTCAGTCATCTTTAATTTAGATTTAATGATAAACATCAATGTGAAAGGGTTGAAAATGATCGGTGAATGGTCAAAGTTTGATTAACTAAGAGGAAAACTGAAGATAACCATATTGTAGTCATCAGGAAAGCAGTTCTATAGTAAAGTGGTCAACAAATTGGAAGTTATTTGAAAGACACTTTTTTCCAATGGAAGTTCACCTTGGTTTTTGATACTCAGAGAAAGAAAAGAAATTTACTTATTCTGATTGAAGCTAGAGAAAGTCCCTTTGTAGCAGAGCTGCTGACATTGGGTTAGCAGCCGTAGCAGCAGCCATATGCAAATGACCTAGCTAGTGTACGATGTGACGTACCAGCGAAGGGAAAGAAAAAGCAGAGATAAAAACAAACGCGTGGACGAAGAAAGTTGTTCAGAGAAGCATGTATTCAAGACATGTTTTAGACGTAGAGGATTCGAGACGAGTCCGAAGCACGAGAGCGGGAAAGAACGTGTTCGAGACACGAGCCTTCGAAGAAGTGGGATTTGAGATCTTTTCGAGACGCGTGGATGGTGTTAGAGAAGAGACGAAAAGTCACATGCACGAGAAAAGTAGAACTGAACTGTTTTAATATTCAGAAAAAATGCGTTGTTGGAAATACCAAATATAAAGGCCTTTTTTTAAAAAAAGTGAGTCGAATTTTTCCTGTCTCTGATCCTTGCGACGGAGTCTACAACGTGTTGGGTCCGTTAAAAGGTAACGACACCATTAAAAAAACGTGTACAACGTCACACTTTGTGTGGATATTTTATAGAGATAATAAGAGATTGGAGATCAGTCGAGAGAATCGTTTCCAAACAACTTACTATAAGAATCACAAACTGAGAACGAACTTTATAACTTGTCAGACAAGAAAGAAAGAAACCGTTCTATCTTTTATAAAGCTGCGTTAAATGTATTATTTCTTGTCGACAACCTGACTATATAACGTTTTCGGAATTTAGATTGAACAGAAGACTTAACCGGAAGTTTGTCAGTAGATATTTTGATGGACGGTTGAATATTTTATAAGGGTGTTAGTAGACAGAATACGTAAACATTACAATACTACGTAATCATGTTGATACACTGGTTCTCGTTAGATCATCGAAGTTAAGCAACGTTAATCTTGGCTGTACAAGATGGGTAACAATTTGAGAATAACAGGCGTCGCATGTGGGAGGACAGCAGAACATCCCAGTAAAATAATGCAAAAAAACCCCCAAAACAACCCCCCCCCCAAAAAAAAACTGACGACGGTAAGATAATTTCCGATTCGGACTGTGGGTCGCCTTTGAATTTAATATGATATATATATATATATATATATATATATATATGATATCGCGGATTTTTTTTTAGATGAAAATTGATGATTTTTTTTTTTATCACAGCAAAGTCTGGCATCTGTACAGAGTTTCGATTCTCGGACGATACTAAGAACACAATTACAAATTATTCAATATTTTTATTCGATGATGGCTGATGGAACGTGGTGTAAAGTGAATGGTTCCATTCGAAATTCCATTCGGATTTCTGAGTTCGACAAGCGTTGCAATATTTTTTGCATTATAGGAGTATTACCATAAAAGTTTGGGTAATTATATTTATAACCCCGGGCGGTAAGAACAAACCAATCAAATGTCAGTATCGCTTTATAAATATACTGAATCTTTTTGAAATCAACAGCGATAACTTTCCATCTTTACACGAGAAAACTACTACGCTCTGCTGATCTTGACTTGATTAATTTTTTACTCGTAAAAGCTTCTCTGACTGAATCGACACTGCCATTTTTTTGTTTTGGGCAACTACATGTTTCTATTAAAAATCAGTCTACACTCAAGAACAAGATACGCCTGAAGTAGGTCGAAGATTACATCGGCCGAAACATTGTGAGAATAATATATGAGATGAGAAAAGAAATCCGAATGATCCAAATAATACAAAAATCTGAATTTAATATTCTCAGGAAACTTCGTCTTTCGGAGGACGCACCAAGATCAGGATACGCAAAAAGCACTCATGGTTTTGGTACAATAAAAATAGTGTATTTTTTCATACAACTTTGATATAAAATAGTTTACACAAGAAAAATATTCTTTAAAACGAGACACAATAATAAAACCTAGCAAATATACAAGATTTGTCACCTATCGTTTAGATTGTACCGTGAAAATTGTTAGCATTGATTTCCGAAATCTGTATAAAATTCATGAGATTTGCATATGGTTTAATTAATTCTTCACTGAATAAAAATAAAAATTAAAAAATGCAACAGTCTGTATAACATTCCTTACAACACCCTGTACAACACCCCTAGAGCACCCCATATACCCCCTACAGCATCCGGTACAGCACTCCCTACAACACCCCTTACACCACCTAAAGATACATTAAACACAAAAAATTAACATAAAACCGTACAGAACATTAAAAAAAATGAATAAAAGATAAAACCAGGTAAATAAAAGTTCAAATCGTAGTCGATAAAATGGATGCGTGCGGCTAATGAAAAAGAAAAGTGATATATATATATATATATATATATATATATATATATATATATATATATATGTATATGTATATATTGTATATATATATATATATATATATATATATATATATATATATATACTGTATACCATTTTTCTGAATTTGTGAGATGAGAATTGACAATTTACATTGTTTGGATTATTCAAACTAATGTTCTCATCTCGAGTCTTATTCTCATAACGTTTCGACCGCAGTAACGTCTGACCTTCTTCAAGTATATTTTGGGAATCTTTCTCTCAAACTTGGGAATATTTCTGTCGAACTCAGGAATCTGTACAGATTTTTTTTTTACGGAACCCTTTATCTAATCGTCAGTGCGGGCGAAACTAAAACTACAATTGCGAATTCCCCAAGACTTTTATCCGGTCTTGATTGACGGAACGAGATCATGCTTCCCTCTTAGATTAAATAAAGGATTCATGATTAGAAAATTTTCATTTCACCGATTTCAAAAACTGTAGATGAATTTTTGAATAGTTAAGTTTTAATTTCACGGATAAGACAAAATTCTATATCAAGTTTTTTTGATGCACATTTCTTAATAATTATACATTCTATCTGATACGATGAATTCTGGCTTCTTAATCCCCATGTTTTTTATAAGAAATACACCACTTATCAAGACCCGGAAGCTACTCGAGGATAAGGGTTAATCAGAGTAAGGTGGCCAGTGAGACAACAGCACAGTGATTGTTTTTAGTGATGTTGGGCAAAATTGAACTATTTAAGGATAAGAGATAGAAAATATTGCTTATATTGAACATAAAGACAGCCATGTTGTAGTCAGCTGAGAAGCAGACCAATGGAAAAGAGTTCCACAGGTGGGCAGTTCTAGGAAAGAAGCTTTGTGCATGGACCATTGTAGGTTAGATTTATAAGTCAAGTTTTGCATTGAAATCTGTTCTGTAATTAGCGTGGAGGTAGAAACAATGTTGGTAAAAATATTGTCATCGGAGATTTTACTGTTATGAACGTCGGTATTATTGGTGTTACCGTTATAGTTAAAGTTATTAAAGGTCGACTTTGAGTAGGATTGAAACCTCTATCTTCAGACAATGCTCACCTGGAACTGTAGAGATTCAATGTCTCTCTATTTTTAAAAAAATACATTTTCACCCCAAACAAGGCACATTGTCACTTTGATGTAGGGGGCTACTATCAGGGGCAACAACTACTGGGGTACTATGTAGGGGTTTGGGCAGCAAGATGTCGGTTCACGTTACACTTGAACTTCTGCACGTCAGTACAGTTGGGGAAGCAGGGACCTGGAATGGAATTCCAAAGTCTAGCGATTCTGGGGAAGAAACTACTGGAGTAGAAAGATCTTTTACATCTTGGGATCTCTACTGTGTGGAGGTGGGATTTAGCTGCCTGTCGGGTTTGTCGAGGGTGTTTACGTCGTGGGGGCACAAGTGCTTGCAGTTCGTCAGAGAATTCTCCATTAAAATACTTGTAGAACAGGCAGAGGGATGCAACATTTCGTCGATGGGATAGAGGCTGAAGCTTAGATGCCAGTTCAGGGCCTGTCAGATTGGCAACTCTTTTTTGAACCTTGTCTAGGAGCGAGAGACTAGTAGCAGATGCACCAGCAATACTCCATACATGGGCAAATAGTGGCCTTATAGAGGTACAAGATCCTTTCGGGTGTTAGTAGTTTTCTAGCACGGTAGAGAGAATCTACCTTCTTTGCAGCGGCCCTGGCGATGCTTTCAATGTAATTGTTCCAACTCATGTTTCCTGTGAACGTTAGGCCAAGGAGTTTGAAAGATGTACTCTCAGATAAAGAGGCGTTGGCCATTGCTATAGGTGGTAGAGAAGGTTTCTTGTAATTATGGAAGGAAACTAGTTTAGTCTTGGCGGCATTGAACGTGACCATCCATTTTTGTCCCCATTCCACTACAGATTGGAGGTCATTTAGAGTTTCTGACATTTCTTTAGATATGTGTTCATTTTTTTTCCTGTCGTGCCTGTTATAGAGTGTGGTGTCATCAGCATATATACCCATCTCAGAGGCAATTTTGTCAGGGAGGCCATTTATGAATATTAGAAACAACAGAGGTCACAGGGTAAGACCCTTGGGGCACTCCTGCATTTATATCATATTGTTTAGATGTACGACCGTTGAGGACAACCTGGACTTTTCTTTTATCTGAGAAGGATTTAATTATGTTAAGTATTCTACTAGTGATACTGTATGATCTAATTTTCCTGAGGAGACCCTCATGCCATACCCTGTCAAAAGCCTTAGATATATCTAGAGCTACCGCTCTGCCCCCCCCGGCTTTGTCCAATGAATAGTATATATGTTCAGAGATTACAGTTAGGATGTCTGCTGTGGAACGGTCTTGTCTAAATCCATATTGTTTGTTAGTCAGAAGTTTAGCATCTGTAAGGTGATGGACTAGAGCATGGTTAATTAAGGTCTCAAATATTTTGGCAAAAAGTGGGAGGAGGCTAATGGGGCAATAATTTAATGAGTCCGTTCTTTCGCCAGAATTCTTGAATACTGGTACCACAGAAGTAGTTTTCCAACAGCCCGGAAAGCAAGATTCATTAAGGCATTTGTTGTAGAGGTTGGAGAGAACTGGAGCTACTTCGGCTGAGCACTTTTTTAATAGCACAGCTGGGATGAGATCGGGTCCACATGCTTTTGAAGTGTCAACGTTTTTTATGATAGCATGCACCTGAGCAGGGGTGATTTTCAGATCATCTAGCGTGGCATCTGTCCGCATAGGAAAGTCAGGTAGGCGGTGGTTGAAAGTGTCCAGTGTGGAGTTCGAGGCAAACTGACTAGCAAGCATGTTAGCCTTCTCGGTTGTTGTGCAAAAAACCTCGTGATTGTTGGTTAGTGGGTGGATTGTTGATTGCCCATTATTTACTACACTGTTGTAGATTTTCCAGAAGTCACGAGTTCCTAATTTTTGTGCTTCGATGCGTTTTTTAGTGGTTTCAGTAAATTCTCTCTTAGCTGTCGCTATTTCTTTCTTAACGTTACTTCTAGCTTCTATATACTTCTGTCTGTTTGAACTGGACTTATGTCGGTTAAATCTGCGGTATGCATGCTGCCTTTGAGCAATGACAGTTGCGCAAATCGAAGTAAACCATTGGGGAAAGTGGGGCTTGCTATAAAATAACTATACACTGCGCCACGGTCCCCGAAGGCCAGAGGATTAGTTGGCCAAACCGTCGTGAAACAGCAATTAAGAAAAGATGAGGATAACAGTCCGCAATAAATAAATTGATAAATAATACTCATGTCAATAATGATTTCCAATTAAATAATATATAAAATTACTGGTGATCAAAAGTACTCAATATATATATATATATATATATATATATATATATATATATATATACACGAAGTTATATATATACACGAAGTTATATATATATACACGAAGTTATATATATATATATATACACGAAGTTATTTTATGGAGATACTTGAAATAATATATATATATATATATATATATAAAGATATTATTGAAATAATGCATTTATAAATATATTAATACGCCGATTCCTGAAATTAAAGGTAAAATGATAGTGATAATTATCGCACACAAACACAGACATGCACATACATCTCCCCATATATATATATATATATATATATATATATATATATATATATATATATATATATATATATATATATATATATATGTATATATATATATATGTATATATTCCTAAAATATGAAAAGATAATTTTTTTTGTTTATAATAAATATTTTCCGCATCAAAATCTTTAGAATAAATCTTTTCCAAACAGAAAATAGTAAAAGAGAGAAAAAAAAGTAAATTGATGTAATCAGTAAAAAACGTTTTTATTTAGTATCATCCACTTTTATAGGAACGATGCCGAAGCATTTCATGAACTGTATTTGTAAAAAAAAAATATGGCAAATTGGACACTTTCATAAAGAATTATTCCAAACAAATATCTTGTTTTATTTTAGGCAACTTCCATCTTAACCCCGCTGTTACCTACTTCATCTTTCCCCTACTCCAAACAACCTTTATAAAAAACAACATTAAGGAAACAGAAATATGTGTTGATTGTAGCAGCTTCTCATCTTAATAGACGATAAACATACACTGTGTAATTTGGTATGACGTATGTTGAATACTGCTACATTATCTGCACTGGGAAATGCTAGTTACAACTAAAGGTTTAATTAGATCTTTTTCTTTTGAATATAGCTATTTATCATTTAAATCTGTTCTGATATTTATTTTTTTTCTAGTGGTTTGATATTTTCTTTAATATTGTAATGTACCTACAAAGACGCGACGTACTTCTTCCATTAATTATCATACAATCAATTCAAGTTCTTTGATAAATAAACAAGGACTTATTCCACCATACAATCGTCCAGTAACTGAAATGTTAAAGGGAGAGAGGAAGATATTAACGCTTTGGCGTTTCTGAATTTTTGAGATGGGGATTTGTTATTCGTATCATTTAGATTCATCGAACTACTGTTCTCATCTTGAGGTTTATTTTCACAACGTTTCGGTTGATGTGACCTCCTACATTTTCAGGCATAACTCGGGAATTTGTGCGAAATTTCGAACGGAACCCTACATTTACTTCATGGGGGTAACATGCTCTTCTTCCGTCAGCCACGACGGGATAGAGGTCCCAAGTAATTCGCAATTGTATTTTCCGATCGACCACACTGAGAATTAAACCTCCACTTTTATAATTAATTTTTTTTCCATATCTTCTAACAATTGCGCTACTGATGGTTGCGGACAATTATAGTACGAATTTTAGAGCCTGAAACCTATTTTTATTTCTAGTTGTAAATATCACTATTTGTTTATATATATATATATATATATATATATATATATATATATATATATATATATATATATATATATATTAGTTTAGTAGTAATCCACTTTTTAGAAGCACGGGGAAAACGGAATTCGAAATATGAGATTAGAAAGACAACCACGTGCGTATTTGTATTTTTTTTCTTTTTACATAGGCGTCACCACTTATCAAGGCCGATAGGTCACTCAAGGATAAAGGTTAAAGAGTGTAGAGTAGTCAAAAGGACAATATAGTAATCGATAGTAATGGAAGTTCGGTAAATTTGTTAACTTAAGTGGAACGGCTCATCAGAAACTTGTTCACGTTGGACTTGAAGACAACCATATTATAGACAGCTGGAAAGCAGGAAAACGGAAGACAATTCCACAGGCGTGCAGTTCTAAGAAAGAAGCTTTGATCATGGAATCTATGTTTAGGTTTAGGCACAGATAAAGAGTGTGGAAAATTATTGATAATGTTTTCAGCTAGTCTAGTGTTTCTTGTGAAAGTTTGGCGAGGGGGGACCATAGATTAAAGCTCAGTCGAACACTTTCCATGAAAATAACGATAAAGCAGAGACAAACTCGCAACATCTCTTCTGTGAGATAGAGGTTGCAGGGAAGAGAAAAGGACATCTCCCACCAGGCCACGAAGTCTATTTTAAACCCTATTAAGGCAGGACAAGTCTTTTATAGCAGTCCTGCCCATATGCGGCAACAGTATTCCATCCTTGGACGTATCTGGCTCTTATATAGATAGAGAATTGCATCAGCAGTGAGATATATACTGGATCGATAGAAGGATCCGACAATTTTTCCAGCGGCCTTGGCAACAGATTTGATGTACGTATTCCATTTAAGATCAGGAGTAAAGGTCAAGCCCAGAAGCCTGTCAAAACTTGAGGCCTCCCCAAGACGAGAGCCATTCGTTTTTTTTTAAATAAACAAAATATTTATTTAAAGTTTCAAATTTTCGGCTTATAAGCCTTCATAAGGAATTTTCTTTTTAAAACAATACAATATATATATATATATATTTTTTCTTACGTGCCATGATGTCGTTTGGCAGAGTTTGTTGGTCGAAGTAGAGAGTGTGTATTGTCAGTCCAGTGGGTGGCGCCGTCTAAGCGCGAATGGGTAGTTTGGTAGTAATCCACTTTTTAGAAGCTCGGGGGAAAATTCGAAATATGAGATTAGAAAGACGAACATACTTAGACGGCGCCATCCACATACTTAGAACATACTTGGACGGCGCCGCCCACTGGACTGACAATACACACTCTCTACTTCGACCAACACACTCTGCCAAACGACATCATGGCCCGTAAGAAAAAAAATATATTGTATTGTTTTAAAAAGAAAATTCCTGATGAAGGCTTATAAGCCGAAAATTTGAAACTTTAAATAAATATTTTGTTTATTTAAAAAAAATACAGATACGCACGTGGTTGTCTTTCTAATCTCATATTTCGAATATATATATACAGTAATAAATAATATTTACAACTATAATCACACACACACACGCATTGTTTTTACTTATTACTTGTATGCATTATCTATTATTTATAATTAACGGTGTCCGTATCGTGTTAAATTCTATACTAGCTTTACTTATTAATTAGATATTTCCCAGCATATGTGTTGCTTCTTTGAGTCGTCTTACTCTCCACCATTCTTCTCTGTCTAAAATATTTACTTTGTCTCATAATGGAAGATATGTTCAGCTACACCGATTTTTCAATCTCTCCACGTATTACGGCTTTTCGATGTTCTTCCAACCATACTTTTAGTGGACGACATGTCTTATCTTTGTATGGTTTTCCATATTTACATGAGATCTCATATATACAGTTCTTAGTTATGATTTTTTTCTGTAGGGATATTGATTCTCACAAGCTGCGTCCGGAGAGTTGAATCGTTATTGAATACTGCCCTGATCTCATATGGATTACATATCCGTTGAAGTGTTTCAGACAAGCCCTTCATGTATGGTATACAAACTGTGGTGAGTTTCTGAGTGATTTTCATTTGTGACTGGTCTAGATTTCTTGTAGCTGATGTAAAGCTCTCTGGATAGTTGTTTCGATAGCGGACTTCTCTTAACCGATAATTGATATACACTGCTGTTACTACGTATCGCTTTTGTTCCGTGTTGTAGGCAACAGACGATTCCTTTCTTTATATCATATGGATGGTGGGAGTTGAAGTTTAGGTACTGTCCGGTGAAAGTTGGATTTCGGTATACAAATGACATAAGCCCCATTGGACTAGTGCCAAAACTCGCATCCAAGAATACCTGGACACATCCTATCAGAAAGAATTTAAAGAGGTTAAATCTCGCTAAATAAAGAAATTGGAAAATTTAAAAGCTAAGGGCGTAAGGCCCCAGGTCCACCATTCACCAATAAGAGTCATTCTCAACAAAAGTAAACGTCAGCTAATCCCTCTGAGAAATCAGTGCTAAACAAAGTCTCAAATTCGCCACATACGTATTAACATTTTGTTAAACTATTTTGAAACACGAGTTGACTGGTTGACGCTAATTCTGATATTTTATTATTAATTTGACGCACAGGGAGGTGACAGCGGTCAACTGCTTAACGATACGGGCTGACGACCTGAATGTTTCAAGTTCGAATCCAGTTCGTTCCACGAAAATCATTTCTATAATAATTTCTGACTAGAAAAATATGGCGACAACAAATGCCAACGATGGAATTCGCGATGATGATGATGATGATGACGATGATGATTTGACTAAAGCGAACTAATAAAAGACAAAGAAATAAAACATACATGAACCCAAAATGAAAATGATGTGGTCTCCAGAAGAGCTTAGAAGGGAAAGAAATGTAAGGAAGTATATTTTTCCATAGGATGTGGATTCATATTTGTCCATCCTCCGGCTTACATTCACGTCTGTGGAGATTTCAATGTTCACAATGTGGAATGGTTAACCCATTCAAACAAGACCGATGATGAGGGGATGTTCTGTCACGATTTCTCCATTGCTTATGATCGCGAACCCACCGTATGCCCGATACTGACGGTCAGTGTGCAAGTTTCCTAGGTCTTTTCCTCACAACTTGCCCTGAGCTATGTTCATCTTCTGTTCTGTCTCCACTGGGATCTTCCGACCATACTGTTGTATCAGTTAAAATAAAAACGAAATGTCCTTTCCCATCGTACAGTATATCGATATTATATGGCTGACTGGGATAGCTTCAGTTCATTACTATCAGATCTACTTCTGCGTTTCATGTTTAAAAAGGATGTGTACTCTATAGTATCAGACTTGACAGAATGGTTAATTGTAGGTATAGACCGATTCATACCCTCGAAAAATTCCAGCAAAAAGCTAACAGCCAGCCGTGGTTCTGTCCGAAATGTGGTGCTGCCATTGCGTATAGAAATCACTTTTTCAATTGCTTCCAAAGTTGCGGATATACTGAGACTAAAGCCGCTTTCAGGACTGGCAGCACCCACTGTAAAAGAGTAATGAAGAACGCGAGTTAGTTGTATGCTCAGTCCGTAAAATCCAAAGTCGCTGAGCAGCGGCTTGGTTCCCACCAGTTTTGGCAAATTTGGACAGAAGCGTATGCTTATAACAACTATAATCAACTAAGGTAATCATGTCAGCATTAGACAAAACCAAACTCTTTGCCAAGAACTTTGCAGTTAATTCTACCCCATGTAACATAGGCCGCTCCCCCCGTATTTCCTCCCGTATCAGAAACATGCTATGCGACATACAAATATCTGTAAGTGATGTTGTTAAGCTAATCAAAGCCGATTCCAATAAAGCAACTGATACTGACGGTATTCCAACTATAGTTCGAAAAAAGCATCAACCAGAACTAGCTCCCATACTTACAAAGCTGTTTAAGCATTGTCTAAGGAGAATTGTTTCTTAACACCTTGGAAAATCCCATCGGTGTGCCCTGTATTTAAGAATTCAGGTGATCGCTCATCTCCATCTCAGTACAGACCAATAAGTCTTCTGTGCGTTATGAGTAAGCTACTTGAATCTGTGTAAAATAGAGAAGTAGTCAACCACCTCAGCAGAAATAACCTTCTTGGTGACGTGCAATATGGTTTCCGTTCTGCTAGATCTACAGCAAATATGCTTACGGTTACTGCTCATAGGATTAGCGAATCTCTCGATGGTGGCTTCCTTTCAAGGGCAATTGCTCTTGACATATTAAAGGTCTTTGATAGGGTATGGCATAGCAGTCTACTTCACAAGATTCCCAGCTATGGTACAGTTAGAAATGTCTTTTCAATTATTAAATCATTTCTCTCTGATAGGTTCATAAAGGTAGTTGAAGGACAGAAATCATAGTATCAATGCTGGAGTCCCTCAGGAGTTCACCCTGGGCGCAACTCTCTTCCTGATCTTCATTAATGATCTTCCAAATCACATCCTTAGATCATTCGTAGACATTTTTGCTGACGACACTACCATCTATGGCAGCACATCAAAGGCCGTAAATGACCAAGTTCTCTCTGATACTCTCTCCTCTGATTTTAAGCATGTGGTACAATGAGGAAAAAAACTTCTATTTTTACATCATCAATGTTCTGATCACCATCTGGTATAAATTAAGATGAATGACTCTCATCTTTGGCAGACTCCATGTTTTGACAAGCTTCTAGACTTGACCTTTACTCCTGATCTGAAATGGAACACGTACATCAAATCTGTTGTCAATGTCGCTGGAAAAATGGTGGGATTCTTCTATGGATCCAGTAGATATCTACTTGCTGATGAAATTTTCTATCTATATAAGAGCCAGGTATGTCCAAAGTTAGAGTATTGCTGTCACATCTGGGCAGGAGCTGCTAGAAAGGACTTATCCTGCCTTGACAGAGTTCAGAATAGACTTCGTAGCATAGTGGAGATGCCCTTTTCTCTTCCTTGCAACTTCTTTCTCATAGAAGAGACGTTGCGAGCCTGTCTCTGTTTTATCGTTATTTTCATGGCAAGTATTCGTCTGAGCTCCAATCGATGGTCCTCCCTTGCCAGACATTCACAAAAAACACTCGTCTAGCTGAAAACACTATCAATAATTTTCCCCACTCTTTATCTGTGCCTAAACCCAATCGTAGATTCCATTAACAAAGCTTCTTTCTTAGAACTGCACGCCTTATAAAAAAAAAAGAAAGCGGTGGAAATTCGAGCCATTTGTGTTTTAGCGTACGTCAGAATACCTATCATCGGAATCGCTATTTCGTCCAAAGATGGCCTCTACCCAGGCCAGGGACAACGCCACAAATACAATGAAAAAGAAGAGAAATAACATAAAGTAGTAATTAACGAAGAAAAGAAGAGAAAAAAAGAAAAGAAAACACAATAGAACGGAAAACGAAGAGAAAAAGAAAAAGAAAAAAAAATGAACATCTAAAGATTTCGTTTTCAAATTTGAATAACGCCCTCGGCGAAACTTTCCGCCATTTCATATTCAAATTGTCTTAAACACACACACACACACACACACACACACACACACACACACACACACACACACACACACACACTGAAGTCGGCTTCTATACAGAAAATGTGGACTTAAATAAGATATCTATAAACGTGAGAATATGTGTATGTGTGAGGACACTTTTCAACCTATGTACTCAACAAATTTTTTATCCAAAGACTTTAAATTTGGTATTTAGGATATTCAGATACGTTATATATATTTAGGATATTCAGGTATGTGTTATATATATATATATATATACACACACACACACACACACACACACACACACATATATATATATATATATATATATATATATATATATATATATATACACACACACACACGCACACACACACACACACATATATATATATACAGGCGGCAAAAAGAAAGTCGGCACTTGTATTTTTTTCAAAAACTGCTAATTTCAACTAAATTAAATGTAACTGTATAAACAACATATACCTCATTTGATTCGCCTTTTATTCCTCTACAACAATACCTGTTCATATTTGACTTTTAATTGAAAAATTCTACTGTTCACGTCAATTTAAAAAAATAGCTTCAAACTCAGGAGGCAAAAAGAAAGTCCGCACAATGGAAAATTGTTATTTAAATGTAAATTTAGGACATTAATGCAACACAAATATAACAGGAACACAATGAACTAGTTAATATTTAGTAGCAAAGCCCTTCTGCAATCAAGTGTGTTCAAGTCCAACGTTAACAAATTCCTAATGAACCACCCCCTTAAGTAAACACTTCATCAAATCTCCACACTAACGTAATGTATTTGCAATAACCCTTATCCCTGAGTGGCTTCCGGGCCTTGATAAGTGGTGACCACTGTGTAACCCCCCCCCAAAAAAAAACTGTCTAGCCTATTGAACTTGCTTTCGTCGCTAAAAAGAACTTTTGGCCAATATGAAGAGTCATGATCTTCATTGCATCTGACGAAGTCCAGACGGCGCTTTCTGTTCTTTACAGAAATCATTGGCTTGCGTCTTGCAATATATCTTCGCAAATTAAATTCCTTTAATCCGTTTTGACAGTAGAAAAAGAGCACTTTTTAACAAGATTGCAGTGTTATTGGATTTAGGGTGCCGCTTCAAATCTGTTTCTTAGGCTGCGGATCTCGATAGCATTGTCTTCCCTGTTAGAAGTAACTCTAGCACAACCAGATTTAGAGGCATCACGAACACTGCCGGTGTTTTGGTGCTTTTGCACAGTCTTTCGTGCCGTTTTCTCATCACATTTCAATCTGCGGCCGATTTCTCGATTGGATAAACCAGAAATAGGGAGATTAATGAGCTCCTGGCGATCACTAAGAGAAAGTCGTGGCATATGGACTAAATGTTACGTTGTCTAACCTGGAACGATCAGAGATGCTTTGTTGCCTGTTGGTGGGTATTTTAAACTGATTTAGGGGCGATAATTTAAGCGGATTTTAAGTGAATTTGTTGCTGCGGACATTTTTTTTGGCCTCCTTAATTTGAAATTATTTTTTAAATTGACGTGAACACTAAAATATTTCAATTAAAAGTCAAATATGAAGAAATAAAATTATAGAGGAATAAAACCCGAATCAAATGAGGTATAGGTTTTTTAAACAGTTACATTAAATTTAACTTACATTTGCAGTTTAAAAAAAAAAAAAAAATTACAAGTGCGGACTTTCTTTTTGCCGACACTGTATGTATACTAGCAGGCCGCCTTGCGTTGCCGGGTCGTAAAATACGCACAAATATTATATTTTAATAAATACAGAAACTGAGACATGTGCATGTGTATTATGTTTTTCTTTCTAAAGAGTTCACTTCTTGTAAGTAAAAATAAAATAAAAATACTCGAGCTGACATCGAAACAAAAACCTAAAGACAGTGAATCAAATACGATAAACATTAGACCAACTTTACACGATAATAAAAAGAGTTTTCCAACTTACTTATTCTTAACATAAAGAAGCTGTCATGTTTCACGGCCGCGCATGCGCATCCGTGAAACAATTGACAAACAGATAAAAATCCGATGTTTCACAAATACTAATTTTTCAATTTAAACCTCTTTAGCAGCCTGTTTTTCTGGATGAAAACCAATGAAAATATTTGCCACATGTCCGAATACTCTATATATATCAAATTTCAAGTCTGTAGATAAAAAATACGTTGAGTATATAGGTTTAGAAGTGTCTTCACACATGCAATCTCACTTTTATAGATATATAGATTATTTATTTATTAATTTAAATAAAAATATTTCACATGCTTTATATTAATGTAGCACCAGTAATAGACAAGGTTTTCAAGTCCCGGCTTAGTAACAAAATATCGACTGAGATAGAGTTTTATGGAAAAACAAAGACTGGGTGAATGTGACACGAAATACGAAACCAACGCACTAATCAATAAACTGTATTGTTTGGATTTTTTTCAGACTATTGTTCTTATAGCTTGAATGTTATTTTTACAATGTGGTGTAGTCGATAAAGTTCTTGGTTAAATTTAGTTGTAAGTTACACTCTTCTGGAGGTTGACGGTTTAATCAGGCGACGCTAAAAATACAATTTCGAATTACTGAAGACTTCTATCCAATACTGGCTCATGGATCGGAAGCATGTTACCCGTGGATTAAATAAAGGGTTCCGTTCAAAATTCTGTTCAGATTCTCGAGTTCGACGAAAAAAAAACCCCTGAGTTCGACAAGATACACTTGAAGAAGGTCGGATGTCGCAACGTTGTGAAAATAACGCGCAATTAGAGAACAGTATTCCGAATAACCCAAATAGTGCCAAAGACTTAAAATACTGACATGGCCAAATAGTATTAGCAGTAGTAGCCTTGCTGAAGACATTTCACGGATAAAGTATCCTTGAGTGTTTTTTGACCTCGACAAGGAATAAGGAAATTAACAACAACAACAACAACAACAACAACAACAACGGAAACAAGTAGTGTGAGGACTAGCATGTACTGTTACAAATTGTCACGTTGAGAAAGATGCTAGTATGATGAAATGCAGTATATCCAAATGTCGTGGCAGATGAAAAATTAATGATTCTGGGAGATAGCGGAAAACTGAAAAACATCTGCCCCTCATATGATTGGTTTTACATACATGCAATTTACATAACTGATGACTTGTCTTGTTTGTAACTTATATAAGTGACTTACTTCCACAGACTGTTCGCTATTTTGAAGTATTGACGTGATTATTAAATCCTATAGTCTTTAATCGATAACAGAATCACAAACAATTAAGACACACCTCAAATGATGCTACACCAGCTATTACCAAAAAACATTATATAAAGGTAAATTATAGAAGGCAATACAATACGTATGTAATGGATCGACACAAATTAAGACATATAACGGTAAGAATAAGTTATGATGATTCAACTTTATCAATACAATGTATATGTATTTTTTTACTTGCATTGTATTCTTGCTTGCGTCAGCATGGTCAGGTGCAAGTTATGCACGTTTTAACCAAAATCGAATACATATCTGAGGAAGGATAATTTTGCCGAAATATAATACGATACAGAACTTCTGTCTGAATATGCTGACATAAGTAAGAACACAATGCAAGTATATATATATATATATATATATATATATATATATATATATATATATATTTGACTCCGCGGATTAAGGACTATCTACTTATTTTGTGCTTCTTTTTAAAATTAAATATGTTTTAACTCTTTTTCAAAGTGTCTTTTTAACATGTTTTATAATCTACTTGTTCCTATATATATATATATATATATATATATATATATATATATATATATATATATATATATATATATACTAGCAAAAGTACCCGTCGTTGACCGGGTTCAAAAACAGCCAAAAGAAAATGGACTCTGGTTTATGAAAGTATGATAGGTTATGAAAAGGAAGGGTTGTAAAGAGATAGCTTCGAATTTGGGGGTATCAAAACCAAAGCAAAATATGATGAAAGTAAAAATAAAATAGATTAACCCCATAATTTATTATACCATACCTGTTCACACTGAAACACTTATCACAAAATTCTGTGGATCTATATTTAAAAACTTGTTAAACTTTGTAACATATTTCCATTCTATGGAGGTCAGGCGCGAACGAACACCCCATAATTTTATTGTACCATATTTCTTCAAACTGAAACATAATTATCAAAGTATACTTACGCAGATAGATATGAAAAGTCTTGTGCCTTTTTCCATTCTATGGAGGCCAGGCGCGAACGTGGACACACAATTTTATTATACCACCCTCATTTAAGTTAAAACATACTTATCAAAGTATTATTATTTACATCTATATCAAAAACACATGTAATGTTTTTTTTAAATTTTTAAATTTTTAATTTCCATACTTTGTGGACTAGGCGCGAACGCAGACCCCACAATTTTAATGAACCACCATTCTGCCAGATCAAACATATCCATTCCTGTGTCTCGATATATCTTCTATCATTATATCTAATCAGTTTTCTATAATAGTCAACCATATAGAAGCCTATTCGTGACCACATACACACACACACACACCACGCCGTCGCAGAAAAGTTGGTAGGTGGGGGCGCGTTTGGGAGAGATGCACCCCCAGTCTTCGTTTAGGCATGCATCTAGGAAAAGGAAACTCTGTTGTAAAAACCTGCGGTCTACTGCATACTCTGTCCTGTGGCAGTCATCTGCACCGACAAAGTAAAATTCCAAAATCAAAATGTAAAGAATATGTGGATTTAAAAAATAGCTTAGGTGCAAATGGAAAATGATAAAATAAGTCAAGACATACAACCGGTCTAGATAATTGATGTGAAGGTATTCTAGTATACATATATATGTATACATATACATATATATATATATATATATATATATATATATATATATATATATATATATATATATACATATATATATATATATATAAGTAATTTTGTCTGTTTTAGGAACGGTCTCTACTAAACATTATATATATATATATATATATATATATATATATATATATATATATATATATATATAAATATGAGCAAACAGTTAATAAAATATGTTAAAAAACACTTTGAAATGAGTTAAAAACATATTTAATCCGAAAAGGAAACTCTAGATAAATGGATAGTCCTTAATCCGCGGAGTTTCAAAGAAATACTCTCCTTCTCATCAGAGCATAGGAATTAGCAAAATGCGGGATCGGATTTTGCATGCAGAAGTATTTGATGAAACAACAAGTAAGTCAAAGATCTTACTTGAAAACAAAAAGTTAAGCAGAGGGAATATGGTAAAGAAAAACGTGATTACACATGAATGGATAGCCTGGTGGAAGATGAAAATTCAGTGACGGTAAAATCCAAATGTAATATATATATATATATATATATATATATATATATATATGTGTGTGTGTGTGTGTGTGTGTGTGAGTGTGTGTGTGCATCCACACATGTTTTTTATTCATTTGGAGCAGATTATATAACGGTACATATTCTTTATTGTTTAAATTTATAATGCACTTGGTTGTTCTGAGAAGTTTTAACTATAACAGAGAGTTGTTGATTTAAAAGTAGTGGTTAAGAGTGCTTTAATATAGTAGAGAAGACTATTTTAAGTTTAGGCCGATTATTTATTCCGTTTTATTTGTTTGGTAAAGATGATAGCATTTTTATAGTATCAGAGTTCAGGCAAGGACAACAACACAGCACAACACAGCACAACACATACAACACAACATAACACAACACATACAACACAACATAACACAACGCAACATAACACAACACATACAACATAACATAACACAACACATACAAAACAACATAACACAACGCAACATAACACAACACATACAACACAACATAACACAACGCAACATAACACAACTCATACAACACAACATAACACAACGCAACATAACACAACATAACACAACGCAACATAACACAACACATACAACACAACATAACACAACACATACAACACAACACATACAACACAACACAGCACAACACATACAGATAATTTTAATTTTGCTGAATATTTTCGTTAAAAGTAGACATCATTAAATAGTTTGGGGAGACTTGATATGAGATATAAAATACGTGTATATGGCAAGTGTTAAAATTTCAGTGGATGAATTGAAGGAAATCGGTAAATATTTGGAGTATATAGAAAAATTGCTTGGAAGCAATGAGAATAGTCATATATAATGATTTTCCGGAGCGGTGCTGACAAAGATAGTGTAGAAATGAAATTAGCCAATATTTAACTCTGTGAATTAATTGAAAAGGTGCATTTTTGTGGGATTTTAGTATATGCAAATATATCTTAGTGTAAGTGATTAACGAGATGTGATTTGTAGGCATTACATTTTTTAACTTAAATCTCCACAAAATTAAATATTGCCTAATTTTATTACTACACCATCTTTGTCAGCACCGCTCCGGAAAATCATTCCATATGACTATTCTCATTACTTCCAAGTAATTCCATATGACTATTCCAATTACTTCCAAGCAATTTCATATGACTATTCTCAGTACTTCCAAGCAATTCCATATGACTATTCTCATTGCTTCCAAGCAATTCCATATGACTATTCTCATTGCTTCAAAGCAATTCCATATGGCTATTCTCATTGCTTCAAAGCAATTCCATATGACTATTCTCATTGCTTCCAAGCAATTCCATATGACTATTCTCATTGCTTCAAAGCAATTCCATATGGCTATTCTCATTGCTTCCAAGCAATTCCATATGACTATTCTCATTACTTCCAAGCAATTTCATATGACTATTCTCATTACTTCCAAGCAATTTCATATGACTATTCTCATTACTTCCGATTTTTTTTTTGCTTTTCCTCTTTCGTTAAGACATCGCCAGGAGAATGTATAAGAATGTGGTTGTACTGACGGAGAATGGTGGTTAGTAGTAGTCGAAACGGTTAATGCGTACGAAGCCGTTTGTGCCCAGTGGGGAAAGAGAAGGTGTCCGGTTTATAGATGATGGCAGGATCAGAAAGGGGGATATATATGGAGTCAAATATGGCTTTAATATCATAATACTCGATGAAACTAATCTTTTTATATGGTCATGGACAATTTTGTTTCTTTTCTTTTTAAAGTAAAAATGTTTCTATTTTTCTGTCGAGTCAGTGCGGAAAATCTTCAACACTGACATAATAACAATGTAACAGATGCTGTAAAAGCGGACGTTTTGACATGCTGAAAGAAATAATTGGTAAGATGTGTAAAATTTTGAAAGATGTCATCTATTTTTATATGCTCAGTAGTTAAATTCAACACACACTGAACTTCATGAATGAAAGTAAAAAGAAATTAAACTGTGAAAAACTACGACAATTTTGTTAACAAGCAGAGAGAGAGAGAGAGAGAGAGAGAGAGAGAGAGAGAGAGAGAGAGAGAGAGAGAGAGAGTAAAGGAATTCTTTCCCTTTATGTCATCCATAACTAACAATTACTACTGCGTTAGAAGTAAGAAAAATACACGTGTACAACTTTGTTGTCTTAATTCTTTTTTATCTCATCATTATAAAATAGGTGAACAGAACATTTTTACAGATTTGTTTAGCCCGTTGGCACTTGTTTACAATGTATATTCATAATACGAACCAAAGAGGACGTCATTTTTTCTCTTCCATTTTCTGCCCATGTTATAATTGCTTATTGCTTCTGTCTTACTGTTGAAATGTTGCTGATAATACTTTTTACAGTAATTTTATATGCAACTGTGATCTAACACCGACTGCGTCGATGAATGTTGTTTTGTACGATAGACACATCACACAGCGTAACGAGAACAATTGATTGTTTATGACTACAGAATCGACTAATAAGAATTGCCCGGTCACGCGAAACTTAGGGCGTCATATCGCCAGTGACATGTAACCCGGATCAAACTAACACAACGTGGGCGTGTCACAAAGTGTTACAAACACAATGTGCGCGTGACAGAAAAGTCACGTTTAGTGTTCGACGACGGATACTAAAGGACTATAACCCTTGACCTGACGGTTACAATTAATGTCCGTGTACTCAGGATCTGCTCCAATGTTTTAAAAGGTTACAGACAGTAAGATACAGATTTCGAAGCAACTATTGATTTTCTTTCAATTAAAAAATCAGACCAAAATTTGTTGAGAAGTTCTAAAATTCTTGAATAAGTTCCGTTTTGTGTATGTGTGTTCGTTGGTTTACCTTTTTCTTGTTACTGTGTGTGATTGGTTAGCAATTCTTTTCTGTTCGCTTGATTTGCTAGTATGTAAGAATTTGTACGCGAGATGCAGAAAACTGGTATGTGAGTCATTGAGTCTTTAGCGCCTTTTTACTTGCCTACCTCAGTCAAAGTCACGTGGGTGGACGGATGAGGGGGTTGAGCGACATTGTTGGGTTCTTTCGTGAATCTCTTTCGGCTGTTTGTTTTATAGGATTTTCTAACTTCGCGCCGACTTACTATTTTCACATACACTTGTAACTTTTGGGGCTTGAAACAGGTCCATAAAAAAACTTACCACCTTTAGGAAGTGACGAAGAAAGCAAATCGCAAACGAAGAAAGAGAGTAGCAATTAGATCAATTAGCTTGATTAGCGTTCATCCAAATCACTTTGTGATTAAGTCGTCACGCAATATGTATAAAATTGTCGAAATGGGTATGCTATTCAATGTATCCAGCGGATTAAAAAGGGTTAAGTACAACAAGTTCTAATTGAAAGCCGACAGGACGCTGAAGGTTCAATCCTCAATTGAGACGATATTAGAATAAAATAAAAATAAAAATTAATTAAGTAGCATGGTAGAATAAGAATAATCTACTCATGTGCATAAAATAAAAGTTTCAGTTCGAAATTCTGTATAGGTTCACGAATTGGCAAAAACGCACCTTGAGTAGGCTGGAGAATGCATCGACCGAAACATTCTGAAAATAACAGCTAACATGAGATTATTAGCTTGAATTATCTAAACTAATATAAATTATCAATTCTCCAAAGAAATGCGAAAAATACATATCAGAGAGAATACAATAAGAGGTACATTCAATAAGTAATGCCTCTGATATACTGCTAGCTGATCTAGCTGAAATTTTACACATGGCATGATATATATCTCTTTGGGTTATGTGACAAATTATAAGACAGAGTAGTGATGAAAAATACACCCGCAAAAGATATCACAATTACAGGAACCTATTATGATTTACGTTTGGGAAAATTAAGTGAAGCTATCAAAATCAAGAGGCTTTGCAAGATTAGCGAAGACATCCTACTCCTGTGAGATAACGCTCCGGCCCACAACACGTATGTCGCCAAATCAGAGGCACCGATGTGTTACAATGAAATTCTCCCTACTCTCCTGGCATTGCACTCTCAGGCTTGCACCTCTTTCCAGCCATAAAGTTGTTTTTAAAAAGAAAGCGTTTCCGAAATGATACAGCCTTAATTTACGAAGTCACATCATGGTTAGAGGACCAACCTGAGGTGTTCTGCACAAACGATCTTTAGAGCTGAATTAAAAGATGGATGATTTCTATGAAGAGAAAGACTAATATTGTGCCATCTTTCGTTGCTCTACTACAATGAAAAATGAAGCAGCGCATCACTTATTGACCCCCCCCCCGTATATCGATCCTAAAACAGTCTGAGCCAATATCAGTCATTGGGAAACCCTCTAATGGAATTAGATATCACGATATCAAAACTGTTTTAAGTGCGGTTTTATTTGTCTCTCTACAAGAACAAAGCTTGGCACAATGTTATAATTTATATAGATAATTCAGTTTTCCAATAAAAGGAACTCTGAATGGGAGGGCATAACCGTAATAGTTTTGTCGACGTTTCTTTACGAATGATAACAATAAATCCTCCCCCGCCTTTAAAATGAGGCGGTAATGCTTGGAGTGATCGCATTTTTAGACAAAATAATGATACTACATTTTTGATATCCTTTTCTTTTTTTTCAATTTTCTTATCAGTTTGTTCAAGGATGGGAAATCCTACCGAATGCCAAACTATCATCCGAGAGATCTTTTTAAGATTCTGACCATCCCATTAAGTGAAATTGTTTGAATCTCGATTGCACTTAGTTCACCAGGCATATTTGCCGGGCAGTTTTTGTAATTCTTTTTCATGATTCCAGTTGCTCCTATGATCACTAGGATGACTGAGATCTTTCAAAGATTCCATTTTTTTCATGCCATGCAAGAACTTCGCTATCTTTTTCGTCTTAGCTCTGTTTAAGTCAGCATCACTGAGGGCACTAACTTCTACAAAGATTGCTTTTTCCTCTTTTTTGTCTCATAGCTTCATATCGGGTTTAATAGCTTCGTTTTTTATTTAAACTGTTGTGAGCCAATTGTTTGCTTTTCAATTGAATGCACCTTTTACAATTTCAAAGTGGATTTGATCGCTTGTATTTTCTTATTACTTTTAATAGGATAATGATGATGGATAGATGAATGAATCCCTTAATCGTCCGGTATCATGGGGGCGCTGCATTATATTTCATGTAGTGTGAAATGGAAACTAATAGCCTGGCGGCGCCCATCCCTCACCGGGATTCAGAGCATATGCAGCACCTTGTATTGCCAAAATGAACACCCATTGTAATTCTGATCAGACTCAGCGTCGCTTAATACAGATGATGTAACAGAAAAACGGATGTGTCAATTATTTTATTTTCCCCGCTTCATTCCAAAGTGTGTTTATATTATTAGAAGAATTAGCTTATTATATACATGTCCCACTGCACCGAGGAGGACATATAAAACACTGACATTTCAACCCAACTCATTAAGATGTATTAAAACAGAGGCGAGGTGCGGTTGCCGAATTGTGTTTCGGCTGCTCGGTAAAATAAAATAAAAAAAATAAAATAGAATAAAAAAAGAGAAAAAAATCGCTGCGGATATTTTCATCGAATTTAATAAGTCATATTTCCTCCTCTATATTTCCATTGGCAATATTGAACTTGACAAGTGCAAATAGACAGTTCATTAATTTAAAGGTTATCAATGTTTTAATTCCTGATCGAAAAAAGAGAAGGAAATACTACATAATCATCAGCACGTACCTGCTATCTGCCGAGAGGATAAAAATATAGTTCACACACACACACACACACACACACACACACACACACACACACACACACACACACACACACACACACACACACACATATATATTTATATGTGTGTTTATTGGAAACTATGCTTATTGAATAATATTTCACCCTTTATTCATACGAATCCTTTCATTTATAAAGCTCGATATATGTAAAATATAACTATAGAGCATGCACAAATAAAAGATAAAAAGTCAATATTCCAAATTCTAAGATGTTGTTCATCTTAACGTTTATTTCTTTCAGCATGTTAAAGTGATCAATTCTAGACCGCGCAACTCCAAACAGTCTACTAGTATATATATATATATATATATATATATATATATATATATATATATATATACATATATATATATATATATATATATATATATATATATATATATACACACGAGGGGCGTGAAATAAGTAATGCCCCTACCCCACTTCCAGTTATCTCATCTAGCTGAAATTTTGCATGTGCAATGATTTATAGCTCTACGGGTTATGTGGCAAATTACAGCCCTGAAGTAATTGTGGTTTCTGTTTTACAGGTGTTTGAACTGACTCAGGTGTGAAATGGCGCCTGTTGAATGTCGAGCAGTGATCCGGTTTTTGTATTTGAAAGGACGCACACCACAGGAGAGTTTTGATGAAATGAAAGAAACTTATGGTGATAATGCCCCATCATATGACCAAGTAAAACGCTGGCATCGTGAATTCAAATATGGCCGGAAGTCTGTGGAAATAGCTCCCAGACCTGGTCGTTCCCCTTCTGTCATTGATGAGGCATCTGTCCGTCAAGTTGAGGCTGCCATTTTGGAAGATCGGCGCATTACTATTCGCTAAATAGCCCAATATGTCAAGATTAGTGCAGGGTCTGTGGAAACTATCATTCATGGCCATTTGCAAAGACTAATAACTGTGCCAAGTTTCGTTGCTCTACTACTATGGGAAGTTGGTCAGGGGCATTACTTATTGCACGCCTCTCGTGTATATATATATATATATATATATATATATATATATATATATATATATATATTAGCACACTGCTTGGCGTTGCCGGTTGTAAAATAGGCTTAAATAGGATATTTTAATTTATGTAGATTTCATATGTATTTTTATAGAACAAATTGTTTATTGATTATTATATTGTAACACATATAATGCAGTGATTTCAAGAAGTAAAACATACAACTCGGGCGCCATCAGCTAGAATCGAAACCAAAACAACTATGTTTTGAGCGGTATTCATCACCATTTGAACTAATGTCACATGCATATCAAAACTTGATGAATTAATGCAGTTAAACGTATAAATGAATATTTGTGCATGCGTAGAGCATACACATTACGTCTTACTACGCCTGACAGTTTCCGAATTTGTTTCACATGTCCGAATACACCATATCATGTTTCAAGTCTGTGGACGAAAAAAGTTGATACTAGTTTAGTAGAAACCGTCCCACAGAGAGATTTACAAGCAGCTCGAAATGCTATGCACTTATACACACTGTAGAATATATGCACAATTAAAATTATGCGTGATAGAGAAATGAAATTATCCAATGAGGAAACAGAAAAATAGAACGAACAGTGAATCAATAAAAGTTTGTTGTTAAAGAAATATGCAAATTAGTTATCTTTTTAGAAATCGTTGGTATATTCAGTACTAAGTATATAAGGAAGTTGTATACACTTTTAAAATAGAAAAGTGAGCTTTTAATATCAATGTCAGCGCAACAACTGGCTCAACTTTATAGAGGATAATATATATATATATACTAGCATGGGCGCCCGGCGTTGCCCGGGTATTTGGAGGTGCATGTTGAGTAAGCAAAAAACAAAAAAAAACGGTCAATTTTTTTAATTTTGACCCCTATTATGACCCCTTAAAATTTATTGTCTTGGGCTCGAATCAAGTTATTAAGTTAGATCCATGTCCAAGGAACCTATATCTAAAATTTCAAGTGTTTAGACCAAAAATTGTCGAAGGAGTTTGGTCAAAGGTCAAATCGTTGAACTTTGACCCCTTAATCGCCAAATTTCTGGGCGAAAACCGATCACATCGATTTTTCCAAATCTCAGTACCCTGTATATCAAATTTCGAGTCTGTAGACTTTAAATTGACAGAGTTATTGCGAAGAGAAATGTACACACACAGACTCGAAATTTAATATATAGGGTACTGAGATTTGGGAAAATCTATGTGATTGGTTTTCGGCCAGAAATTTGGCGATTAAGGGGTCAAAGTTCAACGATTGACCTTTAAGAACTCTACCATACTCCTCCGACAATTTTGGATCTAAACACTTGAAATTTTAGATATAGGTTTCTTGGACATGGACCCAACTTAATAACTTTATTTGAGGCCAAAACAATACATTTTAAGGGGTCATAATAGGGGTCAAATTTTTAAAAAATTTGACCTCTGCAGTCTCTATCAAATTATTCAGACAATTTCCGGTTTAAACATTTGAAATTTTACAAAAAGGGTATTCAGAGATAGGGCAAGCTTTTTCATCGGTTTGGGTCGAAATTTTTTAGTTACCAATATATAAATGCATGTATGCATGCATGCATGTATGTATGTATGTATGTATGTATGTATGTTTGCATGTCTGCCCAACACTTTCGACAGAGTCGACGGATTTTCTCAAGATAAGTATTGTGTTGAAGTTCGACCTTTCAGACAACAAATATCGAAAAATTGGCTAAATACATTAATATATTCACCTTAAACTTGGCACTTTTCTACAGGGGGGGGGTCACTTTTTTCGCCAATATTGTGGAAAGTAATCCTCTCCTTTCGATTGTCTAGCCTTAATTTTAAAAAATGTCACTTCCGCTTTGGTGGTCGTAACAGCATAGACGTCAGGTTTTTCCCCCTTCTTTTTCTCCTTTGCGGTAAGGGTTCGAGCCTGCTTTCCTACTATCACTTTTTTTTTGCTCAACATACACATCCAAACACCAGGGCAACATCGAGCTGAAATGCTAGTATATATATATATATATATATATATATATATATATATATATATATATATATATATACATATATATATATATATATATATACATATATATATATATATATATATATATATATATATATATATATATAATTCATGAAAAACGTGGCAATGGAGTTACACAAAATCCTATGTGTTTAGTTTAATTGGAATATCTATACAAACAAAAACTGAAGAGTAGGGATAATTACTGTTTGTTTCTCTTGTAATCTATTTTTTCTTTTTGGCGGGATACTGTTCGATCCTTATTTTCAAAAGTGAAAAGAACGTTCGAACATCATCCCGCCAAAAAGAAAAAAGTGGATAGCAAGATAAAACAAACGGGAATTATCCCTGCTCTTCAATGAAAGATGCATTAGAGAAAAAAATGTCGCCCAACGCGCAAATATTTAAGCGATAAACTCCTCAACTACGCGTCACATAACATTGAAATTAACAGGAAATAGAAATAATATACAAGGAGTTATTTATAACGAGTAAAATCTTTGTTTGGATGGACGAATAACGCGTACAGAAATATATCGATTGGAACGCTAACTGCTTTGGTTTCGATTCTAGCTGATGGCAGTCAAGTAATTTTTTCAAACTTTGAAATCAGTACTGTATGTTCAACAGAGAATTGGTTCTTTAATAATAAATGTGAAATCCGCATGAATTAAAATATATTTAAGCGTATTTTAAACCGTAAAGGCTGGACGTCCACTGCTGGCATTTATAATTGCCATATAATTTTTAAAATCCTATCTAGCTCTTCAATTCATTTCTTCAAATCATTTCGGCATGAGACGCAGCTTGAGCGCCAAATGTTTTAGTTTCGATTCTAGCTAATACCATTCAAGCCATTTTTAAAAAAATCTTTTGAAATTAGAATTATATACAGGGTGACCCCCCCTAAAAAACGGGTCCAACTCTACTAAGGCCCCGTTTCTTATTGTTTTGTCCAAATGAAATGAAACTTTGGTCATAACTAGTTTATTATATTCAAAACATCACATCAAAACAGTAGGGTCTTTGGCCTTTTTTTCTCCGTTCTACAGCATATGTTCTAGATGGCCTCCATTTAGTTTTTTTTTTTGGGGGTGGTCACCCTGTATTAGGTACACTATAACAATCAATAGAAAATAGGCTCTTTAATAATAAATACTAAATCTGCACGAATCAAAATATATTTAAGTGTATTTTACCACCGGCAAGGCTGCCTCCCCGCCCTGCCCCGCTACTAATTCCAAAATTACTTCTAAGATCCTCTCACATATTGAGCACTTTTGAACTAAATACTAAAAAATGGATACATAAAACAATATATCTCGGTCTAACATTTCATGTAGCTACATGAAAAATGTATATATGGATATATAAAAGAAAAAGGTAGTTTGTTTGAAACATTGCTAGTCAACACATATATAAGAATATAAGAAAGCTATAGCATTTCAGGAAACCGAGTGTTGAAGTGATATGACGTATGTACAAAGATAGACAAACGAATGAAGGTCATGCAGTTTTTTTTATCTATCTTAGCATATGTATTTATTCTTAAAAACAATCCCAAAATACAAATCAATAAATATAGACTTACTATTTAATATAATCGTAATGTTTCGAGAAGATATTTCTTTTTCTAAAAGAAAGAATCTAAAAGAAGGTCATAAAAAAATATGTAAAAACGGAACCGGAAATGGAATAAGTTGAACACTCAATCAGAGAATAGGATTTATTTTTACATGTTTCCTAATTTATTGTTAAGGCTTAAAAAGTTTTAATTCCGAGACTTATGAATTGACCAGGAAAAATTTTGGAACATAGATTCTAGGGCGATTGCATCGTGACCGCCCTTCAGTCTTGAGAAACAATTGATATCCCTTACAATGAAATCTTGGCATATAATTGTGAAGCTGTGCCATAGTCGTTACATGTCCATCAAGGAAAGAGTATAAATTTATTTACAAGTACTTCCACCATAACACCTTGTCTCTTGTTCAAAAGTCTCCTCGTATTCCATTATGCTTAACAATACTCTGCCGTGTCGAACATGTGATACCATGTCTTTGTCCGTGTAGCAGAAGTAGCAATAACTAAAATAAGGGGAAAAAGAGCTTACCTCGGGTACGTCTGTTGTGTCACCGGTTGAGGGGAAAAAGAGAATTCCAAAATGGCGTCCGGGGTTTTTTATTAGCGTTTACCCCATGCAACTCTCGGAAAATCACGTTACTTTCTCATGTGATTATGCAAATGGATAATTCCCGGCCACTATAAAAGCAGGAGGCTAGAGACGAGTCGGCAGTGTCCTGCAAATTGTGTGTGTGGGTGTTTCTGGCGATTGGAGTGTGTCTTCTTTTACCACGGTTATCACGGACAGGAATTCCCTCTCTTCTGGAGGTGGGCGATATTGACTATTTTGAAGTTGTACTGTTGCTGACAGAACATTTATTTTTTTTTTGCCTACTACATTTTTGTTTCAAGCTATTTCGGCCCGAATATGGCGAAGGTGCGGATAAGCAGTGATATTATCAAGCCGTTCTCTGGCGAGGGAGACGTTGTAGCGTGGCTGAAAAAAGTGAGACTTGTCGCACAACTTCAGCAGGTGGATGACGTAGCGAGTCTGCTACCTTTATACCTGGAAGGCGATGCGCTGGCCCTCTACATGGAAATGGAGGAGGACGATCAAAAGAAAATAGACCAGATTGAGGCTCGATTAAAGGAGGCATTTACTGATGACGCGTTTGCAGCATATAGAAAAATAACTATGGTTAGATGGGCTGGTGAACGTGTGGATGTGTACGCCAACAAAATCAGGCAGTTGGTTGGATTGGCCGGATTCACAGGAGAAAGCTTAGAGAGACTCACAAAATTAATTTTTGTCACTGGATTCCCTGACACCATCTCAATTGCTCTTCAACAGGTGCCGAACATCAAAGCCCTGACCATGGGGGAGCTAATGTCGAGAGCGAGAATTTTGACGACGACTGGCGAACAAAATCAGGATGTGGTTGCGGCCACACGCTCACCCAACAACAGGGCCCAGAATAATCCTGTTAACGTGACCTGTTTCTAATGCAATGTTAAAAGCCACCTTGCAAGGGACTGTCGAAAACGTGGAACACGGTGTTACCGTTGCGGTGAGAGTGGACACTGGGCTCGGAACTGCTTGGGAAACGAGCAAGGGGAGGACGCATAAGCGCCAGTCTCCTTCCCAACCAAAATGTGAACACGACGCTCCCGGTGATAAGCATCCATGTTGACGGGACGCGATGTTTGGCGCTTATTGATACAGGATGCTCCAGGACAATTTTACATGCAGACCGGTGCCGGTCTTGGAGAAAAACAAACGTAAATGTCAACACAATTGGTGGAATGTCCCATGCGTGCTGCGGTGTTGGAACGGTCTCTGTATCCACTGATGAAGGTGTGTCTGCCAGAGTCGATGTGTTGGTGGTGCATGGCAAGCCACTGGGATTTGACTTACTTCTAGGGATCGACGCCATAAAAGCTCTAGGAGGTGTCGTTGTCAAGCCTACAGGATCAGTGCGACTGGGCGCCAGGAAAAGTATTAAATGCGCAGCCATTTCTATCGATGAACCAGATTTCACTGCTACCTTTGACCATCAAAACCGAACGTGGACCGCATCGTGGAAATGGTCTGTGGACCATCCCCCTGAAAGGCTGCATAATCGAGTGTCAGAGTACCCAGTGCCAGCAGAAATTCGTGAAGAATACACGCAGGAGCTCCACACCTGGATAGATAATGGTTGGCTCGTGCCATACCCAGAGGATAAATTGGGACCCCCCCCCAAAGGTCTAATTCCCCTGATGGCTTTGATACAGCAGAACAAAGCCAAAGTGCGCCCGGTGATGGACTACCGGGAGCTAAATCATTACGTAGACGCATTTACGGCCAACGCAGATGTTTGTGCGGCTAAGCTGCGTGAGTGGAGACAAAAAGGTGCTAACGTGTCTCTACTGGACCTCAGAAGAGCATACCTACAAGTCCGGGTCCATGAGACACTGTGGCCATACCAGACTGTGGAAATCGATGGGAAAAAATACTGTCTGACCCGTCTGGGGTTTGGTTTGAATGTGGTTCCCTTGATAATGAGAGCAATTGTCAGCGAAGTACTATCTCAGGAAGAAGTTATAAGCCGCGCAGCATCTGCTTACATTGATGACATTTTTGTCAATGAAGACGTGGTGCCCGCGACCCGTGTGAGAGAACACCTCGCGCAGTTCGGGTTGGAGTGCAAGAACCCGGAGCAGTTGTAGGACGGTGCACGGGTGCTGGGATTGGCAGTCAGGATGGAACGCAATGAACTGCGGTGGAAGCGAGGAAATGCAATTCCGGAGGCTCCCAGTATTGTTACGCGACGAACAATCTTTTCCCTGTGTGGTCGACTTGTCGGGCACTTTCTGGTGTGCGGTTGGCTTCGTGTTGCTTGCGGAATACTCCGACGGAGAGTAAGTTCGGTAACGAAGGGCTGGGATGATGAAGCAAGGGACGCCGTACTACATCGTATGATGTTCGAAACCTTAAAATCTGCGCAGCAGAACGATCCGGCACAGGGAAATTGGTGTGTGGACGGCAAAGAGCTGAATGTATGGGTCGATGCTAGCTCCTTAGCAATTGGGGCAGCCTTGGAGATGTGTGAAACTGTGTTGGAAGATGCATGTTGGCTGCGACCTGAAGATGACTTTCAACATATCAACTTGGCTGAACTGGATGCCGTATTGAAAGGCATCGATTTGGCTCTCCAGTGGCAGAGCAAGGTGCTACACATAAAGACAGATTCTGTTTGCGTATACCATTGGGTCTCGGACACGCTAACTGGAAAGGCGCGAGTACGCACCAAAGCAGCAAGCGGGATGCTTATTAGGAGGCGATTAAGCACTCTTAAGGAACTCGTGAAAGAGTACGGGCTGACAGTGGATGTGACGCTGGTTCCATCAGCACGAAACATTGCTGACCGACTGACACGAGTGCCACAGCGGTGGTTTGAGGCAATGAAAAAGAAAAACGGTCTTGACCCAGTGATAGGCGCGGTCCACACAGACGAGCTGGATGAGAGTCAAATCATGGCTATTCACAAAGATAGTGGACATCCGGGGGTGCGACGCACTACCTACTTTGTCAGGAGAAGATGTCCAACCACGACAAAAGCAACTGTCAGAACGGTCATACAGAAATGCGAGGAATGTCAGTCCATTGACCCAGCGCCAGTCAGGTGGGAAAAGGGAAAGCTGGAAGTTAACGAGAATTGGCAGAGAATTGGAATGGATATCACGCATTATGGCACCTTCCATTTTTTAACTTTAACAGACTGTGGTCCATCGCGTTTCTCCATTTGGAGGAAATTGGCAAGGCAGGATTCGGCAAGCGTGATTCATCAGTTGGAGGCAGTGTTCCTCGAGCGTGGCGCGCCGCATGAACTCCTTTTAGACAATGACACAGCTTTCTGCAGCAATATGTTCCAAGCATTTGCATGTAAATGGGGAGTTCACTTGCGATTCCGTTGTGCATACGCTCCAGCCGGGAATGGCATAGCGGAGCGATGTCACCGTACAGTGAAACGAATAGCGGCTAGAATGTGTTGTCCCATACAGGAGGCTGTCTACTGGTATAACATCACACCAAGAGACGACACATCTCCCTCCACTGCGCCTGCCAACAGGATTTATCAATACGAAGTTCGAGTAAAGGAGACCAATCTCGCAACTGCGTCCCCAGGTCCCAAGAACAGCTTTTACCAGGTTGGAGATCGCGTATGGGTCAAAAGACCGCAAAATCGATGTACTACGAGGTTCGGCAAGGGTGAGGTGACCAAGGTGATCAGCCCTCAGTCGATTTTGGTGGACGGTGTGCCTCGTCACGTGAAGGATTTGCGCCCTCGCCATTATGTTGTTACATCGAAGGAAGAGGGAGACTCAGACAGTATGATGTCTTCTGAAAAGACAGAGAGTATGATGCAGGACGACGGAGAGGATTTTGAGCCATATAATGTACATACTGAAGAAGCGGAGGAAGGACCACCCGTCTTGCCTTTACGAAGGAGTACCCGACAGAGACGAATACTGCCCCCTGCCCTGATTGTGAAACACCGCCTATGGAGCAGACTGGTGGCAATAATGGCGATGAGGAGGATGGCAGGGAGGAAGTGCTGCCTCCGGTTCTTCGGAGAAGTACCAGACAGAGACGACTGCCCCCCTGCCCCATTTGTGATCATGAGATCAGGGGGGAGTGTAGCAGAAGTAGCAATAACTAAAATGAGGGGGAAAAGAGCTTACCTCGGGTACGTCTGTTGTGTCACCGGTTGGGGGGAAAAAGAGAATTCCAAAATGGCGTCCGGGGTTTTTTATTAGCGTTTACCCCATGCAACTCTCGGAAAATCACGTTACTTTCTCATGTGATTATGCAAATGGATAATTCCCGGCCACTATAAAAGCAGGAGGCTAGAGACGAGTCGGCAGTGTCCTGCAAATTGTGTGTGTGGGTGTTTCTGGCGATTGGAGTGTGTCTTCTTTTACCACGGTTATCACGGACAGGAATTCCCTCTCTTCTGGAGGTGGGCGATATTGACTATTTTGAAGTTGTACTGTTGCTGACAGAACATTTTTTTTTTTTTTGCCTACTACATTTTTGTTTCAGTCCGATTAAATTTAGGACGCGTCTTTTCCTGTCGCTCTCGGACCATGCGTGTAACATGTCTATCTCTGTCCTTCTCGGCCAAGGGGTTCTTTTTTTATAATGTTTTTATTTCATTCTCCTCGATCCGACGTCACCTCGCACATGACTCGGTACTTTGCTTAAATTGGCTGTTGCTGTTGCCATATGCGCGTCCGCGTTCGGTTACAAAGCAAGAGATGCGCAATATCCACCTATATCTCTCCTGAATCAGTACATCTTGATTGTAGAGCAGTAAAAAGCAGTTAAGAATGAATGGAAACAAGGCCAAAATTGATGGAGAGCACACACAACGCCTGGTATTCACAAATGGTTACCCAATTAGTATTAACCAGGCTCCAAGTTGCTTAACCCGTGTAATAACGAAAACTGGTGTGTCAACGTGATTATGCGATAATAATTGCTACATTTAGTTAACGTGCTTTAATGTAAAGGCAACAAAGAAGTCCTTTCTTAAAATTCAAATACTTCAGATGGTGGATATATATATATATAGTTTGAGGTTGCTATTTTTCAAAAGTAGACTACCAGTGAAATATAACGAGGTTAATACAAGAGTTCTCAATACGGAAGCAGAGCAAGTTACATTTTAAATGTGTCTTTACATAAGCAGTAATTTATTGCCACACAGGCATGAGCATGTTTCGGTTTTCTAGTATTTAGTAACTAGAGACTTCTTCAGGCAACAACGCTTATATTCAAAAGCGGAATTCTTAATGAAAAATGAAAATCAACTATTAGCAAAAGAAGGTTTTAGTATAAAAGGGTCAAGGAGTGACCCTTCAACGTCCCCTAGGAGCCCAAGAAATGGTCAATAGATCCGGATAACTCCTAAGTATTTCGCAGAAAGAAATAGGAATACTAAGATAAAATAGATAACAAAAAGAATTAAAAATACACTTGCTCATATAAGTTCCTAGACTAGCAGCGAGCAGTAGACAGGCGAATCACACACACACTTGTTTAAGATAACATCTACATATGCTTTGGCCTTAAAACCTAACTCCTCAACCACTCACCCTACCAATCCCATTCCTTAACACCAGCATAAAAATGAATGAATAAATACATGGACAAATAAGTAAATAAACAAATAGAAAATTAAATAAATAAACAAATCCGCACCCAATCAACCTTGTTCTCCGCACAGCTGAACTTTACCTCCTGACACTTTTTTTTTCATTAAGAATTCCGCTTTTGAATATAAGAGTTGTTGTCTGAAGAGTTCTCTAGTTACTAAATACTAGAAGACCGAAACATGCTCATAAATGTGTAACAATAAATTACTGCTTATTTTTTTTACTAACGTTCACCATCCCTAACAAGGCATACTGCCATTTTGACATTAAGGAAAGATTAACCAGATGTTGGTTTATGTTATATTTAAACTTCTGCATATCAGTACAGTTAAGGAAACCGGTATCAGGAAAGGAAATTTCATAATGTAGCTGTTCGAGGGAAGAAACTCGTAGAGGAGAAAACTTTCTGGCATTTAGGGACCTCAACAGCGAAGGTGGTGAGTCTGAGAAGTATTTTAAACAATTGTTAAGGGAGAGGATATGGTATGGGCAAAACTTTCCATTTGAAAATTGAAATATTTCTGATTTACATGAAATGCGATGCTTTAAGTTTCTAAACACCAACTAAGCTTCCTGCGTCGAAGAGAACACATAAAACACTAACATTTAAACCCAACCAAGAACAGAGGCTTCGGTTGTCGAATTGTCTTTCTGCAATCGAAAGATAACGAAAAAAAAAAAAACGCCCCGAATATTTTAATCGAATTTAATAAGTCAGATTTCCTTTGATATATTTCCATTGACAATACTGAACTTCACAAATGCAAATAGACGGTTCATCAATTTTAATGTCATAACACTCAGTTTTAATGTTTGTTTTTATTCCTGATCGGAGAAAGGAAGGAAACACTACATCCTCATCACAACGTAATCTGTTACCTGCAAAAAAGATAAAATAGACTTTACACGAATATCTCAATCTTTATATATATATATATATATATATATATATATATATATATATATATATATATATATATATATATAATATATAATATATATATAATATATATATATATAATATATATATACATATATATATATATATATATATATATATATATATATATATATATATATATATATATATATATATATATAATACTAGTAGGGCCTGTGGAAAATCCAGAGCGGACTCTTTCATATGTAATATATTGATGTTGGCATTCTGTGGACGTTCAGCGTAAATAGAAACGCTTTGATATAATTGTAGCTCTTTTGCTAAATCTGCAAAAGTATTTATCTAAGCTAGCAGGGCTGATCGACGTAGCCCGGTCATACACTACGCTTAAATATTTCAATTCATACAGATTTCGTATATATTATTATAGAGTAATTTTCTATCGATTCTTATATATTATGAAGTTGTTATTTCAAAAATAAAAAATATATACATATCACTTGGGTGCATCAGCTTAAACCGAAACCAAAACTTATGAAGAATATATATATATATATATATATATATATATATATATATATATATATATATATATATATATCAGCTCAGCCTAGCTTTTCTCGGGCCCTCTGTACTGTTTTAACCTTATATATATATATATATATATATATATATATATATATATATATATATTATAAAGTTTGACTCATGCCCAGGTAACCTAAATCTAAAATCTCAAGTGTTTAGATCTAAATTTGGCGGAGGAGTTTGGTAGAGTCTGCAAAGGTCAACTCTTTCAACTTTGACCTCTTGGCAGTCAAATCTTCGCTCAAAAACTATTTTTTTTTCTTTTTTTACACAGTGATCACCACTTATCAAGGCCCGGAAGCCACTCAGGGATAAGGGTTATTGCAAGTACATTAAATTTAAAAACCTTGCTGCATATCTGAATACTGAATGTATATGTATATATATATGTATATATGTGTGTACATGCGTATATGTATGTATACGTGTATATGTGTGTATACGTGTGTGTGTATGTATATTTGTGTGTATGTGTATGTATATATATATGTATATACGCGTATATGAGTATATATGTATATATATGAATTTTTGTATATGTATATATATATGTATATACCCAAGTCATGACGGTTGGATTGTGTTTACGTTTGATTCGTCGTCGATTTTATTTGTGAAATAATATGTGAAATTGTCCGCATCATCATCATTTTCTACTCCAAAAGTGATAGTCTTACAGCGAAACTTTTTTGTAAAAGAACACAAATACGCATATACATACACATGCATATACATACGTACACATAATACACATGAATGCAATGAACACATATATATACATATACATGTATATAATGTATATGTAAATCCGTGCCTTTTTTTCTTTTTTTTGTGAATCTCCTTTAATCGTTCCCATCACCATCATCGTCATTCTGATCATTGAGTATTTAAGACTTTTGGAATGTTCATTCATGTGTATTATGTGTACGTATGTATATGCATGTGTATGTATATGCGTATTTGTGTGCTACTGTGTGTGTATGTTTGCATGTGTGTTCACATGCATATGTATGTTGGCATAATCTGTATGCATGCATGTATTTATTTCCATGTGTGTGTGGGGTGAGGAGGGCTCCCGTAAGGCGTGGTCAAGGCACCCCCTCTAGGAGAAGCAAATCTCTGATTAAAAAAAAACACAAAGCGGGAGACCAGTACCCGTATTAAGCTGGTCTGCAGTTTGACTTCTGCTGGCTATTTTGCTATTGCTTGTTGCTGGATGTCAACATTTTGAAGCGAGAGAGAGATTTAGCTGTCGTACAAAGCTAAAACTTTGTAACATCATCTTTGTATAGATACTCCTCAGGTATTTGTCTATTAAAAAAAAAAGAAGTCCTGTGGCGATAAAAAAGCTGTGACGTATGTACGCCTGAAATGCTGGATGCGTGTAACAATTAATCTGCCATCATTGTATGTATCTATATATATATATATATATATATATATATATATATATATATATATATATATATATGTATGCATATGTGTATGTATATTTATATATGTACATGTGTGTATATGTATTTATATCTATGTGTATATGTAAGTATATGTGTCTGTGTGTATATATGCTTGTGTGTGTATGTATATATATATTTATATATGTTTGTATGCATGTATGTGTGTATATGTATATATGTGTTTATGTGTATGTATGCACATATATGTGTATGTATATGTATGCATGTGTGTATGTATATGTATGTGTATATGTGCATGTCAGGTCATGTCATGTCATATGCTACTGGTACCATGTAACCCAGTACTACCTGCCTCATGGTCGGGTCACCGGCGACTAAACTGGTACCCCCACCAGACTTGTTTGATGAGGAGGGTGGCTAGTTCCCCTGAAGAATTAAAAACAAGACCTTCCAAAGGGCGAATGAACCCTTTTTCGGGGTCAACTGCCAACTAGCACCGTATGTATGTGTGTGTTGGGGTGGAGAGAGCTCCCGTAAGACGTGGTGAAGGCAATCTTTCTAGGAAAAGCAAATCTCTGATTTAAAAAAACCATAAAGCGGGAGACCAGTATCCGCATTAAGCTGGTCTGCAGTTTAACTTGTTGCTGGCTATCTTGCTCTTGCTTGTTGCTGGATCTCAACATTTTGAACCGAGAGAGACTTTGCTGTCGTACAAAGCTAAGACTCTGTAACATCATCTGTGTATAGATACTCCCTCAGGCATTTGTCTATAAAAGTGGTCATGTGGCCATGGAAAAGTTGTGATGCATGGAGGCTTGAAATGCTGGAAGCATGTAATAATTGATCTCAATGACCATCTTCAGTGTCATGCCTGCTTTAGCGTATGAATTCACCATTAGGACTAAAAGAAAAAGTCATTTTTGGGCTCATTGCCTTTAAGTGTCTGAGGGAGTGGCACTCGTCTGACAAGACGTTGCAATCATCATCATCATATGTGCATGTATGTGTGTATGTGTATGAATGCATATATATATGTATGTGTATGTATATGTAGGTAATGTATGTATATATATGTGCATATGTGTACGTATGTGTATGTGTAAGTATATGTGTGTATGCATTTGTATATGTGTGTATATGTGGATGTATATGCATGTATATGTGTATATATGCATGTGGGTATGTATATGTATGTTTGTGTATTATGCATTGTGTATGTATATAGGTATATATGAGCGTATGCTTATAGATATGTATGTATGTATGCATGTATATATTTATATGTATGTATGCCAATGATCGTCTTGTGTATGTTTGCATGTGTGTGTGTGTATGTATATGTATGTGTGCGTATTATGTATTATGTATGTATGCATGCATATATGTGTCATATGTGTACATATGTATGTGTGCGTGCGTGTATATATATATATGTATACCAATGACCGTTTTCAGTGTCATGTCTTCTTGAGCATGTGAATTCGCCGGCAGGACTAAATGTCATTTTCGGGCTCATGAACTTTCAGTGTCTGAGGGAGTGGCACTCGTCTAACAAGACATTGCAATCATCAATATATGTATATGTGTATGTATGTTTATATATGTATATGTATGTTTATATGTATGTATATGTATATATGTGTGTGTATATGTATGTATATATGTATATCTGTATGTATGTGTGTATGTATATATATGTATATGTGTATATATATGTATATATAAGTATATGTATCTATATATATGTTTATGTATATGTATATATATGTGTGTATGTGCATGTATATGTATATATATGTGTGTATATGTATGTGTCTGTGTATATATATGTGTGTATATGTGTGTATATGTATGTGTCTGTGTATATATATGTGTGTATATGTGTATATATGTATGTGTATGTATATACATATGTGTATGTATATGTCTATACATATGTGTATATGCGTGTGTATGTGTGTGTATGTGTATGTATATACATGTGTATATATATGTGTATGTATATATGTGTATATGTATTTATGTATATGTATACATGTATGTATATATATGTGTATATGTGTGCATACGTATATATGTGTATACATTTATGCGTATATATATATGTATATATATATGCATATGTGTATATGTGAATATGTGCATATGTGTATATATATGTGTGTGTATATTTGTATGTTTGTGTTTATATATGTATATATTGGGTATATCCATGTGTATGTGTATATGTGTATATATGCGTATGCGTATGAATATATATATACGTATATATATGTGTATATATGTGTGTATATGTGTGTATATGTATATATATGTATATATGTATGTGTATATATATATGTATATTTGTGTATATATATGTATATATATGTATATATGTATGTATATATATATATATATATATATATATATATATATATATATATATATATATTTATAATTATATGTATACATGTCCGACAGAGGCGATACGTGTGATGGGCAGACCTTTGTCGCTGTCCTCCGTTGGAAGGGTTCATATAGGAAAAAACCCCAAAACATATATTACTTTTTTATTTATGTTTATCTTTATCATCATAAACTTCAAAGAGACCAAGCTTCCTTAAAATGGTTATTCCCCCTGTATGAACTTCTTTAACAGGGGATTGCCACCAACGTCTGTCCATTACACGTATCGTTTCTGTCGGACATGTATTATTTTTTACTTATGTTTATATATGTTTATCATCATTATCATAAACACACATTCACACACACATACAAACACACATTCACACACACATACAAACACACATTCACACACACATACAAACACAGAAAAACAATTTCACTTATATTTATATATTCAAACCTGAACGGCACCCATCCAAACGGGTATATACTTTTCGTGCTTTTGACGTGTTCTAAATGTTTCGTGATCTGTGACGTGACTGTCCCAAGGAGCGGGAGTGCTCCCCATTTGGGGGAGGTTGAGACTTCCGAGGGTCTGGAGAATGCCAGGCAGTTGTTCTTGTGTTATTTGTTAAGTATTGTTGTATGCCCCGGCATCAGCAACCGACCTTGCTGAAAGGAAGAGTTAAATTATAAATTTTATTATTTGTATAACACCGACATACACATTTTATTGTTTAGGGGGGAAAGCTGGAAACTTATGTCACCTTGAGAATAGGTAACGGAAATCGAGGTTATGAACTTAACCTTTTGGGGGCCTGAGAAATCGGCAGACCACACACACACACACACACACACACACACACACACACACACACACACACACACACACACACACACACACACACACACACAATATCCCCTACACACATATATATATGGTGAGTCACTGCAAACGGATGTTTTTAAGGAAAACAAAACTTTACGAATATAGTAAACAAAATTTTATAATGTACATAAAAAAACATTTATTAAACTATGCCATTATGAAATATTTAGAGAGCAAGGAGCATTCTAAAAATATTCATTTCCCGTAACTAACACTATATATATATATATATATATATATATATATATATATATATATATATATATATAGGATGGGTTACGGGAAACGGATATTATATATATAATATAAACGGATATATATATATGTATATATATATACATATACATACATAGATACACAATGCGCGCGCGTGTGTGTGTCTGTGTGTGTGTGTGTGACTCTGAAATAATAAATACGAAGTCTGCATGAATTAAAATATATGTAAGCCTATTTTTCGACCGGGCAAGGCTGTGCGCCTCGTGCTAGTGAAAAATAAAATTATATATAGACATTCCCTAAGTTTGTTTTCAAGTTTAAGCATTCCTAATAACTGTCGAAATACGGTAAAACAACTAGTGAATACCTGACGTTTTCCGGATACTTTGCTAGTCATATATTTTTCTTTAAATTGTTTATTTAAGTACCATAAATAACCCAGTTCTTTCCAGCACCGTTCGTTTTAAAGAGAAAACAAAAAAAGTCATAGTCACTTTTTATTGTTAGACATTAAGATAGACAAACGGCAAATTGTTTATGACACATTTTCATCTCCAGGGTGAGAACACTAAAGAAGGCGCGAAGAAAGAGTGACAAAACGATTACATAAATAACGAAGCGAAATGAAACGGTAGCGTTGACCTCAGCTTTTTGCTTTCTATTTTCAATGTGTCAATATTTTATTTTTCTGTTTGGGAATTTCTTTTTTTATACCTATATATACACTAACTGAAGTAAGCGTTGTGATAGAATATTGATAGATAATACTTTCTAACGCATGGCTGATGCTGGTAAGTCACGTTTCAATGTTAAAAAGGTGATCACGTTTTGCCGTGAAATTGCGGAAATTCTCATTTTCCGAAGAAATTAAAAGAGATAAAACATATAATGTAATAAAGGGCAGTTGTCTTTGCGTATGTGTGTTTATATGCCTAGCTAGAAGTAAAAAAACAAAAACAAAAAACAAAAAATACTCTACCGCTAAGCGTTGGCATAATATTGGTCATATGTTGCTTTGGATGAATCTATCTATCTATCTATCTATCTATCACATAAACAGAACAGTGTCTGTTTCTATGTGTATGTGAGTTCGTTCTATATGGGCCGATTTTTTATGAAATTGCACACAAATGTTTTTTATATATCTGGCAGTGTTCTTGGATAGGTTTTGTATTGGAATGTCTTCGATAAGTGTCGATAATCCATAATCGAAAAATCCGATGAAAGAAGGAACAGGCGATTTTGACTAAAGTCAACACCTTATCAGGTCTAACATCACAAGTACATTTGAGAAGTTTCATTACCGCACAAGCCGGAAGGCCCGGCATATAAAATCAACAGTAGGTTCTTTGACGAGGGCGCGTTCGAAATAAATCTTTATGTTTAAAGCACAACAGAACCATGCTACTTGGCTTTTTTATTTTAAACTGAAATTCAAGTCATTATAACTGCACAAAAAGAAAGTCCAAGCGTATAAAATCAACAGTAGGTGCTTTGATATGACAGCTGCGAAATACATATTTCTGTTTAGCACACAAGTGAAACACGATACTGAACTTTTGCATTTTAAACACTCATTCAATCATGATATATAGAAAATAATTTTATAAAATCAACAGTGTTGTCTCTATTGGAGACTAAGCCACTGCGGGAAGGATGTGAAGCTTCATCCCGGTAGCTTCACGGTGGTTCCCCAATTAGAGCAGGCAATCAATCGATTTGATTGAAAAATGAGCGATTTTACTGATTTCGATGATAGTAAAAATATGGGAGTGTGAAAAATTTGTTGATCCTCATTCAATCCCGGGCAACGTCGGGTTTCCTTGCTAGTAATATCTAAAACTAAAAAAAAATAAATAAAAAAAATTGTTCAATTAAGCCAAGTTTTGTCAATGGCGTATTTTTCGGCGCTATTATGTAGTGATTTGGAACGTGGAAGCAAACCCATTACTCGTGCGCGCACGCGCATATATGTGTCCAGCTAGGGAGGAAGGGAGGAATCGGTTGAACAGAAAATAAAGTGGGGCTGGAGAAAGAAAGAAAGAAGGACGAACACTGAGAAATAGAGAGATAAGTTTTAATAGAGGTGTTGGATATTGACCGAGCAACACCGAAAGGTGTGATGGCCTATGATTGTTATGATTATTAAAGGAAAAAAGTTTTGACAGCTAAAGTATGTTTTAGAATAATAAGAATATTTAGAATAAATATTTATTTACATCAATTTAGGAATGTTAACATAAAAATGTTATCATAATTTAGTTGACAACTTAAAAATAATTACATGTAAAAAATATCAGGTGATTATCTTAGTAACATATACTATGTAATTTAGAGGGAGATGGTCTTTTAGAGATAGGTAGAAATTAGAGAAAAGTTAGTTGGAGTCGGTAGAGGGACAGAGTCGGTCGGCAAATCGTAATGACTCCGAGCAGAGGATGTCAGAAATGGCGATAGTCAGAACGTAAGCAAGACTTAAATCAGCGTGCAACCTTTCCAAGAGGGAGATAGACATTCTAAAATAAAAAAAGTTTCCGAAAATCAAACCAGAGAGTTTGTCGTTCTTGGGAGAATTTTCATTGCAGCTTTTCCGTCAACACAAGCCCCAAGATGAACCAGATATATTTCCCAATTGAGTAGATGTTAAAATCCCAAACAAGTATTATTCATCCTTTGTGTTGTAAAGATATTTATGTATGTATTTATGTATGTATTTATGCATGTATTTATGTATGCTATTGCCCCGTCGTTAACTGTATTTAAATGTTATGTTAAATAGACGAACACACACACACACACACACACACACACACACACACACACACACACACACATATATACTCGCATACAATCACAACACTAGACGATAATAGAAACTCATTAATATATACAACTCTACTACGTTACAAAAGTGTGTTACATTTTTACCCTGGGTAACGCCAGGTAACATTGGTAGTTATATTTAAACAAGAAACCAGGCTCTTTCGAACAGGTTACCTCAAGGTTTGATTTACACAAGTGGCAAATAACAGTAACGTTATATCTTCACACCGTAACGCAACAAATGAGAAAAAAGATCGATGCAATGACCGAAAATAAGAGAATCACCGAAAGCAGAAGGTTACGAGAGATAATCGCTTCATGTAAAAACAGATGTAACGCGTGGACATAACAGGGTCATTGGAAGCATAAAGAGAACGTTACAGGTCAATTAAAACGAAATTCGCATTATTTGGATTATTCGAACTACTGTTCTCGTTCTGAGTTTAATTTTTATAACGTTTCGATTGATGCAACAATCCTTCTTCCGGTGTATCTTGTCGAACTTGGAAATCTTTCTGCCGATCTCGGGAATCTGCATACTATTTCGAACGGAAGCCTTTATTTAATCCACGGAGACAACATTTTCTCGTTCCGTCAGCCATGACTGGGTAGAACTTCTAAATAATTGTTGAGGATTAAACTTTTAAAATTTCAGAAGAATGTAACAAGCTACACTCGCAGATGGTTGGAGGCGACATCGACCGAAACGTAGTGAAAATGGCACTTAAAATGAGAACAGTAGTCAGTCTGAATAATCCAAATAATTAATCCTCATCACAAACACTTTGAAACGTGCTTTATATTTTCCTGTCTCAGTTATTTGCCCTCAAATGAAAATATGCATAGATTTATTTGTTCCGTTTATAATTTTTTTTATTATTCATATACGGTTGATGTTACGTCGATTCCGATGTATGAGGTCCGCCACAACAAGTAATCATTCAGAAATCCACAGTGGTGAAGGCTTTGTGTAGAACCAACCACGCTTTTTTGTACAACTGCTAATCTCAGTCGGTACAATGGCTGCCACAAGACAGGTAGTAACCCGCAGGTTTTACATCAGAGATTTCATTCTCCTAGAGACATATTTTTCTAAAAAACTGAGGGTACATCCCCCGTGTGAATTAAACGCGCTCCCAGAAACCAACATAGGAATTTCTACGTCCCGGCGCGATACGCACATTGCCTAGCATTTCCAAATGGCCACCCATCTGATACTGGCCACTCATCGTTGCTTAACTTCGGTGATATGGTGATTGCTATTGAGACGTAAGAAGTTAGTAGGCATTAGAGAGACAATGCCTACAGGTTAATCAAAAAGAAAGTTGAGCAGCAATATGTCTATTCACATCATATTTAAATTGCCTGCATGTTAGTACATGTTGGAGAAGCAGTATACAGGGAGGCAATTTCAAAAGTCTACCAATTAGAGGGGAGAAACTTTCAGAGTAGGAGGCTCTCCGGACCCGGGGGACCTCAACAATAAAAGCGTGGGATTTATTCCATCAGTTTAAACAAAGACAAAAAAAAAAACAAAAAAACAAAGGAAGAAGGAAGAAGAGTTATATCAAACTAAAAAAGTGAAGAAAGAAAAGTAAATTATGTTCGTCGCGCTTTAAATTGTAGCTTTTTTATATTTAAAATGAGAGGGAAACTATTTTCATTTCAAAAAGACGCAAAACTTATTCTAAGTAGAAATTTAATGTTTTTTTCACAAGGGCATACAAATACTTAGCATAGTACCCAGACGCAGAGTTACACTCACTCAGTACGATAGATCTTCAACTCTGTCCATTATTCCTCACATTCAAAGAAAGGCATTTCTTATAAAGAGACAAAGAAAATGGTTTCACGCGTCGCTTGATTGTTACTGTCAGCAGTACTTGCATATGACGAGTAAATTTTCTTTCCTTCATTTTAGTAAACATGCTACTAATAAGAGTGATGAAGGTAAACGTTTTATCTGGGCTGCCATTATCCACCTGATAGTTCGAAGATGAGAATCTTTGATTAACTCCTAGAAGGCTATCATATTAGCAGCTGCATAATATCTGGCTAATATAGTAGTTTCAAATACTACTATATTGCCATTTAGTGAACGAAGTCTGGATTATGTAGTTATTTCCAGTGGGCTCCTCGATTTCATATTAGTGGGCACAACTTCAACGATTTACAAAGATAATCTGCTTACCAATTCTCTCTATGTTATCTCTTAACTCAGCTACTGATTTCTTCCAGAAATCCTTTTCCAATCCATCATAAAAACTCTAATATAAAAGATAATATTAAACCCAATGCCCCAACTTCTAACATGGATCCCTACTGTCGGATTTCCTGTTCTAACAATTGGGGTCTGCGTTCCAATTTTTCAAAGATATAAATACATTTACAGGAGACCAAATCAAACCTATTTTTTCTGTGTGAAACTGACATTAGTCCGTCTACGTTTACCGATTATTTCATTATGGAAGGTTAGTCGAACAGGATATTTCAACCTGGCCTGCAAGATCACAATAAGCATGTAATTTGTGTCTACATTAAGGCCAGCATTTCTTAATTGGCCAATATATGTTTTCTAGTAGCACTTACAGCATTTCGTTTATGTTTTCCTTCTTTCGTCATCATAATGACGAAGTGAATGTCTTTGAGATTGTCTTTGATGAAAATTGACCATATCCTGTCCAGTAACCCTTCTGCATGCGTCCATGTTTAATGGCTAATCTATTCAAACAAGACAAATGACGACGTAAACGTTTTCTCATTCTCTTTCTCATAATCAAACACAAATTATTGACAGACGCATTTGCGTGTCCAATGCTGACAGACAATTTTCAAGTCCTAATCTTCCCCTGACAACTTAGCATAAGCAGTACTCATTCACTGCTTTGTCTCGACTGGTGTCTTCCGATTTCACATTGCTCAGAGAAACCACTGTTTTAATTGCTTTCAACGAAGTAGACCTGAAATCAAAGCCGGTTTTAGAACTTTCCGTAACCACCACGAAAGTTGTATAGAAAATGCGAGAAAGTTATATGCTCAATCCTTTAAGTATACAGTGACTGAGCAGAGGCTTAATTCCTATGAGGTTTTTGCAGAATAATAAACATGTTTCTGCACAGATGCGTGACTTCCATTCCGACTACCATCAATTGACCAAAGATGATTTCTTCAGCATCAGATAAAGCTAAACCTTTTTTGCAAAGACTTTGCATCAAATTCAACCCTCTGCAAATAGAACTTCATACCTCCTGAATTCATCCATATGACTGGAAATACGCTGAGCAACATTACTATATCTGTCCAAAATGTTGCTAAACTTATCAAGAACATTGATGCAAACAAAGTAACTTACCCCGAAAACATTTTAATTATAATGCTGAAAAAAATCTGCAACCGGAACTAGCTCCTATTCTTATAAAGCAGTTCAATAATTGATTAAAATTAAAGCCTTTCCATCATTTTAACAAACTCTCTCAATCTATCCAGGATTTAAAAATACTGGAGATCGTTCTTCTCCGTATTAGTACAGAACAATGAGTAAGTTGCTTGATTCTCAAAAAAATCAACTCAACAAAAATGACTTACTCAGCAAAAAACAACATACCCAGCGAAAACAAAATACTCAGCAATAGGGCTGTCGACCTTCAATTTTAACTTGCTGACCGTAATATAAAACAGGACCAGTGAATCCATTGACGGGGGCTTGATTTCTAAAGAATTAATTCTTGACATATCAAAGGCTTTTAAGAGGGTTTGCTATAAAAGGTTTACTTCACAAGCTTTCTAGCTTTGGAATATCTAGAAATATCCACCCAGTCATAAATTTTTTTCTCTCTAATAGAAACCTACAATGAACAGAAGCTTGGAATACATAGTTGAAGTGAATAGTATCAGTAAGTAAGGAATTGCCTTTTAGAAAGGTTTTATTAACTGTAAAATACACGTACGCTCTTGAAAGGATCGAGCGGGAAAATGAAACAGAGGGCGCTTTTATTATGAATGTCAATCCCAAGGGGGATAACTCTTAACAACAAATTAAATCATAACATTTTCCCCGTCCTAAAGTATTCAAGGGGTAATTAATTATAGACAAATTTTTTTTTTTTTTTTTTTTTTTACAATCACATAAGAATCATTTTATTTACAAATAACATATGAACCCAAACTGCAGTTTTTTCAGTATTTAGTCACAAAATCCTTATATTTACTAGGGAATTGTCGAACTCGGGACGACCTCCGCACAGATTGGCAGGAATGCTGATTTTCAGTATTATTTTTTAGTGAAATCTGATTTTCTTCAAGATCAGACGATTGATTTTTGTCTTCCTCATGACCAATGTTTTCATTAGTAGAAGGTTCAAATAAAGTCTCTGAAGTAGTAGGATTATTATTAGAGTTTTCTTCATTTGATGAGTTTGGAGCTAAGTCTCGAACGTTGACAGTGGTTTCAGTACCAGAAGGTAGTTGAACATAAGCGTAGTGGGGGTTGACATCTATTAGGGTGGCAGGCGTTACAGGAGGGTCATGTTTACTTGTTTTAGTGTGGTTTCTAATATATATTGGGCCTGGTTTAACCCAAGAAGGAATTGAAATTCCGGAAGCAGATTTACGACTATATTTAAATAGTCTATCATGGGGAGTCATATTAGTGGCAGTACAAAGTAATGATCTAATTGAATGAAGTGCGTCCGGTAGTATGTCTTCCCAATAAGGTAGTTTCATTTGATTAGAATGTAATGTTGTTTGAATGGCCTTCCATAAGGTACCGTTGAGTTTTTCAATCTGTCCATTACCTTCAGGATGATATCTACTTGTTTTAGAAGTAGCAATTCCTTTTTTGTGTAAAAAATCCTTTATTTCTCTTGCTAAGAAATCAGAAGCACGGTCAGTATGTATCATGTCAGGCAAACCAAAAATTGAAAAGAGTTTGTTTAGACAGTGGATAATGGTTTTGCTTGTCATATCTCTGCAAGGAAAAGCGAAAGGAAAACGGGAATACTCATCAATTAGAGTAAGTAGATATTTGTTGCCATGTATAGAAGTAGGTAGAGGGCCTTTAAAATCAAGATTTAATCGTTGAAAAGGTAATATGGCTTGAATGAGAGTCCCTCCATTGGTATTGGCGAATTTGGGTTTCAGTAATTGACAGGATGAGCAAGAGTCAGTAATATTCTTAATTTGATCCAAAGTAAAAGGGAGGTTCCTCGTTCTTATAAAATGGCTTAGTCTTGAAACACCAGGATGACATAATTGTTTATGTAAATCACGAAGATCTTGTAGATTGTAAGTAAGAGCAGAGATGCGAGAGAATGTGTCAGCAGCAATATTTTCAGGTCCAGGTCGATAAACTATAGTGAAATTGTATTGGGATAATTCTATACGCCAACGACATATTTTGTCATTCTTAATTTTTGATTTTCTTTTATTGTCGAATATGAAGCTGATGCTCTTCTGATCTGTGATGACTTTAAAGTGCCTGCCGAGTAGAAAATGTCGCCACTTACGGAGAGCTTCTACAATAGCGGCTGCCTCTTTTTCTACTGCATGGTGCTTAATTTCGTTAGTATTGAGAGTTCTTGAAAAAAATGCAATAGGACGACCTTCTTGATTTAGTGTTGCAGCAATGCAATAGTTACTAGCGTCCGTTTCTACTTCAAATTCTTTATTTGGATCTACCGTTATTAAAGTGGCGTCTTTTAGATCATTTTTCAATGTTTGAAAAGATTTTAATACAGATGGAGGCAGTGGAAATTCTTTGTTTTGATTTAGTAATAAAATTTTATCAGAAATTTTTTTAATGAATTTGCAGTAATAGGAAAACATTCCAACTATTCTTTTTTGAGATTTAAGATTCAGCGGAGGTGGCATTTCGAGTAATGGTTTTAGTCTTTGATAATCGGGAGCTATTTGATTATTTTCTATGGTGTAGCCGAGTAGAGTAATAGAACTAGAAGAAATTATGCTTTTATTTTCATTTAAAGTGATGTTATATTGTTTAGCAATTTTGTAGAATTTTTGAAGATTGTAATCGTGTTCTTCTTGATTTTTTCCACATATAGTTACGTTATCAACATACACAAAGGTATCGGTTAGATTTTCTTTTTCTATAATATAGTCTATGCTCCTCTGGAAAGCACTTACTCCATTGGTGACGCCAAAAGGAAGACGAGTAAATTGAAAAAGTTTGCCACTTACTTCAAACGCAGTGAATTTACGATCAGCATGATTTATAGGTATTTGGTGATAAGCAGATTTTAGGTCGAGAGTAGAGAAGATGTTATATTGAGCGATGTCGTCTAATATCTTATTGATATTAGGCATTGGGTAAGCGTCTAGTTCCGTGAATCTATTAATGGTATCGCTGTAGTCGACTACCATTCTTTTCTTATGATTCTCATTCGAAGTTACAAGAACTTGCGCTCGCCACGGAGATATCGAAGGTTCAATTATGCCTTCTTTCAACATTCTTGCAGTCTCTTCTTTTATGAATTTGTTGGCGGCAAAAGTGTAACGTCGGGATTTTGTCGCAATAGGAGTAGTATGAGGAGAAAGATTAGAAAAGAGAGGAGGGGGTGGAACGTTTATGGTAGGAAAAAAATTATTCGTGTTTATAGCTCCAATTATAAGTTTGTCTCTAGGACCGTCGAATTTAAGTGTTACTTTTTTATATTTTTTTAAAATATCTTTTCCGATTATTAAATCAATGAAAAGGTTTTCAATGATTTCAATTGTTATTCCAGAATGGGTTTTATCTTTCAGTATTAAATCCACGACAGCTTCGCCAGTTATTTTAGCATGTTGATCGGAAGCAGCCAGAGCTATAGTTTTGTTTTTAGGTATTGTGAAGAGTTTAAGTTTTTTAGCAGTATTTTCATTAATGAATGTTTTTACACTGCCGGAGTCCACCATAGCGTTCACGAAGTGCCCGTTTATTTGGCATTGAGTGAATGTGACATCTTTGGAGTTAGTTCCTAGTCAGGATAGAGAAGGTGAGGGGTAGTCAGAGTCGTCATAAAGAACAGCAGTATGAGTGTTAGAAATAGAAGATTTACACACTTTAGCCCAATGACCATTTTTTTTGCATTTTTTACATTCGGCGTTTCGTGCAGGATATAAATATCGAGGATGACGTGATTTTCCACAGAAAAAACAAACCCCTTTTGGATGCATATTTTCTTTAGTCACAGCTATACGATTGTAGCCCGAAGGATTATTTGTAGCTGCTACAGTAAAGTTATTTGCGTAGCTTATCGAATGCTTTTCTGCTTGTTCAAGAGATCTGGCCGTGGCATATGTGTCTTGTAAAGTCAGGATGGGTTTTTCTAACAGTCGTTGTCGGATGGACGAAGAAGAAATTCCGCCGATGAAAGCTTCCCGAATGTATTGATTTTTGTTTTCTTCAGCAGAAACCGCTTCGAAGTTACATGTTTTGGCAAGCATTTCCAATTGTAGTATGAAGGAATCTATATTTTGTGTTGTTTGTTGCTTCGTCGTCATCAATCGATATCTATTATAAACAATATTTTCAGGTTTTAAATAAGCGGCGTCCAATGTTCTTAATACACTATCGTAGTCGGTTTTATCGCTTATTAAATCGAAAACAGAGGCTGAAATACAATTGATCAAGGCAAAGAAATTATCTGAAGTGTTTTCGATTAATCCGTTATTATGTGAGCGGATATAATTCTGGAGGGTTAATTTCCAATGCCTATAGGATTTTTCGGAATTAGGGCAAGTAGGTTCCACCTCGAATCTGTCGGGACGTAAGATTCGATCCATTATTTTTTTTATTTTTTTACAGTTAATAAAATTGAAGTGAATAGTATCAGTAAGTAAGGAATTGCCTTTTAGAAAGGTTTTATTAACTGTAAAATACACGTACGCTCTTGAAAGGATCGAGCGGGAAAATGAAACAGAGGGCGCTTTTATTATGAATGTCAATCCCAAGGGGGATAACTCTTAACAACAAATTAAATCATAACAACGTCAAAATACCTCAAGAATCCATTCTAGGCCCAACCCTCTTCCTGATTTTCATCAATTCGCATCATTTTCTCTAATTCATCGATATTTATGAAGATTACACAACTATCTACTGCAGCACTTCGAAGAGCATTAAAGATCTTTATTATTCCCTCACTCCCTCTCTCTTCTGTCCTTGAACACGTGGTGCAATGGTAAACAAGGGTGATGGATTAGATTTAATACGTTTAAGACCAAACTTTCTCCTTTCACCACCAAAGCTTAGATCGTCACTTTGCCCAAATTAAAATGAATGATTCTCTCTTTGGGGAACCCCGATGTCTTGATAAACTTTTAGAACTGATCCTTACTCCAAACTTGAAATGGAAACGCGACCTACACAGAAGATACAGGAGAAAAAGCAAGTTTGGTTTGCTTACGTTACATTTAACTAACGAAATGCCACCAGGGATGGATGAGTTGACGAAACGACCCATCTGCACAACTGATGACACGACCGATCCGCATAGACGGCGGCACTGATTACCTTATTATCCTGACTATTTGTATTTAATCAAACGTTTCCCGATTTGTGTCGACTTCACTTATTTAGGGAAAGCGACCAATCTGTTTCCACAGCACGTCTGAAGTGACGGTGGCTCTGTCGTTAACGACACGTCCGACAACTTGGGTGTGTCAAATCCGAATCCATTTCGTTCCACAGAAACAAGGAACGTTGGCAACCTTCACGTTGTCCCTTCCATAAGTACGCGATATCGTTACCGAAAGAATTCCTAATAGAAAACTATCGGGGAAACGAATGCCAACAAAACCATCATGAATGATGCTCTCCCCCTTGCAAACTTTCACGAAGAAACACTCGTCCATATGAAACCACTATCAATAATTTCCCCCACTCTTTATCTATACCTAAACATAAACGTTGATTCCATGAACAAAGCTTCTTTCATAGATCTGCACGCCTGTGGAACTCTGTTCCGTTTTCCTGCTTTCCAGCTGACTGCAACATGGTTGTCTTCAAGTCCAACGTAAACAAGTTCTTGATGAGCCGTTCTCATCAAGTAATCTAATTTACCAAATTTCTACTAGTAACGATTGCTACGATATTATCCCATTGACTACTGTACACTCCTTAACCCTTATCCTTGAGTGGCCTCCGGGCCTTGATAAGTGGTGACTCCTTTAGAAAAAAAATTACATAAGGCAGCACCGCTTTGGCTGACGAGATTACCAGAGCGCGGACGCGCGTATGCAAATGCATACAAAATGCGAAATGACGTCACCATAAGGATAAAGAAAAAGATTATAAAAATGAACATGCGTAACAGATAGGCAAGCACGATTTGGTTATAATAAATATTCAATTATAATAATAATAATAATAATAATAATAATAATATAAGTTACTTAAAGGCGGGAAACACATACCACACCTAAACATGCGAGAATTGGTCATATAATATAAACGAATGTACAAAAAGCTAGCAGACTGCCCGTTCGTAAAATATGCTTAAATATGATATATCAGTTTATGTAGATTTTGTACTTATTAATATAGAGCCACTTCTCCCTTGATTATTATATTGTACCTAATATATAGTAGTGATTTCAAAAGTTAAAAAAAGAAGTTCAGCTAGAATCGAAACCAACTTTAGTTGTTACCGTTTGAGTTATCGTCATTTCTATGAGAAAACATTTAAACTTAACCAACTTTAACATGTGAATGTATATTTGCGCATGCATATAGCAGCGCTTTAAATGAACTTACATTTGTCAAGTTCCATTTAATTTCCAGTGTTGACTATTTGGCAGCTACTTTTTTTTTAGATCGAATGCTGACTATTTAGCAGTTAAATTTTAAATCGAATTTATTCCACATGTCCAAATCCCCTATATGTCATGTTTCAAGTCTGTAGACCAAAAATTGACAGAGGAGTTTGGTAGAGACAGTTCTTCAGACTGGCAGTGCCACTTATATATATATATATATATATATATATATATATATATATATATATATATAAAAATAAAAGTGAACGTGTCTGTATGTGTGTCTGTATGTGTGTGTGTACACTTCCCTACGCAATAACTCTGTCAATTTAAAGTCTACAGACTCGAAATTTGATATACAGGGTACTGAGATTTGAGAAAATCTTTGTGGTCGGTTTTCGGCCAGAAGTTTGGCTGTTAAGGGGTCAAAGTTCAACGATTTGACCTTTGAGAACTCCGCCAATTTTGGGTCTAAACACTTAAAATTTTAGATATAGGTTTCTTGGACATGGATCTAACTTAATAACTTGATTTGAGCCAAAAACAATAAATGTTAAGGGGTCATAATAGGGGTCAAAATTAAAAAAAATTGACGGCTTTTTTTTTTTTTGCTCAACATACACCTATAAACACGCGGGCAACGCCGGGCTGAAATGCTAGTATATATATAAGAAAGGAAAGGAAAAATTTACTAGCAACTAATTGATTATTCGATCTAGAACCATTGTTATGTTTTAAACAACTGCCAGCATGAATGATATAAGTTATCATCTCCCTGCAATAATGTTATTCCTCTTGAGCCTGTTAAATAGTTTGATACGTACGCGAGTACTTATTTGATAATTTAAAGTTGCAGGGAAAACATTATCGAGTAAACCTGAAATAGAGTTTACACGGCAGTCAGATCCTTTGGGGTCATTGTCACAATCTAGAAGAAATAACGTCAGATGAAATAAGAAAGTTGCGATGACTAGGTAGTAAGCTTGAAACGACGTGACGTGATAAGAAATGCTTTAAGAATTGATTATTAACGAAGAAGCAAGGCTCGCAAAATCTTTAGCTTTGGGATTTCTTCTTCCTCCGTTACTAGAAGAGAGGAAGGCAACGTCAACAGTTTAATGAAAGCTTTCATCTTTAAATTAGAGATCTTTATTCGTTCTTTGTGTTGTGCTGGCTTTGATTTCAGAACACGAATGCAACCCACACGGAGAGGTGTCTCTCATGGGACAACGTGACGAGCGTGTTTTAAGTTAAAGAGAGCAGACATGATTCAACGTTGAAGATATTATGTACGATTTAATTCTAGTCTTTATGATTTTTCGATTTTCATTCAGCAACAAACCTATACTTCATTTATTTTACACATCTATCCCATTTGAAGATTATTGATTAGGCGCAGAAACGAATTTGTAATTTGATTGGCCCCCAACCCTTTCTTCTAATCTGCAACATCTCTTTCACAGACGTGCTGTTACCAGTTTCTTTTCTATAAATACTATGATGGCATGTTTTCTTCAGGCTTGTTTAATCTATTAACTGCTTCCTTTGTTCCAACTCGTTTGACTCGTTGATCTAGTGGTCCTCATTAATTTGTTGTTTTTGATAATTCATCGTAATACATTTCGTAATGAGGTATTCCATTACCTTTTTTTCCAAGAATAAGACTTGTGAAACTGTTTTTAAAAAATTATCTATGACCTTAATCTTTTCAAGAATAAGGTCAATAGGCGTCCTCTGTCTTTTCGGTAATTATCTTTCGTTCTTGTTAACTCTTTACATTAAGTGGTTTCTCGCCTTGTCTGGAGTTTTTCAACAAAAATATTTTATTTTCTCATTAGAGTACCCCCACCCTTGAATGGTAAGTAACGCAACAACCCAAAGTGAATTAATATTCCAGAATATATTTACCATAATCACATCGCTGCAATACTGAATATAATCCGTATTCTTGTATCTTTAGTAGTTTATCAGTTTAAATTGAACACACAGACATAAAAACAACTTTATTTTATATAATACATATATTTATTTAGTGTTTTTCAAGCTGTTTCTCCATTTGCTTTTTATTTTCGCGAATCTTTTGTGAAATATCCTGTCGAATAGTCGGTAAGACGGGTCAAAACCTGAACGGATTCGAAGCCAGGACCTTCTGACCATGAAGACATACGAAAAAAAGGGCGCCGAAGAGGCTTAACTTTCAATAATTCTCCATCGTGTTGACTGTCAAATCCTGACGTTTTTCACTTGTCAAAAACCAATCAAAGTCAGACAATGTTTCGGACGAATTACTTGACTGCTGACATCACGATTTTATCAGCAATCAAATGTATTACGCGAGCGAAAACTAATGCTTCGAGTAAAATATAACAAGAGTTGTTACAGATCTCTTATTATTGACATGAAAATGTCGACGCATGCTCGTTAAGAGGCATAAAAATCAATGAAAAAAAATACCTAGTATTAATTTCTGAATATTAGTTGACTGATATTAATCATGGCATTTATTCTATTATTATTACATGATATTAATCGCTGATATTAATTATATTATTTATTATATTACCTGATATTAATTACCTGATATTAATTATATCATTTATTATATCATTTTATAATAGATCTCTAATACTTATTATATCAAGAGATATTATCACATGATATAAATCATATCATTTATTATATAACTTAATAGAAATTACCTGATATTAATTATATCACTCATATTACCTGATATTAATTCATGCTATTAATTATATTACTTATTATATTATCCGATATAAACTCAATGTTGCTGCGTTGAATCTGCTCAGTATTATACGGGTGACCATTTGGAACTTCTTAACATTTCAAAAACATATTTTTTTTTACATACGAGACGTTTCACTATTTTAAGTAATTTCAATGTAATTTGGACTGAAGCATATGAAAGCACCCAGATTTGAAATAAAACAGAAATCAAAAACTGCCTGAAGACGACTGAAGAAAACTAGAGGAAAGTACTTAAAAAACCCCATCAAATAGACGGAAACGATTATGGAACTTTCTTACAAAAATTCGACCGCGTTATTAGAACGGCCATACGAAAAATGGAGAAATTACACACACACACACACACACACACACACACACACACACACACGCGCACACACACGCGCACACACACGCGCGCGCACACACACACACACACACACACACACACACACACACACACACACACACACACACACACACACACACACGCACGCACGCGCGCGCGCGCGCGCGGACGCCCCTCACATATATAGCTAGTAAACATTCAAAACCTGAGGATGTATTTATTTCGCGCTCATAGTGTTTTATCGTAAATATCGTGGATCTTACACGTGAAATAAATCCTCCAAATAACCCATCAGAGACAAATTTATGTTCCCCGGAAAAAAAAAAAAGTTTGAGATACATTTTCTTTGGATTACAAAGGATAAGTCTTGGTAAAAGGAAATGGAAATCTTTAAAATTAAAAACTAAAAAATCTTATCTATTATAGAATTTTTTGACTCTCTTGTGCAGAAAAATACCCATTGGAATTCCATAAGGTTCTGAATTCTATATATTATTATCTCTCTCTCTTTTCTCTCTCTCTCTCTCTCTCTCTCTCTTTATATATATATAATGTATATATATATATAAATATATATATATATATAAATATATATATATATAATTAAATATATATATATTTAATTATATATATTTATATTCAATTATATATATATATATATATATATATTTGGAGGTACAAATTTTATAAATACATTTGAAAATAATCGGAAATCTCTCAAGAGCCCTTTCGATCATCAGGAGAAATCGATAGCATTGAAATATTATTAATGACGAAAAAAAAGCAATTATATATATATATATATATATATAAATAATTAAATAAGTGTAAATGTATTGAACTACAAAACAATATTTTCCAAAGTGCTCAATACATAGGCAGAAATTTTATAAGTAATAATGTATAAACACAAAAAAGCCATAGGTGGATCGATCTATGTTTTGAAGTTAATTGTCTTGTTAGAAGTTCAGTTATGGATTTTTTCAATCACCGACGAAACATAGATAGATCAGCGTAGTTTTTTCCTATGTGTATATAATTTTAGGTGTAAAACCTTTTCATGTATTTAAACAAACAAATGTAGCACGTTAAAATTGGTAGTCAATGCTTATCTAAAAGTATGAAAAATATGATTTACGAGCACAGACACGGTAACTTAAGGGTAGAACTGGCGACTATCAATAAGCGGCTATGAATTTGATTCCTGGCTTGGTATGGGTGCTGGTCAAACTATCTGAAGAGCTATGACGCAGCGAAACATTCTTTTTGTGGGTGACTGTATATATATATATATATATATATATATATATATATATATATATATATATATATTTCATGATTCTTGAAAGTTTCAAAATTTATATAATGCAATCATGAAAGGAAGATGAAAATTCATGATTAAAACGTTTAAAATAAAGTTAACGGGGTTCAGAGATTAAAAAAGGGGAAGAAAAAAAACGGTCAGCTGACCGGTTTCGCCCTCGCTTTATCAAAGCTATATCGCGGGATTTGAGAGAAAAATAAAACACGAATGGGAATCGAAAATATGTACAAATAAAAATAACGTTGCATTACGTTATGTATGGGGGGGGGAGGGATTGGGTGAAGCGATTGAAATACAGCAACGTTATCCCAGAGTCCTCTGTAACTAAAATTCAAACGGTTAATAAATGTCTAGTATATCTGCGTTTACTGTCTGGGAATAGTAAGTGAGAAATTTGCAAAACAAATGAGCTCAACAGTGCAAAATTGCTTCAAATATACGTGTTCTGTTCTCTACGAGAACGTTAATGCCAGCCTCTCGAAAAGATGTTCTACCTCCCATATTAATAATAATGTAATTTACAATTTTGAATGTAGTTGCAGTGATAACTATGCGGGTCGAACAACATTAAGATTGGATGGAAGAGTCCAACAACACGTACCTACCAAAATCAGAAATGCGACATACCAAACAACAGACGTAATTGCCAATACATACAGGTCTTCAATTACTGACCACCTTATAAAAACCCGTCTTGTGCAGCGAACGTTAGCACGAATTCTTTTTCAATCCTAAATCGTGCTCACTCATTATTTCATTTAAAGATCCTGGAGACTGTTCACGTTCGGTTAAGAAGGCTTTCCCTCTGTAAGCAGAAAGAATGCCTCTTGGGTTTGAGCGTGATTAGTCTCTTGGATCTTCGAGTAATATAACGTTGCTGTATTTCAATAGCTTTTCCCCATCCCCCCTAACGCAACGTTATTTTTATTTGTACATATTTTCGATTCCCGTTCGTGTTTTTTCTCTCAAATCCCTCGATACAGCTTTGATAAAGCGAGGGCGAAACCGGTCAGCTGACACCCTCATTTTTTTCTTCCCCCTTTTTTTTTCTCTTAACCCCGTTAACTTTATTTTAAACGTTTTAATCATGAATTTTCGCCTTCCTTTCATGATTGCATGATATATATATATATATATATATATATATATATATATATATATATATATATTAAGAGGTATATTTGGTAAAAAACGGAAAAGTGCTCAACACTTTAGTCGAGCTAAATATGTTTTTATTATTTCAACCTCGGTTCTTTTTCTTAAATCTTTAACAATTGTTTCAATAAAATAATATTATTCTGTCAATCTCTTTAGTAAAAAAAAAAAAAAAACCCAAGTTTTGGACTTGAATTTTCTGAAGATATCGGCAGGATAACATTATTGTCATGGCGATTAAAACAATTTGTAATGATTTAAGCAAAAAAAACAAAAAACAAAACAAAAAACCCCCGAAGTTGAAATAAACACACACACACACACACACACACACACACACACACACACACACACACACACACACACACACACTTCTTCACTTCTTCTTCTTCTTCTTCATGGTATGCATTTCCTGGGGCGGGTTGGTACATAACTTCTGTCTTCTTTGTACTGATGGTGAGACCAAAGTTGTCACAACTGGTGGAAAATCCGTCCATTTGACGTTGCATCTCTATCTTATTTGGGGCATTAAGGGCACAGTCATCGGCAAAGAGAAGGTCTCTGATGATGGTTTCCCTCACTTTCGTGACTGCCTGCATTCGCCTGATGTTAAACAATTCCCCGTCACATCTGTACTTGATGACAATGCCAGAGTGACTGTCTTTGAAAGCGTCCTGGAGCATGGCAGAGAAAACCATGCTGAAGAGCGTCGGGGCTAAGACACAGCCCTGCTTGACCCCGTTGGTCACAGGGAAGGGCTGTGAGGGGTCGCCGTCATCCAGGACACGAGCGGTCATGCCCTCATGGAACTGCCTGACAATGGCGATGAACCTGTCTGGACAACCAAATTTTTTCATGATCCGCCAGAGGCCATTTCGGCAAATAGTGTCGAAGGCCTTGGTCAGGTCGACGAACGTGGTGTAGAGGCCCCGGTGCTGCTCGACACACTTCTCCTGCAGTTGGCGTGCAGCAAAGATCATATCAGTCGTCCCGCGGCCCGCTCGAAAGCCACACTGGCTCTCGGGAAGACGACCATCTTCAAGGTGCACCAGCAGGCGGTTGAGAAGGACGCGAGCCAGGATTTTCCCGGCGATAGAAAGAAGGGATATTCCGCGGTGGTTGTCACATGACTGACGATTTCTCTTGCGTTTGTAAATGTGAACGATAGTAGTATCACGAAAATCTTGGGGTAATTCTCCACTCTCCCACATGGATTGGAAGAGTTCTGTCAGTCTTAAAAGCAGTGTAGGTCCACCAGCTTTGTATACTTCTGCTGCAATTGAGTCGGGGCCGGGGGCCTTCCCAGAGGAAAGTTGCTTGATGGCTTTGCTTACTTCCTCTGACGAGGGTGGGATGTCGAGCTGCTCGTTGATAGGCTCCTGGCGTAGTCGGTCGATGGCTTCATCGTTGATGGAAGATGGTCGATTTAGCACACTGTTAAAGTGCTCCGCCCATCTACCAAGGATCTGCTTTTTGTCATTCAAGACAGTTGTTCCATCGGAGCTAAGCAGAGGGAGGAACTAGAGGACTGGGGACCGTAGACAGCCCTCAGCGCATCGTAAAACTTCCTCATATCATGGCTATCGGCACGCTCCTGGATCTCATCTGCTTTGGCGCTGAGCCAGGCATCCTGCATGGAGCGGAGTCTGGCCTGCACCTTGCTGCGGATGTTGATGAAGGCAGCTTTCTTTTCGAAACACTTGGGGTCACTCTGATGTGCACGGAGAAGTTGGCGTTTCTCCTCCAGGAGGGGCTGAATCTCAGAGTCATTTTAATCAAACCAATCCTGGTGCTTCTTTTGTTTGGGTCCAATGATTTCGAGAGCGATGGAGTAGGTGGAGTCTCTGAGGTGTGCCCACTGATCTTCAATAGTGTTCGAGATGGTGAGGGGGACAGATAGCTTGTCGTTGATTGCTTCCTGTAGCTCATGGATGACATCTGGACTTTTAAGTTTTTCCAGGTCAAGGCGCTTTGTGACTTTCTGGCCCTGAGGCCGCCTCTTGGGTTTGATGTAGAGGCACATTTTGGATATGATCAGGCGGTGGTCTGTCGAACAGTCGGCACCACACACAGCCTTGGTCAATCTTACGTCTCTCCTGTCCCTTGCCCTGATGATGACGTAGTCAATCAGATGCCAGTGGTGGGAGCGTGGGTGCATCCACGACGTCTTGCTACGGGTGGGTAGGCGGAACATGGTGTTGGTGATGGAAAGGTCGTGTGCAGCGCAAAGGCTGAGCAGCCGTAGGCCGTTGCTATTGCACACACACACACACACACACACACACACACACACACACACACACACACACACACACACACACACACACACACACACACACACATATATATATAATAGGCTTTATTGTAGCGGCGGACTATAATATATTACAACTATTTAAGTACATTAGATTTCCTATTTGCGATTTATTATTAATAAGCAAATCTGTCGCTTCCTGTCTTTTATTATTGGCAGCATAGTTTTAAACATTCCTGAGAGTTTGGAAGTTTTATAGTTTGGATATTTTTTCAAGAAATCTGCGATGAAACAAGTTTCATATTTTGGTGAAACTCATTAAGAATGGATCAGAAGATAATATTTTTTTTATTGTCGTGAATGACAGCTTTCTTTTCGATCTTGCAAATATTCTTCATATATCAAAGCTCCGTCTTTCATCTAACCTTTCAGCAACTTCCACCCATTTCGTTCCTATCTAGTTACCTACCTACAGACATACTTATGGTTGAAATTTATCTATCTATCTATCTATCTATCTATCTATCTATTTTGATTACTTCTTCTTTTCTTTTTAAATTAACTTCCATATTTTATTTCTTTCTTGACTTCTATCTGTATACAAGGTGACCCCCCCCCCAAAAAAAAACAAAAAACAAAAGCCATCTAGAACGTATGCTGCAGAACGGAGAAAAAAAGGCCAAAAAGCCTAATGTTTTGATGTGATGTTTTGAGTATAATAAACTAGTTATGACCAAAGTTTCATTTTATTCGGACAAAACACTAAGAAACGAGACCTAATTAGAGTTGGGGCCCGTTTTTTTGGGTCACCCTGTACTTGCTGTCAAGCACAATCTTCGTAATATATGTCATTAGGACCTGTGAGCTAAAAAATAACGCCATCGCTGAAGTCCTTGATAGCAAGGTCAATCGAATAGTCTGATTCGGTAATGAGTTAAAAAAAAGCTTACAAAATGCATGAGAAAAGTTAAAAATTACATAAAAAAAGAAAAATAAGGAACAGGATAATTTGTACTGAAACTCATTCAATTTAAAAAAAAAATCAAACCAGAAAAGTTGTGAGTTAACGCGTTTTTCAAATCAAAACAGACAACAATATTTAAAAAAAAATCCAAACGAACCACTATAGTTTTTAAAAATCAAAACGAACAGCAGTATTTTTAAAAAATCAAAACGAACAACAATATTTTTAAAAATAAAAGCAAAATACAATATGTATATCCAAACAAACAACAATATTTTAAAATCAAAATGACCAACAATATTTTAAAAAATCAAAACAAACGATATTTTTAAAAAAGCAAAGCAAACGACAATATTTTTAAAATCAAAACAAACAACAATATTTAAAAAATAAAAAACAACAATATTTTAAAAAAATCAGAATGAGCTATTATAGTTTTTAAAAATCAAAACAGACAACGACATTTTAAAAAATAAAAACTAGCAATACAAGTTTTAGAAATAAAAGCAAACAAAAATATTTTGAAATCAAAATGAACAACAATATTAAAAAAAAATCAATACGAACGATAGTTTAAAAATCAAAACAATCAACAATATTTAAAAAAATAAAAACTAATCACTATAGTTTTTAAAAATCAAAACGGACAACAATATTTTAAAAAATAAAAACGAAAAATAATAGATTTTAATATCAAAACAGACAACAATATTTTAAAATCAAAATGACCAACCATATTTAAAAATATCTAAACGAACGATATTTTTTAAAAAGTAAAGCAAACGACAATATTTTTAAAATCAAAACAAACAACAATATTTAAAAAAATCAAAACGGACTATTATAGTTTTTAAAAATCAAAACGGACTAAAATATTAAAAAAAATAAAAACTAACAACAATGGTTTTAAAAATAAAACAAACGGCAATATTTTAAAAGGGAAACGAACAACAATATTTAAAAAAATCAAAATGAGCAACAATATTTTAAAAAAATAAAAACGAACGATATTATTTTTTTTAAATCAAAGCAAATAACAATATTTTAAAACCAAAATGAACAACAGTATTTTTTAAATCAAAAGGAACAATATTTAAAAAAAAATCAAAATCAATAACAAATAATTTTTAAAACGAAAACAAACGATAAATTAGTTAATCTGAGAATCAGACGATAAGTTAACAAAAATAAAACAAATAAAAGTCAAACAAAAATGTTAATATAAACAAAGTTATTAGTGCAGAAATATTCCAAACATTAAATATTTAAACATAACAAAAATCGCGTTTTTCTTACAATCCAAACAGATTCGGAAAATAGTAAAAAAAAAAAAACAACAAATATATAACACATAAATGTTTCTTTTAATTGCATGTATCCAAATGTCATTATCATAACGTAGTTCTTCATAGCTGAAAATTACAAGTTAGGGTCTTGGTTTGCTGCTAGCTGTTCCCAATTTTATCACTATTAGCGGAGTTTATGACCACTAATTTTTCTGTACTCGTTTTCAAATTCTTCAGACAGGCGGATTTCTAGGATACGATTGTTTTTCAATTTGGCCATATTTCCAGTCCATCGCAGTTGTGTAGTGGCGAGTACAGCTTCTATGCTGTCTACGTTGGCTCTGGTGAGTACTTCAACATTTGGTATAAGAACTTTTTATTTAATTTTCATAATTTTTCTTAGTTTGCGTTTTATTACTGTCAGATAGATTTAATACACTAACTGAACCTGACCAACTAATCGACAAATGGAAAAAATATTTTGACGTGCTGTTAAATAGGGAATCATCTACAGATGATAATGCTCTAGATCATGTCACAATCCTTACCACCTGAAATTGTTGTATATTGGTTTATATTGGAGGAGATGATATATTAAAACGTGCCATGTGTTATCTAGTGGATGTAAGACATCGTTCTTTTAATAGACAGATAATAAACGTATAAATCGTATGTATGTTGTTTAGTCAGGGGACATGATATTGACGTGTAAACCGAGTCATGTTGTATCAGACTTATCACACGGGATATTTTTACAGTTCATATATAATAATAATAATAATAATAATAATAATAATAATAATAATAATAATAATAATAATATATGCTTCATACCTTTTTCTTGAAGAGTTCTTCTGTATCTTCCCGCTGCTCCGTGACGAACCATGAAGCGATCAGCACCATATAATTGAGACAACTGTTCTTATTTGTGAAATCATTAAAACAACTCTTTATATTTTTGTAATATAAATTTATTACAGTTGTCTCAAATGGTTTTCACAGGATCTGAAGTTAGTCTACATTTTCTGTTCATACAGCTCGCTCCCAGCTGTCTGTCCACCCTTGTCTAGACATCTGTCCGCTCTGGTGGTCAATCCTCAACTCTCTGAATCTCTCCAAAACTAACTGCATCACGTGTTCTCTTAGTCACCTAATTACGTATCTCATACCAATCTAATCCACCTAGTTATTTGTTTATTCAAAACCTCAAAATAATGTTTACATATATTTTCTATTTTCACATTCTTTTTGCGATTCACACGTCAATCATTTCTTTCGCAATTTAATTGTTTATTCTTCTAATCATAATAACTGATCCAGCGACCATCCGTCGCTCAAATCAATTAACAAGAATACAATAGCAATAATAATAATGTTTTGACCATGTCTCCCGCTTGTCACAGTTAACAGATACTACGCTATGATCACGGCCTAAAGGGTCATAACATTACAAAATGTACAAGAACAATGAACCAACGATGGAAGAGTTATTAGATGCAATAAAGAAAACGAAAATGAAGAAGTCGTCAGACGCCGATAGTATCCCTGCTGAAATCTATAAGTTTGGAGAAGAGATACTAGTGCAAATGCTGCATGAACTAATAACAAAATGTCGGAGATTCAAATGCAATCGCTAACGAAAACACGTTGTCTACAGAACGTAAAAAATGGTTTAAGATTCGGAAAAAAAATAGACAAATACTGTGGCACATCTTGAAACTTATTGGCTGTTATTATTATCAGAATTCTTTTTTTTTTAAAACTTTTTCGAATATTGATCCATATTTGACGCTCCGAAAGCAGCGTGTTTTCGTTTTGATTGCCCGTTTACTTTAGCAGCTCGACACAAGTTCCTTTTCGAACTGAATAAAAGCTTTAAGTTTCATTAAAATACACAAAATATATCCAGGTAGGCAGAAGAGTAACTTATCTTACTTTGGTAACATTCATTTGTTATATATTTGAATTTTTTACCCTTTTTTTTTCATATGTTGGCTTCTCTGCTAAATCCTCTAAAACGGTTTTGTCATTAGGCGTTATTTACTTCCAGTTGTTTCTTGAGACACGTGACTAGATTGTACAGACCAAATCCAATGGCTTCACCAGGTTACATGATTTTAGTTCCTCGGCCTTCTTTATTACAGAGAACCGTGTGTCCAAAAAGTTCTTTTATCTGAATTTTTGAGATGAGGATAATTTTTAGGTCTACAGGGAATCTTAGTGTAACGAGAAAGTACTAATTAAAATTCTTCTGGGTGTTGAAAGTTCTATACTCACTTCAGGGGATACAAAAAGTTTTATTTCGAATTACTAAATATTTCTAATTGTCATGGATGACGGAACGAGAATATGCTACCTTCGTGGAATAAAGAAAGGGTTCCGTTGAAAATTCCGTGCACATTCTCGAATTTAGCAGAAAGATTCTTGAATTTGACAAAATAAATATGAAGAACATTGGAAGCTACAGCAACGGAAACGTTGTGAAAATAAAACTCAAATGCGAACAGTAGTTAGAGGCATTCGATGCCTCTGTTCAGTCTTGGAAGACAAAGGATACCCCCTGTAGGGTCAGCTGCGCGTGTAATTGTGTGGCAAGGGTTGCGAAATCCCAACCACACCACACACTGCTTGAGTCCAGTGGAAAGTAGAAGTCCAGAACGACTGGAAACAATACTAAGATAAGCGGAGAGTACATATAACACTTGGAAGTCCCAAATGGTCACCCATCTGATACTGGCCAGGCTTATCGTTGCTTAACTTCGGTGATCCGACGAGAACCGGTGTCAAGCGTGATTATGACGTATAGCAGTCCTAAAAATCTAAATGATACACATTTTAGTTCATTCTATGTCGTTTCTTTGCTATCTATCTATCTATCTATCTATCTATCTATCTATCTATCTATCTAATTATCTATCTATCTATCTATCTATCTATCTATCTATCTATCTATCTGTCTACCACATAATCAGGTAGGCACACTCTGTCAGATCACCGAAGATAAGCAACATTGAGCCTGGTCAGTACTAAAATGGGTGACCATTTTGGAATTCCAGGTGCTGTATGTGCTCTCTGCTTATCTCAGCATTGGTTTCCAATCATCCTGTACTTCTCTTTGCCACTGGACTCAAGCAGTGCTGACACAGGAGAGGTGTGATTGGAGATTGTGCAACTCTTGCCTCACAATTTTACGCACAACCATCCTTATCTATTGTCCTTCGAGACTGAACGGAGGCGTTTTTATCTATCTATCTATCTATCTATCTATCTATCTATCTATGTTACTTTTTTCTTCTTTTTCAATTAGCTTCTATTTCCTCTTCTTTCTTTCTTTCGTACTTCTTTCTTGCAAGTGTTTAATTTTTTTCTTTCTATTATTTCTGTCTTTGAATTTTATTTTCAGTACGTCATTCACTAAATAATATTTTAAATATATTTTTTTTATCTCCTTTATATTCCATTTTCCACCCTGTGTCTTCCATCCATTTTCATTTTTCTTTTTTTTTCTTTTCATCCTTTCTTTTCTTATATTTGTTTCCAGACAGTGTTTTATTATTTCGATTTGTCTTGTTTATTTCATTTACTATGTTTCCTTTCAAGCATTTTATTAATTTGGTTTTCTTTTGTCTTACTTCCTTGCTATCTATCAAGTTCTATCTTTGTTATTTCCTTACTTCATGTATTTGCATATATTTTGTTTGGCCAACCTTGTTTCCTCCGCCATTTAATAATGGCGACCTAATCATCGCCCCCTTAGCTAATACTGTGGTATTGGCCACCGCCTGTCACAACAACGTCAACTCAGTTTTATTTTGGTTTTAATCTGACGACATATTTTTTGGAGTCACATTTTCACACTAACCTTCCTTTCAATCATCTTGCACTCACACAACCAAGCACGCACATAGACACGCACGCACGCGTACACACACATACACCCGCACACACACATACACACACGCACATACACACGCGCGTGCACACACACAAATACATACACACACGCTCGTGCGCACATATACACACTCAAAGGCACACGCATACCAAGCCACATAAACCACATACCACACACCATATCACATACACATCGAGTCATAGCACACACACACACACACACACACACACACACACACACACACACACACACACACACACACACACACACACACACACACACACACCATACAACGCACACAGAAATCATATAACATAATATCCCAACCCACCACCCTCACTACATTACAACCTTACAATAAAAAACAAGACAAATATAACACCCACACAAAAACCTTACCCAACACACGGAACAGGTAGAGTCTATAGACACTACACGCAAAACGCATACAGCACTCACAATACATTACAATCGTACACCTCACATATAATATGCAAACACAAAACTTATAATGCACACACACACACGCATACATAAAATACAATTCACACGTTAAGACAATTTTGTTCTGTAGATGCACGCATTATAAGCATTTTTACATTTTGAAAGAAAATTGACTTAATCACAACGTATTTGTAATGTACCTTTCACTTTATTTACTTGTTGACTGAGAAGTCGGTTGTATTGAGTTTTTTTCGGATGAAATATTAAATAAAAATATTTACTATATTAAAAAAAGAGATGGGATTGTCCCAGAAAGATAATAATAATAATAATAATAATAATAACTAGCTGGATCAGTGGAAATACCACAGGGGACTCATTCATATGTAATATATTTATGTTGGCATTCTGTAGATGTTCAGTGTAAATGGAGATGCTCTGATGTTATTGTAGCTTTTTTGTTAAAACTGCAAAAGTATTTATCTAAGCTAGCACGAACGACCGGCAAAGACTGGTCGTAAAGTACGCTTAAATATGATATTTAAATTCTTGCGGATTTCGAATATATTATTATACAGTTAATGTTCTATCAATTTTTATATATTATAAAGTTGCGATTTAAAAATAAAAAAGTATGTCCATATGACTTGGATGCATGAGCTTGAATCGAAACCGAAATAAAAACTTATGATATATATATATATATATATATATATATATATATATATATATATATATATATATATATATATATATAACTTGAGTTTCTTCAGCCATAATCGAAACCGAAACCAAAACTTATGAAGAATTCTTGATAAAATTATTTAAAAAAATAGATAACTTAAGTGCTATCAGCTATAATCGAAACCGAAACCAAAACTTATGACGGATTCTTGGTAATTATTTATGACAAGAAATGGAAGTACATAACAATTAAACAACCTGGATGTAAGCGTGACACAGAAAATAACACACATGCTATCGTATTAATATATAGATAATGCTTTTTATGGACAGAAAGGATACCACAAAGGAAAATGAGGAGCACATTACCTATTATAGATAGACCAAACAAGGAGGTAAAAAGTAGAAAATAATTTAGACATGGCATGGATCGACTATAAGAAAACGCATGACGGGATCCCACAAGCCTTGATTATAGAATGCCTGAGAATGTATTAAAATACCACTCAATATTATCAATTTGATAAAAAATATAATGAGAACATGGAGACTTGGACTGACAGCTGATGGACGATACATAACTGATATTAAAATACTAAGAAAATGCCAAACTTGATACAAGTTCACTAATATAGATGAAAGAATGAACAACTTAATGTACATGGATGACCTGAAATATCTTAGAAGAACAAGAAAATTACTTGAAACTAGTAAGTAGAAAGTAAAGACCGAATAAAAGGTATAAACACATAGACAGTGTCACTAGTAAGATACTATGGATAGTTTATATCAGGTTGACAAGAAAGTTCTTGCGGTTTTTAAGTTTGAAATTCAAATGAACATATCTCTACTCAAACAAAAGTTTATTGATAGAAATAAGCACCACCAGAATTAAAACACACTATTGTCAACGCAAAACAAGAGTATTTATGCCAGTAGCGTAAAAATCTTTCGTTCTGGTAGCGATGAAGTCGCTGAAGGCGTTTTTGATAAGGCTTGGGTTTTTGAAGCATTTCTTACGCAGAAATGGTCAAGTTGCTTGGAAAAATGGTTGTCGGTAAGTGAGAGGACTGGAAAGTAAGGCGAATGTAGTAGTATTTTGTAGGCCAATTCGTTCAACTTCTGCATGCTTGGTTTAGCAACATGCGGTCGGCATTGTCGCGAAGAAGAATTCGGCCTTTTTTGTTCCCATTCCCAGATGTAGCATTGACACTCCAAGCCTAATTTAATTTATTTTTAATTTTTATGGTAAGCAAAATAAATTTTCTAGAGTTCACTTGCCTATTCTATATTACAGATTTTCAAAAGCATTTCACACCTATTTGACAAACAGCCATATGATGCCTAATAGAGATTCACACTTTAATATCAAAAGATTTAAAATTCTTGGACATTTTTCTTTCGGGCGCTACATTGACCTGAATGTTGTCTGATCAGCACATTTTCTGAAATACTTCATGTTTCCTTATATTTTGTTTGGTTTTGGCACAAGTGAAAATATAGATGAAAATCATACAAGTTTATGGAACTCTTGTATAGAATATATAAAGAGCAAACATTTAGAAGTAGTTTAACTTAAGAAACTTTTATTTACACTTAAAATACCCCCAAACATATGAGATTCTGCTTTTTTAGGCGATTATGTGTGAATACACTGAAACGTTATTTTAGAATTTAGAATGGGGGTTCAGTTGGCATATAAATATAATGTAAAATGCTCCCATTTCCGGTATATTCTAACTTTTTAAGCAGTTGAAATTTTTACCACTAATTCTAAGTCCGATCAGCAAAATCATAAAATCACATGTAATTGCTTTATTTTTTGTATTGCCACCACGACTTAGGGTTGGTAGCAGGAAATGAGCGTGGGTTTTATGACTTTTAACGATCACATATCTCATACTAAAGTTGGATTCGGAACATTACATATCCTTAAAATATTGTCTGATCAACAAGGTGTGATCATTTTGCGTTAAAGTTATATACGAAACTTATTGTTTGCTATTTCATTGTATTTTTACCTCTAAAATTTTCACGCAATGTAATCGCCTAAAAATGGAGAATCGTGTTTTTACTTTTTAGGTGTATTACAAGAGTTGGATTAAAAAAATAATAAACGTGGCTTTTCATACGTAATTTTGTGTTTATTGGCTAGATAAATAAATAAAGATTCTTGTAAAAATAAACTTTATTCATTTTTATTCTTTAGAAAAATATTTTCCCGGTACGCCACACAGAGATTAATCAAAAGAGTTAATTTTGTTTTAGAAGCAAGACATCAACTTCAGCTTCGTTGTTAAAAATAATAAACGTGGTTTTTCATATGTAATTCTATGTTTATTCGCTAGATAAAAATGTACAAATAGTTTTTTTCTGTAGAAATTTGTTTTTATGACAGAATGAAATTTGGCGCACTGGCGTACTTTTGGCGTCATTGTTGGTAAACCAAAATGGCGGATTGAAATCTAGGGTCATGGCGTACTGACGTCCCCAAAAAGAATTACCGATTATTTTACGTTAAATGTATATTTGAAACAGATATTCGACTCTAATTACTTAAATGATTACTTTTATTTCCGTAAAGCTTTTTAAGGGTTTCACACATAATCACCTATAAAAGTAATATTTCTTTTTGGAATAGCGATTTAGCTGAGAGTGTTAATCTAAAAATTTGTGATTATTATTATTATTATTATTATTATTATTATTATTATTATTATTATTATCATTATTTGCATCTCGTTTTTATTTTTGCTTACGAAAAAACAATTATTATTTTAAACTGTTTATGAAAACTTTCAAGTAGCATGTTGTACACTAACGACGGACTGATACAATCTGGCTTTGTTTTACAATCAAAATAAATATTTTTTTATCTTAAACTTTACATCAATTACAAGGAAAACATTTGAGAAAAATATATACGCGGAAATTTACAAAAAAACAAACAAACAAACAAAAAACAAAACAAAAACAACAACAACAACAACAACAACAACAAATCTCTAATTAAATATTTATTAATTTTAAAAGAATCAGAATCGGAATCAAGAATCGTTTCGGAATCGGAAATTTAGAACGGAATCGGTAAATGTATCGAAATCGGGGAAGATGTTGGAATCGTCCTATCACTACTGCTAGATTAGTATTGGAATTGGATATTTTGTTGACATCATCATTTGAAGAATGACTCACAAAACCTTTCTATCCGGTTTTTGGTTTTTCATCATTTAGATGGATTGCCTTACCCGCTGATATGTAGCTTCATCTACACACTGTATGGCAACCCTAGTTAGTTATAATTTTGAATAATGGGATTCTTAAAAGGTTCAAGAACTTTACACATTGGCAATGACATCAGCTCGAATATGCTATTTCCAAATTTGCGCTTAGTTTGACCCTTAGATCAACCATTTAACTGCGATACCACGACACACACACATACATACATACATACATACATACACAAGTTATTAGGCTTCAAATCGATGATAATTAGTATTGGGGTTATTGCAGAGATTAACATGTAGTTCATAGTTTCCTTATGGTCTGTAATGATTGTGGTTCGTCTGAAGCAAGAAATTCTACAGGTGGGCCAAGAATAATGACCAAAAGAGAATCTTGTGCTATGGTAAAATTGGCAAAAAAAGGATCGATTTAAGACTGCTGCTGCTGTTTCTTGGGAAATAAGCATTGAAACGAGGAAACCTTTATTTAGGAAGACAGTAGCTCGTTATTTAGTTTAACAACAACTGTTCTCCAAGAATAAACAAAGTCGTCTTGCTTCTGCAAAAGAACATGTCTTATGATCTCAAAAAAAACTTGTAAGCGGCGCATTTTCGTGATGAATCTAAGTTTTATTTGATTGGCTCAGATAGGAAAACATATGTTCGTCGAAAAGTGGATGAAGAATTGTCGCATTTAGGCTAGTGTTTGAGGGATGATATCTGAAAATGGTGTGGACCCTTTAGTGCGGTTACAAGGAAAGGTAAGTGCAGAAGTTTATAAACAAGTAAGCAACTTTCTACCGGTATCGGTTGGCACCACACCAAATAGTCGTGAAGGGTTAAGGAAGATTGAAAGAGCAAGGTAAGAAAACACTAAGCAAGGAACACCATCGACTGTTGTTAACGAGTAATTTCTGATGATGATCTGTGTTAGAACTCTTAGTGAGTACAATGCCTCATGTAATCAAGGCAGAAAATGCTATTGTTATGGACTGGCATCATCAAAGTCCAGATTTTAAACCATTAGAGACTGTGTGAAATACTTCAGGAGAATGTTCTGAAACCAGAAATGACAAAAAATAGTAATGCTCTTCAGGAAGCATGGAATAAGATCACATTGCAAGATATCAATAAATTAATTTTTTAATGCACCTGAAAGTGTAAGAATGTGATTTAAGCTGAAGGGTTTCACACTAAATACTAAATAGTTTCTGTATTTTCTGTCATATTTGAATATTTTGTTCATTTTTCTCAATAGTTCATTTTGATCATTTTGGCAGCCCTGAGGTTTGCAGTAAATCACTAAAACATTCAATACTTTTTTTAAATTCTAATCTCAAATAACACAAAGATTCCACAGAATAACAATTCATGTCGTATTTATTGTTCGTGAAAATTATAGAATCTGAAACAAATTAGATAAAATAAGTTATCCATATTTTTATGACGAAAACTATGCCGTTTTGAACATTATATTCGCCATTGTATATTGGTTTTCGATTTCTAAAATAATTAATCAATCAATTATAAAATAGATTTTACTAATATATACCATGATAGGATTATATCTTCAGCGACTATTTTGAACTTGAAGCATTAACTTTCCAGAAACATCAAAACCTTTGTGTTACATAGAAGGGCTGCCCCATTCTCATGTAAGTAAGAAGACTAATAGATAAGTGAAAATGATATTAGGATAAGGTTAGAATCGAACCCTGTAGGCAAGTGTTAAAGATAATGGAAAAATGGAATGTTAGAAATTCAATCTATTGTTAATTCTATTAGAAATAGTTAAATATTGTTAATTCTATTAGAAATAGTTCAATATTGTTAATTCTATTAGAAATAGTTAAATATTGTTAATTCTATTAGAAATAGTTAAATATTGTTTATTCTATTAGAAATAGTTAAATATTGTTTATGTCGGAAAAAGAGTCGATTGTTCATTCTTTTAGAAATCTGGATATCAAAAATGTCAGTTAATGAATGCACAATGCGAGTTAAAATATATTGTTTAAAAATAGGTTAGAATTAGAATTCAGGATTCTTTGTTTGACAAAAGTGTGTTGGGGGAAAACGTGATATAGTCACGTTGTTAACCACACTTCTGACATCATAGACAAAGGAGATTTCTCAATATAGGATTCTGTGGGTTCGACGATAGAGTTAGTCAAGAGTTGATGAGAGAGTCAGTTGGAGAGGAGAGCCCTTTAGAAATTTGAATTCCTGACGTCACCGCTCGGTCGATTGAAGAATAAAGAAACCAACTATGTTTGTAACTGTTTGTCTCATGTCTTGCGGAAGGATTTTAAGTTTTTATTTAAGCATCGTAATTAGTATTCTTAATTTATATTTTATGTAGTGTCGGCATCGGTTGGCACCACACAAAATAGTAGTGAAAGGTTAAGGAGTATGGAAAGTCCAAGATAAGAAAAGACTAAGCAGACTACCACTAAATAAGTGCAAAGAGGACTGGGAACTTGGAGAGGCTTGTTTGATATCCATATTTCAGTGAAGACCAATGGTTGTTGCCAGCGAGAAGTCAATGGCAAGCGACTGTTGCAATAACGCAAATTCATTTGAAAAGGTTATCGAAAGAAGTGGAGAGTACTGGAAATCTGGGGAGACTTGTTGTCACTCAGATTCTAGTGAACACCACCGGTTGTTGTTAGTGATTAATATCTGATCATGACATGTGTTAGAACTCTTAATATTGATAGTAGTAGTAATGGTAGTAGTAAAAGGAGTATATGAAATTTTAAGTGCTATATCAAATTATGCACCCTGATGGTTATTTTATGCCAAATTCGTTATACAGGGTGGCCACCTAAAAAGTAGCCCAGAAATGTAGTAGAGAGGAGAAACACTATCAATAACTTCTCCCACTATTTATCTGTGCCTAAAAATAACAGTTGTCACTAAGATTTAGTGCCATGTCTAAAAGGTTCATCTTACGGTTGCCGTCTAGAGTTATTTCTAAATTATGTTCATTAAGAAATGATTTAATATTTTTCGTAGTTTTTTTTTTCTGTAATCCGATCGCTTGAGTTAACTAGAAATAATGCATCATTCTTATATAGTCCCCCCCATTTAAATCCGGTACCTTTTTATTAATCACCTTATGTATGTATAGCCCTACCAAGTCAATTACGAGCCTTCGTTGCATCAAAGTAGTTCTCTCTATCATTTCTTGTCCATAATTCATCCTTATATCCAATTATGGTTTTCCTGTCTAATTTTATAACTTTTATTTTTAGTTTCGTTATTTCTGTTTCACTTTTTTGCTTATTTTAGTGCTTTTCAAATAGATCAGGAGTTATTGAAAGACAATACGAATCAATACCAAACATAATGAATTTACTGTTTTTTTTTTTTCAGTTTTCTGGAACCAATCTATTACCTCCACTGAGGAAATCCAAAGTTTATGTTTAATTCTAGATTTTAGAGATGAAATAATTCTATCCAGTATTTTCTTACTTATATTGCCTAAATCGCAAACGCATGGTGCGATTGATCTAATACTATGTTTATTGTTGAAGTCAGGTCTCTAATCTCTCAACATAAATCTAGGTTTGAGAGGAGAATACACTTATAATTTATCTTGGATATTCATTTTTTCACATAGTTTCAATGATTGTAAATTTATGCTATAGAGGTCCTCGTCAGTTGCCTTTTTATATTTTTTATTAAGTTCACTTTGAATGAGATTATCATATGTACTGAAGTCCATACTAATAATGTTCCTGGTTTTATCGGCTGAAACTATAATGTTACGATTGCCTATTATTTTTTGAATGTCCGGTTTATATTTTATTTTGTTTTAAGGTTAAAAAATACCTGTGCCTTTTTAAGTAAGTAAGTAAGTAAGTAAGTAAGTAAGTAAGTAAGTAATAATAATAATAATAATAATAATAATAATAATAATAATAATAATAATAAAAATAATAAAAAAAAATAATAATAATAATAATAATAAGTAGTAGTAGTAGTAAAACAGTAATGGTCCCCCCCCCGTGAGGGCACAGTGAATGAGGCATAAAAAATAACCAAGTTCAGCACTTGTCCCACTCCCTCATTTAGCCCCAAAAGTCCCCAGAGGACGTCAACTCCTGGTGAAAATGAACAAACGGTGTTGTTTTAGGCCTTAACATATGTAAATTGACGCGGAACCAATAATAATAATGAAGTTATTCACTGTGTTTTTATGTGCACATTAAGGGATTAATAGGAGTTAGTATTTAATGGAAAACTGAGAAAAGATTTAACAATATTCACTCATCAATTTGGAATAAGCACTCATTCTAAATCAACGGCTTATAACATTTGCGCGTTTTTTTTACACAGGTTAAAAGTCTACCACCTGTATAGTATGTGTGGGAATCGGTATCTAATTCTTCGGTTTGAAATCGGAACTTTGCCAGAATTTTGCTCCTCCTCGTATATACAGTGCCGAGAAGTCGAAAGGTAAAATGTTTTACAAAATTGTGTGGGTTTTGTTGCCATAAAACGAAGTAGGAGAAGGCAAATGGGTTACTTTTTAATTTTACTTTTTTTCTTTAACTTCATCTTTCTCCATTCTCTTTATTGCCCTTACCCTACCCGAAACTTTTTCAAAGTCCGATCGGTCAGGCCACCTGCTTGCCTGAAGGTTTTTGCCGGCGCAACGTTACAACCAAAGGCACCAGCTGTCCATCATAAAAGCCCTTTGAACTCTAACTCGTGTCAGAGGTAATACGCTGGAAGGATTTAATCTGAAGCTCGACTGATATTTTCCGTATTGCAACCCGCTTATCATTTTGAAACGTCAATACTTTTATAAGCGCTTGGATGGTGAGCAGATGATTTGACCAACAGACATTTTTGGCCAGTTATTTCGTTTTTAAGTAAGGTTTTCTGATCGGTAATGTGAAATATATATATAAAAAAAAATTCCTGTGTTGAATTAATTCCGCTAAATTTACCAAAACGTTTTAGCGTTAATATTCGGGTATTTCCTTAAGAAAACCAAAAACGTAACTACATTGTCATATAAAAAAACAATTATTGATTTATTTCGTGAACAATCGCATGCTATCTTTATGCTTATTTTGAGAAATTCCATTTGTCTAAGCATTCATTATATATATATATATATATATATATATATATATATATATATATATATATATATATATAGAGAGAGAGAGAGAGAGAGAGAGAGAGAGGAAGCAATATATATATATGCATAGGAAACAATCTCTCTCTATATATATATACTAGCAAAAGTACCCGTCCTTGACTGGGTTCAAAAACAGCCTACAGAAAATGGACTCTGATTTATGAAAGTATGATAGGTTATGAAAAGGAAGGGTTGTAAAGAGGTACCTTAGAATTTGGGGGTATCAAAACCAAAGCAAAATATGATAAAAGTAAAAATAAAATAGATAACCCCATAATTTATTATACCATACCTGTTCACAATATTTTGTGGATCTATATTAAAAACCTTGTTAAACTTTGTGACATATTTCCATTCTATGGAGGTCAGGTGCAAACGAACACCCCATAATTTTATTATACCATATTTCTTCAAACTGAGACATAATTATCAAAGTATACTTACGCAGATAGATATGAAAAGTCTTTATTAAAGTTTGTGCCTATTTCCATTCTATGGAGGCTAGGCGCCAACGCAGATCCCACATTTTATTATATTATCCCTATTTAAGTTAAAACATACTTATCAAAGTATTCTTATGTACATCTATATCAAAAACACTTGTAAACGTTTTTTTATATTTTTAAATTTTTTATTTCCATACTTTGTGGACCAGGCGCGAACGCAGACCCCACATTTTAATAAACCACCGTTCTGCCAGATCAAACATACCCATTCTTATGTCTCGATACATCTTCTATCATTATATGTAATCAGTTTTTTAAAATAGGCAACCATATAGGCGCCTATTCGTGACCACACACATGCACACACACACACACATATTCAGCTTTATATTATAGATATACATATATATATATATATATATATATATATATATATATATATATATATTCTTTTCCTAGAACTACTTGTCTGTGGAACACAATACTGCAGGGCTGCTTTCCAGTTGACAATTGCACGCTCGCTTTGAAGTCTGTTTTAAACACGTTCGTATTGAGTTGTCGTTTCAATAAACAAACACTACCTGTCATTACCAATCATCACGGTATTGTCTCGCTCGACACCGTGGTCAGCATACAGACGACCAAACAGCTCAAGGCAGCGCTAGATGCACCATGATCGTTTATATTTATATATATATATATATATATATATATATATATATATATATATATATATATATATATATGAAGCAATTTGTTATTCATACAGATCTGAGTAAAGACCACCAAATTTGATCGTTTTGTAATTTTCTAAATTACTTTCTCAACATGGCGAGCAAGTTTCCGGGCAACAGTGGGTGTTATATGGTTCGGGAAGTTCTTTTTTCTGCCTTATCTAGTACTATCGATCGTTGCGATCATCACTAGGTGTTTTTTTTTGTGAAGCTTTTTTTTTTTTTTTCTTTTTATCATTTATTTTTCGGTGTGTGATTGAGTCTTTCGTTTATTTAGGTACTTATTGCTTTTATTAATTAATTAAGTTAACTATTTCTTTATCATCTCTTAATAAGTTACTATCGACGTTAAAAAGCTATTTTGTTAGTGCTGGGTCACGACCGGAACCGTTTGAGATAGCTCCCCTCGCAAAAAACCCCGGAGTATTACTTAAAATAACAAAGAATTTTATATAGAGCTCTTCTTTTCTGTAATAATATATCGTATTTAACTTATTTTAACCATTTATGAGGGAGTGCGAGTCTAAGTAAGTGCACCTTATAAATAGTTAATTTTACCGAAAAGAATGTGTTCATGTTACTTATTACGTTGCCCGGAATATATATTCCAAAATGCATAAGGATCGGTTCATTAGGCATCACACACACACACACACACACACACACACACACACACACACACACACACACACACATATATATATTTCCCCAAAATTCTGGCCTTGATGAAGGGGAGACTACAACTTGCTACTATGGTTTTACATGATCTGAAATAACAGCAAGGGTGACTTGATTTCTAAGTATTTCTCATATGTTATATTTCCCCGCTTTTTTTTAGAAATAAAGTACGATTATGAATATCTCCAGTATCAAAAAATCCTTATACACTGTGAAATTTACTTTATGTGTGAAAACCAAAGAGGGGGGATACATCATAGGAGAACTATTTGGAATCAAGTCTCCCCTTGCTGTTATTTCAGATCATTTAAAACCATAGCAGTCTTTTCTCTATTAAGTTTTTAGGGAAATATCAGATTATTTGTAATTCATATGCAAAACTCGGAAAACAAATGATTATGATTAAAACCGTTTATGGCTGTAAAAACGTTCCAAAATAGGTTCTGGATGATATATCACATAGCCCACTACACAATTCAGGTCATTAACTTTCCAACGAGCTCTCATTTGTTAAATTCTGATCAATAGTCGCTAAGATTCGAAGTTATAAAATTTCCAAAAATTATTGGTATATATATATATATATATATAATATAACTACTTCATTTACTCACATAAAATTAATATACGAAAGTATAAATTTATGCGTAAACTTAAAGTATTTACTTCAACAGTGCTCAATACGTAAGTAGAGTTAGTTAGTAAGTTATAAAATATACATGGCGTTTAAGTTACACTGAATATTTCGCGTTCCATTCACTCTAGGATTCTTCAGGCTTATGCGAGGTTTTTTTGGTTATCTCGTGTTTTTGTATACTATTGAGATTTTTTTGTTAGCCAATCAGCTTTCCAGTATCCCCCGCGCCGTTCCTAATCAGCCAATGAGCAGGCACCGGACAAAGGCCCATTTGACCGCCGGTTGACCGGTTCCTTTGTGAGTGCTTTTTAGCTTGAATATCTAGTGTCTTGACCTGTTTTAAATCTAGGTAACTTTTTTTATATGTTAGTTTATATATATATATATATATATATATATATATATATATATACATATATATATATATCTATACATATATGTATATATGTATATATACATATATGTATATATACATAGATGTATATATGTATATGTACATATATATATACATATATGTACATATATACATACATATAGATGTATGATAGTTTATGCATATACATGTTTATTTATTTATTTGTTTATTTTCTATTGTTTATGTTAGTTTTAAAAATATTTTTAATTTTTTGTATTTTTTGTATTTTTATCCTAGAGTAAATGTTATCCTAGCGAACACAGTTGTTCGCTATTTTTCTCCTACAGTTAAATAGATGTTGGGGTTCCTTAAAGTATAGGATAGCAAATTTTTCATGAAGGCATAATCTACATGGATCGTCTAGGTCTCTGCATGTGTTCGCTTGTCTTATTATTTTCCATTTGTCTATCGCCGAACGTCCGCTTTCCCAGTATTTATTTGCTAGCGTTGTTTTCCTGCGGTGCTTTTTTTTATTATTTAATGTACTTTTGTGATCATAATATCGAGTTTTGAAATCTAAGGAAGTCATACCTACGTAATATTTCTTGTTATTCGGGTTTTCTTTCGCAAATATTGTTGCCTGGTAAACTACGCTTTTGGTTAGACATTTATTTTGCAAAGTGTGCGGTGTCTACTGTTGCATTTATCTTTGTCCGGTAAGTGTCTGCTCATTGGCTGATAAGGAAGGGCGCAGTGAATACTAGAAAGCTGATTGGCTAACAAAAAAAAAAAAAAAACCCTCAATAGTAGGTGTGCATACAAAAACACGAGATAACCACAAAAATCTCACATAAGCCTCGAGATTCCTAGAGTGGATGAAACGCGGAATATTCAGTGTAGCTTAAACGCCATATATATTTTATAACTTACAATATATACATATATATGCATATATATATATATATATATATATATATATATATATATATATATATATATATAGTAATTTATAAAATATATATGGCGATTAAGCTACACTGAATATTCTGCGTTTCATCCAACTATAGGATTCGTCAGGCTTGTGCGCGAATTCTGTCGTTGCTTCTTGTTTTTATATATGTTGAGGATTTCTAGTCGGCCAATCAGCTTTCTAGTATCCACCGCGCCCCTTCCTACCAGCCAATGGACATGCATTTTATCAAACAAAGGATCTGTTTTAGAACTAGGTTAGTGGGTTTAGGTGGTCGTTCTCCTTTTTTTTTATTTATTTATTTTTTTTATACATATAAATATACCTATGTTCACACAACAATGCACATACATATACATATATACATTGGCTGGTAGGAAGGGGCGCGGTGGATACTAGAAAGCTGATTGGCCGACTAGAAATCCTCAACATATATAAAAACAAGAAGCAACGACAGAATTCGCGCATAAGCCTGACGAATCCTATAGTTGGATGAAACGCAGAATATTCAGTGTAGCTTAATCGCCATATATATTTTATAAATTACTAACTAGCTCTACCTACGTATTGAGCACTTTTGAAGTAAATACTTAAAGTTTACGCATAAATCTATACTTTCATATATTAAATTTATGCGAATAAATGAAGTAGTTATATATATATATATATATATATATATATATATATATATATATATATATATATATATATATATATAAATTTATTTTCCTAGAACTACTTGTCTGTGGAACACAATACTGCAGGCCTGCTTTCCAGCTGACAATTGCACGCTCGTTTTGAAGTCTGTTTTAAACACGTTCATATGGAATCGTCGTTTCAATAAGCAAACACTACCTGTCATTACCAATCGTCACGGTATTGTCTCGCTTGACACCGTGGTCAGCATACAGACGACCAAACAGCTCAAGGCACCGCTAGATCATGATCGTTTATATTTGATTAATTATCTCTCATCTGAACAGCGGAAGATGCGCGGAGACGCGTTCTGGCGTAAAGGATACCCAAAACGAATTTAAATATAGCTTTTAGACGGATAATAGGCACTCTCGTTACATTACAAGAAGTGCATCATTCGCTGTCCGTGCTTCTACTTTATGAAACAGCCTAGCAGAATATTATTTTGACCATTCGGACTGCTGTTCTTATTTTGAGTGTTATTTGTACAATGTTTCGGTCGATGTAACCTCCCGCCTTCTTCTAGTATATCATGTTGAAATCGAGGATCTTTCTGTAAATCTCGATAATTTGCACAGAATGTCGAATAGAACCCTTTATTTAATCCACTAGGGTCGCATGCTCTCGCTCCATAAGGCATGGCTGATTAGAAATCATGGTTGGAGGATGAAGGTTCAATATTGGATACAAGCGACACTCAAAATACAATTGCGAATTATTTATGGTTTCTACTTAGTTATGGCTGACAGAATGAGAACATGCTATCCTCGCGAAACATATCAAATTATATCGTGAAGGATATCATATCATATTTGCAGCATTTTACATGGCTACCATTTTTCTTACCTACTGGCATTTTCAACATTGCCGTTACAAGACGCACGGGATTAGCAAGCACAATTTTATTAATGCAGCGATAAATTAATTTTTTTTATTTTATAACATTTCTGTTTTATTCACAACTAGCGGGGGTACCCGGCGTTGCCCGGGGGGTTTGGAGGTGTGTGTGTGTAAGGGGGGGGGTAAAGTAAAGAATAAGTGAAGTAATAAACCTGTTTAAATATTTAAAAAAAAAACGATGTTAAACTTCTTAAAAAATCGGAAAAAACAACAACAAAAAAACAGCGAACAAACGTAAAACTTCTTTAAAAAAAAGAAATCGGAAAAACAGACAGCAAAAAAAAAAAGCTGGAAAATGATAAACATGTTCGGAAAGACAAAAACAAAAACAAAGCAGCGAAAGGCGAAAAAATGGCATAAATAACCCTTCGATTCGGTTAAGTCTATGGTGCGTTTCACGCAGTAGAAAGCATAGAACGAAAACGAACATTAAAAATCCATTCCAGTTTTTTTAAGCAACTACAAAACGAAATAAAGCAAAAACAAAATGGCATAAATAACCCTTCGATTCGGTTAAGTACATGGTGCGTTTCACTCAGTAGAAAGCATAGAACGAAAAGGAACGTTAAACTTTCATTCCAGTTTTTAAGCAACTACAAAACGAAATAAAACTGAAATTATGTTTTATATGTTATTTTATAAAAAAAGAAATGGAAAGAATCTTTTTTTAGTGTAAAAATGTTGGGGTAAAATGGTAATTAGGCAACATAAAAGTAACGTGGGATTAGAATTAATGTTTGTGTGAATGTTGCTATCGGTTAATTTCGTGGCGCGTTTCACCGAATAGGAAGCATAGAACGGAAAGGCACGGTAAAATTACATTCCAGGTTATTTTTAAGCAACTACGAAGTACAGAAAACCGAAAGCGGCGTTCTTTCGTAACTGTCCCTTGTAAACGATCCCGCAACAGTGTAAGTGGTGGCAGGGGAAGGAAGAATTAATTAGAGATAAAAGATTTTACTACTCGCATTGATGTTAACCAATTTTGGCAGTGAACTCCCAGCAGAAAAAATATAGGAATCTACGATTATTGAGGAGGTGGAAAGATAATATGCCTATAACGTACCTCAGATATTGTGCTGCAGTTTGTGCATATTACATTTGCATGAAATGTCTTGATTTTTAATCCTATTAAGGTCAAAATCATAGGGGAAAAATGAATTCATTTTATATACATATAGGGATAACTTATACAAACAAAAATCAAAATTATTTTTTTACATGAACCATATTTTACAAAAATAAAATCTTTCGTGGCAAAACGTTCTCAGAGTCTGTTTACATAGCGATTATAGATTTTGCTAAAATACTAAATGTTGCCTCGACGAAGAGCTTTTAAACCAGACAAAACCAACTTCATTCAGGTCTTTCGACTATTTACGCAAACGACCAGAAAATGCAAAAAAAAACCCCAAAAAACCCCAAACTTATCCAAGTAAAAGGCAAGTAAAGCAAACATGTTAAATTGAAAACAGGAAAAATGGGGCAAATGAAAACCAAATGAGAAACAAATAACTGTTATTAGATGCAATAAAAGTTAGTTAGGATTTGAATAGCGTAGCCTAGTGAGGGATGCCCTTTTCTCTTCCCTGCAACCTCTTTCCCACAGAAGAGACGTTGCGAGCCTGTCGCTACTTTATCGTTATTTCCATGACAGGTGCTCGTCTGAGCTTCAATCTATCGTACCCTCCGCAAAACTTTCACGAAAAACACTCGTCTAGCCAAAACCACTGTCAATAATTTTCCACACTCTTTATCTGTGTCTAAAGCTTCTTTTTTAGAACTGCACGCCTGTGAAACTCTCTTCCAATTACCTGCTTTCCAGCTGACTACAATCTGATTGTCTTCAAGTCCAACGTAAACAAATCCTTGATGAACCGTCCCTCCAAGTAATGCAACCTACAAACATTCCACTACTTATGTTTACTACGCTATAATCACATTGACTAATGTATACCCTTATCCTCGAGTGGCCTCTCGGTCTTGATAAGTAGTGATTCTTTTTGTAAAAAAAAATAATGTGTCGTACAATATGGTAGGTGCTGATGTCCCTAACTTTCGAGAGTAGTATCTCTTCTTCAGGGGAGAAAAGTAAAAGAAACATGTATAACTTCGGCGAAGCATTCCTTTGTTTAATTTATATTTATTTCTTTATTCCGGAAGTCAGTGTCGCAGACGGGCTGCCAAATCAATTCCCAGAATAGAAGTTGTGATGAATATAAGTATTGTTGGGAATTATTGTAGCTTTTTTAATGCATATAAATGATTAATTTTTGTGTATGACGCTTAACGTGTGTACTTAATGTTTGCTGTATTAGTTAGTGTATGACGCTTAAAGTGTGTACTTAATATTTGCTGTATTAGTGTATGACGCTTAAAGTGTATACTTAATGTTTGCTGTATTAGTGTATAACGCTTAAAGTGTATACTTAATGTTTGCTATATTAGTTAGTGTATGACGCTTAAAGTGTATACTTAATATTTGCTGTATTAGTGTATGACGCTTAAAGTGTATACTTAATGTTTGCTGTATTAGTGATAACGCTTAACGTGTGTACTTAATGTTTGCTGTATTAGTTAGTGTATGACGCTTAAAGTGTATACTTAATATTTGCTGTATTAGTGTATGACGCTTAAAGTGTATACTTAATATTTGCTGTATTAGTGTATGACGCTTAAAGTGTATACTTAATGTTTGCTGTATTAGTGTATAACGCTTAACGTGTGTACTTAATGTTTGCTGTATTAGTTAGTGTATGACGCTTAAAGTGTATACTTAATGTTTGCTGTATTAGTGATAACGCTTAACGTGTGTACTTAATGTTTGCTGTATTAGTTAGTGTATGACGCTTAAAGTGTATACTTAATATTTGCTGTATTAGTGTATGACGCTTAAAGTGTATACTTAATATTTGCTGTATTAGTGTATGACGCTTAAAGTGTATACTTAATGTTTGCTGTATTAGTGTATAACGCTTAACGTGTGTACTTAATGTTTGCTGTATTAGTTAGTGTATGACGCTTAAAGTGTATACTTAATATTTGCTGTATTAGTGTATGACGCTTAAAGTGTATACTTAATGTTTGCTGTATTAGTGTATAACGCTTAAAGTGTGTACTTAGGAGTGTTAATGTTTGCTGCATTAGTGTTATAATATCCAGTTTAGGGTGAAGCGAATGATCTAAGAGATTAGTTCCCCCGCTAAAGGGTTACGTCGATATATATATATATATATATATATATATATATATATATATATATATATATATATATATACGCGTATACGCCCACGTATATGAGCGTACACACACATGCACACATATGCATACATGCATGCACACATGTGCACACGTACACATATACGCATATATTTTTGGTCCCCCAACAAAAGGAATGTGAACCTTCCCCCTCAATTTGTGTCTATTCACCCTCATCCGTTCGTCCGTTCGTCTGTCGCACTTTTCTCAATAACTGCACCTTGGAATTTTTTGAAATTTTGCACATACATTAAACATGATATAAGTAAAAAGTTACAGAACGGATTTTCCGGGAAAACGCCGGTTGCCTCTCGGGTTAATATGGCTAAAATTGACAATTTTGTGCTTATTAAAAAAATTGATGACTTGGATTTTTATAAAACTTTCTGAAAAGTTGTAACTAACTGATTTCTATATGATTTTGTTTGTCTATACTTCGCGATAACTCTTGGGTGTGCCCCAGGGGCTCTTTTAGGGCTAATAAAAACACTCCATTTTTGGGACTATTTTACCATATTTGTCCAAAATTTTCTATGTATGTCTGTTTAGCTGTTTTGCATAGTAGTGAACTCAAATTTTAAATATTTTAAGGCCTTGGGGACTTTTGGGGCTAAATGAGAGGGGCAAATGATGGAATTAGTCTTTTCTTTTTTTGCATTGTGCATAACTCAAATTTACATATGTTAAAGCCTAAAACTGCACCGTTTGTTCATTTTCACCAGAATTTGACGTCCTCTAGGGACTTTTGGGGTTAATGAGGGGAGGGCAAATGCTGAACTTAGTCATTTTTTATGCCTCGTTCACTGTGCACTCACAAGGGACCATGCGTGATTCACTTGTTTTATTTTAATTATTGAATTTATTTATTTTCTTACATTTTTTTGTACATCGGCAAAATTACTTGTTTAGTTTGTCTAGTTCAGCTGCTGAATCAGTGCCCATAATGAAATTCTATATTTTATTAATACCCAAAGCCACTCGAGGATAAGTGTAAATGGGTGCCAAATGATCGGTGAAACAACAACGCAATTGTTGGTAATTGCTGAAATTGGTAGAATTTGATCAGTTAAGAGGACGGTTAAACTATTACTTTTTTTTACATTGGACTTAAAGTAACCATATGGTAGTTAGCTGGGAAGCAGTCGCGCAGTATTGAGTTCTAGAATTCTAGAAAAGAAAATTTGTTCATGGAATCTGCGATTAGTTTTTGGCACAGACAGAGATCAGGGGGAATTGTTGACAGTGGTTGTAGCTAGACGAGTATTTCTTGTAAATGTTTTACATGGGTGGGGTATGGAGTGAAGTTCAATCAATCACTTGCCATAAAAAGAACGATGGAGCAGAGATAGTCTTGCAATGCCTCTTCTGTTGGAAAGAAGTTGTAAAATAAGGTTGTCTGCGGACCAACACACGTTGTGTGCAGTTTCAGTCGCAAAGGAGTTTAAGACAAAGAATAGAAAAATAACTCCAACTCGCTTGTTCTTTGTAGCAACAAGATTTATTTCCCCATTAGTATAACCGTGACGTCACCCATGTGATCTCGAATGTTCTCCACGTCTCTCACAAAGTCTCGAACGTTATCTCGTTTCTTCCGTGATCGTTCTCTTTCTCTTTTTTTATAGTGTTTTCCCCACTTGTGACATCACTTCGCATACATTTACATCCACACATCCGCGCCATGTTATATACAGTAAGGAGAAGCGTTAAACTTTTTCTCCCATTGAGCTTTTCCCCAATACTGTTAGCAAAACTAAATATAAAGATATCAGTTGACAAGAAAATCGATATTAAATTAATTCTTTATTTAGATTTTTTACTTTCGTCGTTATGTTCGTTGATATTGCAAATTGAAAATATACTTTCTAAGATTATTTTCTTCAATTCATAGTCACCCCTCTCCCTTCTACCACCTTTGTTCTCTCTTTATCATGAACTGTCTATTACTACTATATGAGAAAAAGCTAGCTAGCTATAGAAATAAAGAGAAAGAGAGAAAGAGAGAGAGAGAGAGAGAGAGAGAGAGGACAGAGACAGAAAGAAAGAGAGAATGAGAGTTAGAGAGAAAGAGAGAGTTAGAGAGCTTGAAAAGAGAATTAGTTACATGGGGAGAGAGAGAGTTAGAGAGTAAAAGAGAGAGAAAGAGAGAAAGAGAGAAGGAAAGTAAGAGTAAGAGAAAGAGTTAGTTAGAGAGAGTTTGAAACAGAGTATGTTAGAGAAAGAAAGAGAGAGTTAGAGAGCTGGTAAAAGTTAAAGAATTAGAGATTAAGAGATTTGGAGAGAGAGAGAGAAGAGAGAGAGGGAGAGAGTTAGTTAGTTTGAGAGCAACAGAGACAAAGTGAGTGAAAGTTAAAGAGTTATTTTATAGTAAAAAAGATTAAAAAGTTAGAGAGACTTAGAAATAGAGAAATAGAAAAGGAGTTAGAGTTGAAAAGAGAAAGTAAGAGTTAGAAAGTTAGAAATAGAGAGTTAGAGAGTTAAATTTAGAGAGGGAGAAAGAGAGAGAAAGAGTTAGAGAGTTATTTCATAATGAGAGAGAGAGAGAGTTTAAGAGGGAGAAAGAACGAAAGTTAGAGAGGAAGAAAGAAAGAGGGTTAGCGAGTTAGTTGCAATGCGAGAGTAAGAGTAAGACAGAAAGAGAGAATAAGAGAATTAGTTTAAGAAGAGAGAGAGAGAGAGAGAGAGAGAAAGAAAGAGAGAGAGAGTAAGAAACAGAGATCGAAGCGTTGCTTGCCAATTATATTTGGAATATTGTTGCCAAACAAGCACCATCGTGCAACATTTTTAATAACAACACAAAAGAAGTTCTTTATACACTGTTCACTCATTATCTTTATTCTCAAGTAGCCTCTGGGCCTTGATAAGTGGTGACTCTTTTGTAAAAAAAAAGAAAGAAACAAACAAACAAAAACAAAACACGTTGTTTGTTGTTCATACAGGTTTGTCTGACATCGACATTTCTTTTCATCGTCGCTAGTGCTTACTATAGCAATAAGCTTTTTTTATCATGAATGGTTGTCGAGCGTCTCGTCTGTTTAACTAAAACTAATAAAACTATTTTATGAAGAAATAGAACACAAGGGGACGTTCGCTGAGAGTTTCTTAAAGGTCTTGTTTGGAGACATTAGACTTAGGAGTAATAGAGAGACTAATGTTATCTGAGCTAATTATTTACATTTTAACTTTATAACTTACTGAAATGACTGATGCAGACAGACAGAGATATTGAACTAACATTCTGCAGTTAACGATTGTCAATGTTCTCTACACAATTGGCAATGTCTCATTCGTGCGGCTTCCACTGAGAGACTCCTGTTTTTATCTGTTGCTATCTGCCTCAACTTAACGTCACCTATTTTTCATTTTACCATGGAGAATGATTCTTTTTTGCGGATCAAGGCTATTATGCACTCAGTGTAACCCTTGTTAAAAAATTTACACTAGCTAACTTAATCGCCATTGATAATCCCTTATATGTAACAATCATCATTACCTGGAGTATGATAAAACAGTGTGAAAGAAATTGCATTCATCACCATCACCACCACTCGTTCCATCAGCCATGACTGGATAAAAGTCCTAAGTAATTCGCAATTGCATTTTTCGGTCGCCCAAACTGAGAATTGAACCTTCAACCTTCAGGAGAATATCATTTTTACAATTGATTTTTCCAAGTACTCTAACGACTTCGCCATGAATCCTTGCACACAGGCCTAGTAGGAGTTTTGGAATCCTTAAATCAAATAGCCAAATTCGACAGAAACATTCCCGAGTTTGATACGATACACTTGAAGAAGGTCGGAGGTTACACTGACCGAAACGTTGTGAATATAACACTCAAAATGAGACAGTAGTCCGAAAATTGCTAATACTACGAATAACCAATCCTCATCTCAAATATTCACAAAACGTATTAGAGATTTCTGCTATTTACCTCTTCTCGAAGAGATTAAACACAATGTCAAGAGTGGGTTTGACGAAAATGTTTCTGTGAAACGAACTGTATTTGAAATAAGCACATTGTTAAGTCTTTTGTGTTATTATAACCATTGTCATCTCCTTAGAGTCTTATAATTTGGTTTAAATAACGAGGAATGGACAAGCTATACCGTAAAGAGCCAGGTACACCATAAAATGTACTGCCGCTACATCTGAGCAGGAGCTGATCAGCGTGACTTAACCTGCCTTGATAGAGTTCAAAAATAGCTTCGAGACCTAGTAGGTGATGCCCTTTTCTATTCCTTGCAATCTCTTCTCCACAGAAGAGATGTCGCGAGCCCGTCTTTGCTCTATTGTTATTTTCATAGCAAGTGCTCGATTATACTCCAATCTATGGTCCCCCTTCCAAACTTTCACAAAACGCACTCAACTAGCTACAACCGCAATATACCATTTCCCCTATTCTTTATCTGTGCCTAAATCTAAACGCAGATTCCATGAACAAAGTTTATTTTCCAGAATTGTCCGCCTTTGGAACACTGCTCCACTGTACTGTTTCCCGGTTAAATACTACATGGTACCCTCAAATCTAATGCAAACAAGTTCTTGTTAAGCCGTTTCCATAAATAATCAAGTTCTACCTAATTTATACTATTAGTGAGTACTGCACTACCACCTTACATTCATTAACCTTTATCCTCGATTGGATTTCAGACCTTGATAAGTGGTGACTCCCAAGTAAAAAAAATAGTAATTACATTTCACTGCCATACAAATTAATTTCAATGCATATTTATGCATTGAAATTAATTTGTATGATTAAAAAAATAAACGAAAAAAATGAAAGTAAAAATCTTCCTGGCAGCGCCGAGTCAGAACAGCTAGTACACATGTAATTGAAAATAAACTGATGTACTGCTGAACAGTTTATTTTTTTTAGGTAGAATCGATATTATAAATCTATAATGGAAACAGCAATCGATGAACAGATGAACCACTCAGGCGGTAACTGCACCTGATGACTTCATATTTTTTAAAAACATTTTTATTAAGAGAAGTTAAATTAGAGGGAAAAAATCTTTAAGAGTTTTGCTAGATATATCAATAAAGTGAAAATATGAAGTGAACTTTGTTGCGACTACCTTTAAGATTCGAAGAAATGAACTATTTTTGGAAATGTTTATTTAAGAATTTGTGATTTGCTACAGGTTTACCTACGTAATATATTTCGAAACAAAAATAACAAGTACTCTATATAACATAAAGTTGTTTTTTCACTCTCAGTGACATTGATATCAAAAGCTTACTTTTTCTATTAAAAATATTAAAACAAACTTCTTAATATACTCAGTCATGAATATGCGAACAGCTATATGAAAGGATACTTATGTGTATATACCTTTGAAAAACGAGCGTTAATTGATTCCATTTTCATTTTATGTTTTTTTATTACGTGATTGGTTTCATTTAAGTACTATTGTAACATATCACAGCAAATATGGAGCCGTGAGCGAAAAGATGTCACGCAAGGAAAAAGATTATAAAAAAGCAGATAGCACGTTCGAGAAGATGGTTACGTTAGAGGCGTGAATGACGTTTTAGAGCACGTTCGAGAGAGCGATCACGTGGGTGACGTCACAGCAGTAACGAGAGAATAACAAAAACATGCGAGTTGAAATTCTTTTCTATTCTCTGTCTGTTTTGCGACTAAGGCTACAACGTGTTTGTTCCCGGACAACGTTACAATATGCTGAATTTTATTTGTGCATTTTTTTTCTACATTCTGTATAATTGTATAGAATTTAAGAAGAAATCGTTCTAGGAATATTTATCTCTCTTCCCCCCCTCTTTATATATACATACATACATATATATATATATATATATATATATATATATATATATATATATATATACATATATATTTCTGTGGAAATATATTTTCCTGTAATATATATCAATCCTTATTTAAGAAGGTCAATGTAATTACAGGGCAATATAGTGAATAAATGACAAAAGACTATATTCAGCTGATTGATATTACACTTAAGTGATCGATTTTTCTCTATGGAACAGACTGTCAAGAATTGTAAATGTCAACTGAATTAAAGGAATAAATTATAAGATGGTCAACATCATGAACTTTAAAATATAGTCTGTTGTCATTTATTAGTTATATATATGCATATATATATATATATATATATATATATATATATATATATATGCACACAAATACAGAAAGTCACCTTGTCAGTGGTTGTGCGAAAAATTTCTACCAAACTCCTCGCTAAATATTTGGTCTACAGAGTTGAAATTTGATATATAGGATATTTGAACCTGTAGCACACTTTTAATTTGTTTTTAGCCAGCATCAATTGGTGCTAACGAGTGAATATTTAAAACAAACCAGTTGACCTTGACTGGAGTAGTCGATTAAACCTGTTCACATGTACGAATCTACATTCATAGCTTAAACAAGCTCATTTATTATAGGCGTGGCTCGGAGCCTAAGGAATGAGGTTGGAGAGTTGTATGTTTTGTAGATGTCATTTGTTTTTACTTTTGGTTTTACTATTATATATAAGCTACAATATAATAATCGATAGAGAATTGGCTCTATAATAATAAATACGTAATGTGCATGAATTAAATTATCATATTTAAGCATATCTTACAACTGGGAGTCCTGCTAGTAATTGATAATTTAAAATCATATACCTTTACGAAGAATAGAATCAAATTATTTCCTTGTTTTTGTTTCCGAAATTCTTCAGATAAAGATTAATAATTCGTATAATTTGGATTATTTTGATTACTATTCTCATCTTCAGTGTTCACGGCGTTTCGATCCCAGATAATTTAAAGAACAGAGTAAATTTATCCCACCATAACAAAAATTATAGGCATTTAAAAAACCTATTAGTGTGGCACTATATCGTAGTGCCATGGTTTTGGTAGTTGCTTACGCCCCCCCCTTTCAGGTGGTGATTTGGACGTAGGCGGAAGACTACACAGAAATGCAGCCCTATAATTCTCTTTTTTCTATCGACCTCTTTTGTCTGGACTATCATTAGGTGAGCACGCATATTTCTGTCTCTCCGTAAATGAGGAGGCATCCCCTCTCCCTCAACACTAGTTAAGGTAGGTTAGTTAATTTTGAAGAGCCTATTGTCTAGTTTTAATTGTAAAAATTAATTATAATTTGTATATTGTATTGTAATATACATTTTTGTAAAATATATAGTTAAGATTATATAATGTATATTACAATTTTGTCGCGTGTCGTTTTTTTTGTCTGCAATAAGTTTTTAAGTCGAAAAGTCATTTTTTTTCTTTTTGGCGTCGAGAGGTTCCAGGTCGCCTGATGAAGTCTCTTTGACTGAAACAGATGGTTATTTGTAGCGACTGCATGTAACTGTTTATCCCTAATAATTATAAAAACCGAATTTTTTTTGCATCAACCTAATACTAGATATGCACTTTTCATCATAACATGAAGTCTTCAAACTAACAAACGAACGACCAATTAAAATAAGCTAGCCATACGTCCAGCAAATGAAATCTACGCATGCAAAATGACGTCACATGTAGGGGAAATAAAGACTTTAAAAGGGAGACTACGTTAGAGACAAGAAGAACGTTCGAGAGTACGTTAAAGGCATGAATACCGCCCGAGAAGACGGTTACGTGAGGTGGGTCACTGCGGTAACGAGAAAATGAGGAAATACAAGTCGTTGCACAATAAAAAAGCGAATTGAAGTTCTTTTCTATTTCCTGTTCTTTATCTCCTTTGCGACTGAAAACTACAACGTGTTGGTTCCCAGACTACGTTACAAATTAACTCTTAATCATAAGCCTTTGCCGAAACGTATGTTCTCCTTAATTAGAAAAGAAAAATATCTCTTTCCGATTCTCTCTCCTCTGATCTTGAACACGTCGTACAATGGGGAAAGGAGTGGTTGGTTACTTTTAATGCATCTAAAACCAAGCTTCTCTCTTTACATTATCAGCACTCTGATCCACATCTGGCATCAATTGAAATGGATGACTCTCGTCTTCAGGATGCCTCAAGTTTTGACAAGTTTCTGGGCTTGACCGTTACTCCTGACCTTAAATGGAACACGTACATCAAATCCGTTGCCAAGGCCGCTGGAAAAATGGTGGGATCTTTCTATTGATCCAGTAGATATCTCACTGCTGATGCAATTCTCTATCTATATAAGAGCCAGGTACGTACAAGGATGGAATACTGTTGCCACATCTGGGCAGGAGCTGCTATAAAGGACTTGTCCTGCCTTGATAGAGTTCAAAATAGACTTCGTAGCCTCGTAGGAGATGTCCTGCAACCTCTATCTCAAAGAAGAGATTTTGCGAGTTTGTCTCTGCTGTATCGTTATTTTCATGGAAAGTGTTCGACTGAGCTTCAGTCTATGGTCCCTCCTCGCCAAACTTTCACAAGAAACACTCTTTTACCTGAAAACACTATCAATAATTCCCCCAACTCTTTATCTGTGCCTAAACCTAAACATAGATTCCATTAACAAAGCTTCTTTCTTAGAACTGCACGCCTGTGAAATTGTCTTCCGTCTGTCGTTCCAAAAATAAGACCTTTTATTTTCAAGTAGAATCTAAAATGTTCAAGAGATATTAAAAATATGCCATCAATAATTTGTGCTCCACAATTTATTTTTTAGACATAGTCACGACCATTCTCAATGCACATTCATTTACCAGTAAAATTCCGGGATGCACTTTATCACCTATATACCTGTTGCCACTCTGAAATCGAAAAACCCTCCTCTCAACTGTGCTGACATTAGTGGCATCGGTTTCGTAAACGTTCAATAGGCAACTGTGGATGTTGATTGGTTAAATTTTTCTGCATGGAGGAATTCAATGACGCATCTCTGCTTTTGGCGCACGTCCAGGACATAGGCTGCTTGCTCACACTGTCAATATTTGCAATAGAAAGATGAAAATTTCAAATTATGAAATCATAAGTTCAGTCATCATAACAATGCAATTTTTAATTCCCTCTGATCCATTCGAGCGGAGTAAAAAAATAGGAGGCATTACTTTTGGAACGTCTATCGTATATAGGAATGGAGCAGAGTAGATTCAAGCAATGTTGTTACGCACACAACATATCGACATTTGTTTAACCACATCAGTCGTTCGAGTTTGGAATTTGAAGCAAAATAATAATCTATACACTATCAAATAGAAAATACAAAAGCACAAAGATGCGTAGTTTATCATGTCGGTAAAATACAAATTATTGCTAATATAAGTGTAACAAAACCGCTGACACTGGGTTAGCAGCAGCAACCACATGCAAATGACCGAACCAGTGTGTGATGTCACGTCATAGCACAGATAAAAGGGCGCAGGTGTTAAAAAAATTCTTGTTTTTTCTCTCTTATTTTCCCTCTCTGTCCTGCTCCAACCAAGTCTAAAGACCTGCTCCACAAACCCCAAAACCTCAATCATGACAAATTACCAAAAAAAGAAACACGAATAAACCTAGAACCCCATCCACCAACGTAGACCCCTACTACCAGGTCTCTTTCTCCAACATCAGGGGTCTACGTTCCAACCTTCCAGCGGTTGAAACACAATTACAGGAGACGAAACCGGACATATTCTTCTAAGTGAAACTGGCATAGGGCCAACCACTTCTCTAGACGAATTCATAATTAAAGGAAAGTCCAACTTAACATCTAAATCTGACCCCCAAGATCGCCATGGGTATGAAATATGTGCATACATCAAATATGGCTTTCCATGTGGTAGGGATATTTCCAGAGAAAACCCTAATTTACCTTATATGTGCTTTCGAGTTGCACTAGCTTACACCACTGCATTTATATTTGCCCTTTATCGCCCCTACAAAAGTGGGGTTACTATCTTTAAGAGCATATCTGAGAAAATTGACCACATCCTGTCTGCTCATCCTTCGGCTAACATTCACATTTGCGTCCATAATGTGGAATGGCTGACCCACTCAAATAAAACCGATGACGAGGGGAGGTTTTGTCATGATTTTGCCATTGCCTATGACCTCACTCAGATTGTTCACGAACCCACCCGTGTGAATTCCAACAAAAACTCAACAGCCAGCCGTGGTTCTCTCCTGAATGTGATGCTGCCATCGCGCACAGAAATCACTTTTTCCATAGCTACCAACGGAATAGATGTACTGAGACTAAAGCTGCTTTCAGGACTGCCAGCAATCATTGTAAAAGAGTAATAAAACATGCAAGAGAGCTATATGCCCAGTCTGTTAAATCCAAAGTAGCTGAGTAGCGGCTTGGTTCCCACCAGTTCTGGCAAGTAGCAAACAGGATCTTGAACAGAAGTGTGCGTTCTATTCCAACTATCATCAATGAGCCTGAGGTCATCTCGTCAGCATCAGACAAGGCCAGACTATTTGTCAAGAACTTTGCAGCTAATTCTACCCTATGTGACAATGACTATCAACTCACTGTATTTCCTCCTATAACAGACAACACGCTATGTAACATACAAATATCTGTGCGTGAGGTCGCCAAGCTAATCAAGAACCTTGATTCCAGTAAAGCAACTGGCCCAGACGGCATTCCAGTTATAGTGCTGAAAAAGCTCCAACCAGAACTTGCCCCCATACTTACAAAACTGTTTAAGTGTTGATTTAAGGAGAAGTGCTTTCCAACACCCTGGAAAACCTCATCAGTATGCCCTGTATTTAAGAATTCAGGTGAAAAGTCATCTCCCTCTCAGTACAAACAAATAAGTATCCTGTGTGTCATGAGTAAGTTGTTGGAATCCATATTAAATAAAGAAGTAGTCAACCACCTCAACAGAAACAACCTTCTTAGTGACATGCAATATAGCTTCCGCTCTGCAAGATCTACCACAGATGTGCTAACGATTATATCACATAGGATTAGTGAATCTCTTGACAAAGGTTTCCTTTCCAGGGCAATTGCTCTTGACATATCGAAGGCCTTCGATAAGGTATGGCATAAGGACCTACTTCACAAGATTTCCAGCTACGGTATTACTGGAAATGTTTTTTCAATCATTAAATCATTTCTCTCCGATAGGTTCATAAGAGTAGTGGTTGATGGGCAGAAATCAGAGGCCCACAGTATTAATGCTGGAGTCCTTCCGGGGTCCATCCTTGGCCCAACTCTCTTCCTGATCTACATCAATGATCTCCCAAAACACATACTTAAATCATTCGTTGACAAGTATGCTGATGCCACGATCATCTATGGCAACACATCAAAGGCCGTAAATGACAAAGTTCTCTCTAATTCTCTCTCCTCTGATCTTGAGCACGTGGTACAATGGGGGAAGAGGTGGCTGGTCACTTTTAATACATCCAAAACCAAGCTTCTATCCTTACATCATCAACACTCTGATCCCCATCAGGCATCAATTGAAATGGATGGCTCTCGTCTTGGAGAGGCTCCATGTTTTGACAAGCTTCTGGGGTTGATCTTTACTCCTGGTCTGAAATGGTACACGTACATCAAATCTGTTGCCAGGGACGCTGGGAAAATGGTGGGATCCTTCTACCGCTCCAGAAGACATCTTACTACTGATGCAATTCTCCATCTGTATAAAAGCCAAGTACGCCCAAGGATAGAATACTGCTGCCACATCTTGGCAGGAGCTGCTAAAAACAGGCTATCCTGCCTTGACAGAGTATAAAATAGACTTCGTGGTTTAGTGGGGGAAGTCATTTTATCTTCTCTGCAACCTCTTTCCCACAGAAGAGACGTTGCGAGCATGTCTTTGTTTTATCGTTATTTCCATGGCAGGTGCTGGTCTGAGCTCCAATCCCTAGTCCCCCCTCGCCAATCTTTCACGAGAAACACCCATCTGGCTGAAACTACTGTCAATAATTTCCCCACTCTTTATCTGTGCCTAAATCAAAACGTAGATTCCATGAGCAAAGCTTCTTTCTTAGAACTGCACGCCAGTGGAACTCTCTACCGCTTGCCTGTTTCCCACCTGACTACAACTTGGATGTCTTCAAGTCCAATATAAACAAACTCCTGACAAACCGCCCCCTTAAACAAGACACTCTATCAAAAACCCCAATACTAATGATTACTACAATACTATCTCATTGATTACTGTACACGCAATAACCCTTATCCCTAAGTGACCTTCAGGCTTTAATAAGTGGTGACCCCCAGGTAAAAAAAAAGATGTGAGGAGAAAAGCACGGTTTCGAAGCGTGGCTGGTGTTCAAAAGCTGTTCAGAGACGCACGTATTTGAGACGTGTTCGAGACACGAGAGAGCGGAAATACATGTGCTCGAGACACGAGATAGTGGAAAAAGGTCGTGTTCAAAACACGAGAGAGCGGAAAAGAACATGCTCGAGACACGAGAGATCGGAAAAAGACGCGCCCGAGACACAAGTGTTCGAAGAAGTGAAATTCGAAACATGTTCGAGACGCGTGGTTGGCGTCAAAGCAGAGACAAAAGTCACACACGGCAGTAAATGGAAAAATCATCTGTTTAAATATTTAGAAAATATGCGTTGTTGGAAATACCAGATAAAGAGGCTTTCCTAAAAAAGAAAGCGAGTTCAGTTTTTTCCTTTCGTTTATTTCCTTGCGACGGAGTCTACAACGTGTTGGGTCCGACAAAATGTAACGACGCAGTTTAAAAAAGCTGTACAACGTTACATTAAACTCCATTCGTAACATAACTTCCAGCGAGAGTTTCATTGTTCTCAAATAAATTGTTAGATGAAAGTATAGAACGGTTAATTAAGCTCATCTCCACTCTAAAGATAGCTTTTCTTTTTACTATTTTAACACAACAGAGCGTAGAAAATTATTTAGAAAACCATTCTTAACCTGGGTAGGTGGGGTGCTTTGTTAACTATCCTGTATTTTCACCTAAAAATTTAACGAATACATGAAAAAACAGTACAAAACTTGGCAAACAAGAGTAAGCGATTCAAAGAGGAAACCTTTAGTATGAGGTACAGAATCCAACTGAGCATCGTTTACTGCGAACTTAGAGCCGGGCGTTCTTCTGGTTTACCTATAAAGTTTATACACTTCTTACGACTCTATTATAATAAACCTTAAGCGAAATTAATATCCTACATTGTTACTACTATTCAACTGTCTCATAAACAAAAATTTTGTATAATGAAATTTCCTTCTGTATTTATTTAAATGCTGTATCTCAAAATATAAAAGAATGCCAAATCCGTAGAAAACAATAAGGAACAGTGTATGTATGTATGTATGTATGTATGTATGCATGCATGTGTGTGTGTGTATGTATGTATGTGTATGTGTGTGTATTTATAAGAGTGAAGAGCAAAGGTCGAACTTGTTTTGGTAATGGAAATTTAAATAGCAAACAATATAAGAAAAACAAACACGAAGGGAAATGGGAACTTTTTTTATTGAATGACAGACACATAGAAACAAACAACGTGAAGGATTTTTATCGATTAAAAAAAGAATGGTGAGAAATCGATAATAAAACGATAAAAAAACAAGTGAAAAAATAATATCAAATTAGCATAACATTAAATAGAGATGTTTGAAGAGCGGAAATTATCTGCTTATTTACCTCAATGTCTATCTATCTATCTATCTATCTATCTATCTATCTATCTATCTATCTATCTATGTAGTTATCAATTTGCTTAAATACTATTGCTGTTTTTATCTAATATAATATTAGCAGGCCTCCCGGTATTACCCGGTCGTAAAATACGTTAAAATATGATATTTTGATTAATGCAGATTTCATATTTATTATTAAATTATACTGAACAGAATATATAGTAATGATCTAAAATATATATATAAAAAAAGACTCGTATGCCACCACCGAAAATCGAAACCAGGACGTTTAACTAACAATTTACTTTTCCTTTGATGTTAGGGCTAAAAATTAAAACATAGACCAATAGCTATTACATTATGCATGCATATACGTGATGCCATCGTTCGAACTTCACCTGGCAAATTTTATGTTTTTAATTTTCACACTTTTGCACCGATTTTCCCCGGATAAAACCCAAATATAAAGTTTTGCTTGGTTCGAATACCGAATATATTAAGTTTCATGTCTGTAGACCAAAAACTAACTAAGGAGTTTGGTAATCCAAAATCTTTTTAAACAAATATATATATACGCATATGTGAATATATATAGAAAGACGTTTGTATTTACTATAACCTTTTTGCGCAGACATTACGCAAGTATAAATCATGTAGAACATCTGCAAGAATATAATTGCACGTAATAATTAAAGATGATCATCCCATAAGAAAAGAAAAAAAAAACAACGAATAGGAAATTAATTTAAATGAATGTTTTAAAAAAATATGTAAATTAGCTAGATCTTGTGCAGCTGAATGCAATTCCACGACCCACACATAAAAAAGTTGTATTTTCTTTGTAAATAAATAGAAAAATGTGTGTTTCAATATGAATATCAATACACACATACCAAAAGTACCCAAATTTATAGGAATATACATAACACTCTGTGGACCGTCCGGCCGTCCTTGCTGGAATTTTGCAATATAATTTTACCAAGAATTCTTAATAAATTTTGGTTTCAATTTCGATTCTAATATGGCCCAAGTCATATTTCTTTTTTACTTTTGGAATCACTACTATATATTAGGTACACTATAATAGATAATACTCAATAGAAAATAGAGCCTATAATAATATATACGAAACCTGCATAAATTAAAATATCACATTTAAGCGCATTTTATAACTGGGCAACGCCGGGGACACTCCCGCTAGTTACTTTAAAAATTATATTTGAACATGTTATTGTAACGATCGATGTGTCTATTCTCTTTTTTCTCTCTCTATTATTAGCTGTTTTTCTATATTTTTCTAACTCAATCTTGTTAGATGTTTCAATAATGACTACAGAGATTGGATTTCAATCCAAGGTTAAGTCATACAAATAATTAAAAACTGTACTTGATGCGTTCCAAACAAATACAGAGTGTCCAAAAAGTAAGTGGATGGTTAAGAACTTAAATAGATTCTTTATTTTTGATGATAATATAAGAAAAACAAACATGAAGAGAAATGGGATTTTTTTTATTGAATGTCAGACACATAGAAACAAACAACTTAAAGGATTTTTTTATCGATTGAAAAAAAAAAGAATGGTGAGAAATCGATAATAAAACGATAAAAAACAAGTGAAAAACAATATGTCTGAACATCGGAAATTATCTGGCTATTTACCTCAATTCCTATCTGTCTATCTATCTATCTATCTATCTATTTATTTATTTATTTATTTATCTATGTAGTTATCAATTTGTTTAAATACTGTTGTTTTTTAAATCTTATATAATTACTAGCAGGCCGCCCGGCATTGCCCGGTCGTAAAATACGCTTAAATATGATATTGTGATTAATGCAGATTTCGTATTTATTATACTAGCTGAAGTATCCGGCGTTGCCAGGTTGTATTTGATATATTTTAATATTCCCTCCTCGTACATAATTATCGTATTGATTAACTAATTATTGCTAATATTAATATAACAAAGCCATTCATAATGGTTTCTTTTTCACCCCCCCCTTCAGTAGGAGCAGTAGGTGCGTTTTATTTTTTTTTATAAATCCTCTTTTCCAGTTTAATTTTTTTATATTTTAGTTCTTCTATCAAAATATGATGTAAGAATTGCAATTATTATTTTATATCTGTCCATATCTGAAAACTGTTAAATCCCCATTTTGTTTTTACTATTTAATGTACAAGATAAATAAAGATGATATTAGATATATAAAGATGACATTAGTAACATATTCTGTTAATGAAATAATTAAAATTTAGTTTCCAGCAGTGCATATCTTAACACTGGTAAATGTACCTGTACCATAAATTGTGAAGAGCCTCTACATAAACAGCATTTTGTGTGTGACATCTAACGGGTATCTAAATGTAGAAGTTTTCAGGATTTCCAACGCGTAAACAACCAACATACAACTGGTCATGAGAAAAGCAAGGTGTTTGAAGATAAAGTTCAACAACTTTGAGGTATTGTCCTTTAGCTTTGTTTATAGACATGGCAAAACTATTTTTTTAAAACTGAAATGGTATGTCAGAAGGAATAATGGGAATCCGATAAATTAACACAGTTTCACCTTTAAAAGTTTCAGTTATTACAATAGCTCCCAGAACATTAGTTTTCAAATATGTTATTGCTAACCGTGTGGTTACGTAAGTTTTAGGACAGTTTACATGGATCAACATCTCACAGTTTAGATGGATCAACATCTCACAGTTTAGATGGATCAACATTTCACAGTTTAGATGGATCAACATTTCACAGTTTAGATGGATATACATTTCACAGTTTAGGTGGATCAACATTTGACAGTTTAGGTGGATCAACAATTCACAGTTTAGATGGATCAATATTTCACATTTTAGATGGTCAACATTTCACAGTTTAGATGGATATACATTTCACAGTTTAGATGGATCAACATTTGACAGTTTAGATGGATCAACAATTCACAGTTTAGATGGATAAACAATTCACAGTTTAGATGGATCAACATTTGACAGTTTAGATGGATAAACATTTCACAGTTTAGATGGATCAACATTTCACAGTTTAGGTGGATCAACATTTGACAGTTTAGGTGGATCAACAATTCACAGTTAAGATGGATATACATTTCACAGTTTAGGTGGATCAACATTCTATAGTTTAGGTGGATGAAAATTCTATAGTTTAGGTGGATCAACATTTCACAGTTATGGTGGATCAATATTTCACAGTTTAGGTTGATCAACAATTCACAGTTTAGATGGATCAACATTTCACAGTTAAGGTGGATCAACATTTCACAGTTTAGATGGATCAACATTTGACAGTTTAGGTGGATCAACATTTGACAGTTTAGATGGATCAACATTTCACAGTTTAGGTGGATCAACATTTCACAGTTTAGATGGATCAACATTTCACAGTTTAGGTGGATCAACATTTGACAGTTTAGATGGATCAACATTTGACAGTTTAGGTGGATCAACAATTCACAGTTTAGGTTGATCAACATTTCACAGTTTAGGTTGATCAACATTTCACAGTTTAGGTGGATCAACATTTGACAGTTTAGATGGATCAACATTTGACAGTTTAGGTGGATCAACAATTCACAGTTTAGGTGGATCAACATTTCACAGTTTAGGTTGATCAACAATTCACAGTTTAGGTTGATCAACAATTCACAGTTTAGGTTGATCAACATTTCACAGTTTAGATGGATTAACATTTCACAGTTTAGGTGGATCAACACTTCACAGTTTAGATGGATCAACATTTGACAGTTTAGGTGGATCAACATTTGACAGTTTAGGTGGATCAACATTTCACAGTTTAGGTGGATCAACATTTCTTAATTACATAACTAGAGCTTCTTTCTTCAATATCAGGTTATGATGTTGCATTACAGGCGGTTGTAGTTGTACTGTCTGATCTTTATTGATAACCAATCAATGGATTGATAACTCTTGCAAAAATTATAATTGATCATATCAACACCATCATTGCTAGAGGCGAAGATTGTTCTTTCACAAAACCATTCAACAGTACGGAAATTTTCAGGAATATCTGGGAAAACTCTACTCATCAGGTCACCAATTGAATTAACCGTCTGGTCACATGGTAATTTGGGCAACTGAAGATCTCTATTCAATCTTACTGAATCAGTGCCAATGAAAACGATATGATTTGAGAAAAGTGCTGCAGACTGACAATCAAATAAATGTGTCCTCATAATAATATTCTCCAACCCGAAAACCAAAAACGTGGTTACCATGCAGTATTGCAGAAGTATTTCATATCACATTTTAAATAGAAAGAAAGAATTCAGGACAGAATCAAACGTTCGGTTCCCAAGGATAGCAGTATTTTAATTGATCGACAAATTACTTATTGCAGCCTATAACGCTTTATTATACCTATCTTTCATTTTTTCTCGTCTAAAGGTAACTTATAGTAATATCATAATTACATATTATATTATAAAGATCCAATGTAAGATTATTTCGGAATACAATGTAAAAAGAATAGAATTATACTTACAATATTGTAATGACTTGGCAACTGCCGTTTGACACTTCTACCGACGTGGGGTTGATGAACATAAACTTCATAATATTTATTGTTTTTGAACAAATTCAAATTTTATTAAATTTCGTTAGAAAAATACTGGGCAAGAGAACCTGTTTATGTTTGAATGATTGTTTTCGTGCCAACATTTTATTGGTTGATTTCAGTTTCGTGGTGGTTGTTGGATTGTAAATGTAGACTTTTATAGGTTTTCGGGTAAGCTGATAACGAATTTCACAGTTAAATTTGGGGATAAGTTTACCTGATATGAAAGCATATAGTATCCAACGTAAAAGCTAATGTAATCCCTTGCAGCCATTTTGTTTTCACGACCGAGTAATTAGTAATGCGCATGCGTGTAACTGAAGGAAAAGACAAAGCAAATATTTCCCCCTGAGAAAAATGGGTATGTTTATTCCGAAAGCTGTTCTTAACATAAAGGTTGGGGGGGGGGGTGATGATTTCGAAACCCGATCTTAACATGAGGAGATAAGGGGGTGTTTAGTCTTTAAGCAGTTCTTGACATAGGGAGATTGGAATGTTTATTTCGAAAGCCGTATTTCCCATGGGGAGGTTGGGAGTGTTTATTTCGAAAGCCATTTTTAACATAAGGAGGTTGTTTTTTTTTATTCCTTAAGCAGTTTTTAGCATGGGGATGTTGGGGGTGTCTATTCCGAAAACCGTTACATTTACGCTTAACTAATTCATCGGTTGTAAAAAAAATGACTGCTAGGCGTGCAGTTCTAAGAAAGAAGCTTTGTTCATGGAATCTACGTTTTGATTTAGGCACAGATAAAGAGTGGGGGAAAATTTTGACAGTGGATTCAGCTAGACGGGTGTTTTTCGTAAAAGATTAGCGAGGGGGGCAGAGATTGGAGTTCAGACGAGCACCTGCCATGGAAATAACGATAAAACAAAGATAGGCTCGCAACGTCTCTTCTGTGGGAGAGAGGTTGCAGGGAAGAGAAAAGGGCATCCTCCCACTAAGCCACGAAGTCTATTTTGTACTTTGTCAAGGCAGGATAGGCTGTTTTTAGCAGCTCCTGCCCAGATATGGCAGCAGTATTCAATCCGTGGACGTACTTGACTTTTATCTTCGACTTAAATCGATCTACACACACATATACCAACATATATCTATATATTTATGTACATAAAAGTGAAAATGTCTGCCTGCCTGAGAAACGGTCTTTAAGAAACTTCTCAGTCAATTTTTGGTCTACAGACTTGAAACTTGACATTTCTGAAATCTGGACCTGTGGAACAAATTCGGTTTGGTCTTTAGCCTGTATAATAGCTAAGAAGGGTTCAAAATTAACAAAAAATGATAGGCCTAAGTCGACTTAAAGTGCTCTTCTGCGCATCCGCAATTATAGATTTATACATTTTACACGGTTTTTAACATTTTTTGTATGTGTACGGATTTAGGCCAGACGGTAACGAATCAAGGTGGAGCGATAAATGTTTTTGGTTTTTATTCTAGTTGACGCCACATAAGTCATAGTTTTTTTTAAAAGAAAACTTTTGAAATTATATATATGTGATACAATATATGATATAATCAATAGAGTATTAGCTCAATAATAATAAATATGAAATCTTCACAAATTAAAATATCATATTTAAACGTAATTACGACAACGTAACGCCTAATAAAAAAACAAATAAAATTTTCTACGTAAACTAAGATTGAAATAACGAAATAAAAATAATTATAGAATAAAGCATGATTGTTCAAATTATTAAAACTATTGTACATGAAAACAAAAGAAATCAACTGCACATTCAATAGTAAATATAAAACCAAAAGTAATAAGACGAGAGTTATTTCCCCTTACAATACCCCCCCCAAAAAAAAAACAAACAAAAAAAACAAGCATGACACTGAAGTAACCAAACAAAAATTAGCTGTCAGTGAAATATCGTCAAAATAAGACGCGGATTAATTAATTAAAAATAAAAAAGTAAGAACCTAAAATCATTATTTAAAGAAGCTAAAAAATTTACGAAAAAATAACAAACTCGAGAAGTAAACAAAATAATTCCAGGATCGTGATGTAGATCGTGATTTTAGATCTCCTGGCAATTGCTAGGAGCGTCAAAATTTTGGGAAAACGATATATATATATATATATATATATATATATATATATATATATATATAAACATATATATATATATATATATATATATATATATATATATATATATATATACTTTCAATTTCTACAGCCATGTTAAAGCCTTCACATCCATGAAGATATTTCAATCATTAACTCTAAAATTCTACGACCTTACCAGACATACAAAGCAATTTTTTAATGAACGCTGCCCAAAATACAGATTTCCAAAGGGTGTGAGTTCCATATAGAAACGTTGTTTTAATTTGAATAAAAAAAAATACGCTTGAAAGTACGCTTGAAAGCCAAATCACAACGTAATATTAGGAAAATAAACAAATATTTTACTTGTTTGACATTTATAAGGTAAATATATTTCGGAGCCAAACTCCATCCTCAGTATTCTTTCTTTTTTTCTTTTCTTCTTTCTTGCCATCTTGTAAAGTTCAAGAAAGAAAAGTCAGTTTGTAAAGAGCCGCGCGTTGTATCTCAGCAGTTGTATTTTGAAATTTTGAAACAGTGTAGGCAACGCGAAAATAATGTTAAGGGTGTGAGTTCTATATAGAAACGTTGATTTAATTTGAATAAAATAAAATACGCACCAAGTGCGCTTGAAAGCCAAATCAACGTCTAACATTGTAATTTCGTGACTTTTTGTGAAAAAGTGCGGGGGACTGCTTGAAATATGAAAAATAAAATATTAAATACAGGTTCCACCAATGAATCGGAGAGATTTAAAAAAAATTATTAGTAACTGAAAAAAATACATTTTAACAACTTTTTATACATAAATAGAATCTACATTCATTACCATCTTTTTTTTAAATGAAGAAGCAATACTATTTTATAAAAATGATACCTTTCAAATGGGTACCATTAGTGGAATGGAATTCTTGGATTTAGATGTAAAATTCCCCCATGACTAATTGCAACATATTTACCGATATTGCCTCAGTCTCGTTTGCAATGCGTTCTTTGAGAACCGGAACTCTTCTAGGTTGGTTGCTTTCGAACTTTTTCGTTTTAAAATAACCCCATAAAAATAGTCACAAGCACTTAAATCTGGTGAATGAGGGGGTCAAGGGATATTTCTGTTGCGAGAAATCGCTTGACCTGGATATAAAGCATCCAGGGAAATTCTTGCCATGAGACTTGTAGCTCCGTCTTGTTGGAAAACGGGGCAAGTTAAGGAGTGAAAAAATTATTTATAATCTCAACATAACGCTGAGCATTTAGAGTGACTGCATTGCCAGCTTCATTTTTCATAAAAAATGGACCTACAATACCTCTTGCAGAAATAGCGCACCATACCATTACTTTCTTGGCATGAAGGGGCTTCTCATGAAGCAAACAAGGGGTTTCCTCCGCCCAATACAGATGAAAATGCGCTTCGTCACTCATTCAAACGTGGTTCAATTGAGGCTATCTGAAGGTAATGCTTACTGTTGTGGGGGACAAATCACTCCTATTTGAGAACTAAGTGGAAACAACCAGTCCTATGAATACAACTGCTTTCAGAGACTAAAGGGAGACATTCATACCATGTTTAACCGCTTGCTACAAACACGTTCGTCTAATACCACTTTAGTGGCTCCTGTATTCTTTATGATAAATACATATTATATTTTATGCACTTTACACTACTTGTGGTTTCTTTCATTTGTGACCCGAGCACGGGTCTACAACAATTGGAAGACGAGGATGATTCAAGAATTTCCCGGATCAAGCTACAACAATTGCTTACAACAACTGGATGACGAATATTTAGGCAAGAACTTACTCTAAAAAACAGCCATTTGAAAACAATATTTGACGACCAAAGAAATTCAAGAAAAAAGAACACACGCAGAAATTCGAAATAATTTTTTCCTACACTCAGGGGGAAATTCGAAACTTTAAAAGTATTTATTTTTCAATAGTTTGGCGAAGAACGGGAGAAACTATTTTGCAACATTGGAAACAAAACAACATTCGATCGTAAAAATCCACAAACATGGGATAAAGAAGATTTCGAAAAAAAAAAAAAATAAAACAACAATTCTTGCAGAAAAAAAACATTTTACAAAGATGTCATCAAAAGCCTTATCTTGCTGTTAAAAAGCTACTAAAAGCGTGACTACGGGTTGAAACAGAACTCATAAGACAATTGCATGCAGAATTATTACTACTGAATTAACAAGATTAAGTTTTCAGTAAGTACAAAAAACAACAACTTTTTCCATCTCTATAAATAAAAAATGTCGTTCTAAAAATCACGTCTCGCTAATAAGTCTTATGGTTAAAAGGCAATAGTGCTGAGAAAAGAAAAGAAAACTCACTCAAATGCAAGTAAATGATAGTATATTTTATTTTATTGGCTAAAGTGAGTATTCGCACAAATTAAAAAAAGACGTCAGATTTTAATCCGATTAAAATAAACTTTTTACTGGTCGACAAGACTGCACGTCGAAGAAGAAAAACACATGATAAATAAAGTGTTAAAGAGAAAAGGACATTCTTTTTCGGGCAGAAATAGAAAAGAATAGCCAATATCAAATAAATGTTGTAAATTTTCTTTCACAGATAAATAGCTAATTCGTTTTTAAGAAAAAAAGAGGGGAAAATGTGTAGGATCAACAAGGAATTGAACCCAGTACTTACACGTTACGAAAATTTAAAAAATGACAAACGAATTGCAAACACCGAATTATTTTCCAAGGAAAATTGCCACACGAGGAAATAAATATATAAAAAGAATACGGAGGTACGAATTTTGTAAGTTTTTTTTCCTATAGAGTTGGTACTATAAGAAAAGAAAATCAACGAATTGCGTTGTTTCTGAAAAAACTCATTTTGTTATACTAAGTAATTCTAAACCTTCAAAAAAACAAAAAACAAAAACAAAAACAAAACAAAACAACAACAACAACAACAACAAACAAAATGGACGATTTTGCAAAACAGATTTTGGAAATGGTAAAATTCCAACAAAGACAACAATTAGAACTTGAAAAAAGGTTCCGATAAGCACAATTGCCAATAAAGAAACAACACGAAGAGAAGCAGTTAAATTTTATGAAATTTTATGAAATACTTTGAGGAAAAACAGGAAAGAGAAAAGAAAGAAATGAACGAACAAATATTGGAATTGAAAAAATTACATTTAGAGCAACAAAACCAGTCAAATAAAAAATGATTTGATAACGCAAGTTTTAGTTAATAAGGACAGCGAAGAAGAAATTAGCACGGCTTTTTCCCAAAATGCGATCTGGTCAACTATTGATACATTTCACTATGCTCCTGAGGAAGACCTACCGTTTGAAGCACATTTCAGAAAATTTAAAGACCTTTTGGAGATTGATTGCAGTGCATGGACGGATCAAAAGAAGGTTCGTTTATAGCTACGGAAGTTTGGTACATCCATACATAATCAATTTGTGGACTATATTTTATCAAGAAAAACTAAACGAATTGTCGTTTCATAAAGCAGTCAAACTGTTAATGGAGTTAAGCCTTTTTCATAAAAGATGGAAATGCATCAATCTTACACGTAAGGAGAGTCAGGACTATATGACTTGTGTGTCTATAGTTAATAAACACTGTGACAATTTCAAATGCTTAATATTCACACAAGGTTTGATAGTCACAAAAGACGCCGATATAATACGTCGTTCTTTAAATAAATTGGAATTAGAACCTGATTTGACGCTTCAGAAACTGGCTAAAGATTGTCAGCGGTTTGTGGCAATGAAGCAAGATTCCCGAAACATAGAGAGAGCAGGTATTGCTCACATTAAAAAAATACGCTTAAAAAATAAAGGACACCCGCCCGCCAGCAATTACTAACCAAGAGGCAAAAAGAACCCTTCACTATATTATCAGGATAGACAAAATCGTAGGAGTCCTTGTAGCAATTGTGGAGGACCTTATGAGTACAATGTATGTCAGTACCAAAGGAAAATAACATGTGACCTACGCAAGCGAGCAGGGTAGAAGGCCTCATATTGCAGAGCAAAAGTAGCAAAAAAGAGCTAGTAAAAACCGCAAAAATTGGCCCTTCACCAACAGAGAAGATAAGGAAATATGTTATGGTGAGAATCAGAAATAAAGAAGTGAAACTGCAGCTCGATTCAGGGTCGGATTTATCAATTATAAATTTTCACACGTGGGAGAGAATAGAAAAGGCCACGCTGACAAAGACGAATAAAGTCACTAGATCGGTAACTGGTGAAAAAATAAATTTTGAGGGCAAGTTAGTTATTAATGTGTCACTAAAAAGAACTATGAACAAGCTAAAAGTGTTCGTTCTAAGGAACGCAACGAACTTATTCGGGGCTGATTAGATTTAGGAATTTGAATTATGGCACTCGCCAATGAGTGATTTTTGTGACAAAGTTGACAACCTAACGACCGAAGCTGACAAACACAAAAAAGATCTAAAAAAATCTTTCCCAGGTGTTTCTCTGAAAATCTTGGATGCTGCACAAAAATAAAGGCGAGATTCGAATTGCTGGATGATGCAAAACCAATATTCAAAAAGTCATGGAGCATACCGTTCGCTTCGAGGGAAAAAATTGAAGAAGAATTGGAAAGACTAGTTAACACTGCGATTTTAACCTCTATTAACTATAGTGAGTGGACAGCCCCCATCGTATAGGTGAAAAAAAATCTAAAGAGATTAGGGTATGCGCGTACTTCTCTACCGGATTGAATGCGGCGCTCAATGACCATCACTATCCGCTACCAAACCCAAACGAAGTATTCGCTCAGTTAAATGGCGGAAATTTTTTTTTTCCAAAATAGACATAAACGAGGCGTACCTACAAATACCAGTAGAGGAAGATAGCTCGAAACTTTTGTGTATCTAAACGCACAAAGGACTTTATAAATTCAATAGATTAGCATTTGGTATAAAAGTGGCACCTGCAATTTTCCAACAGGTAATCGATACTTTGCTAAGCGGTTTAGATTTCGCAATAGGCTATTTGGACGATATTCTTATGCGTAGTCAAAATGTTGAACAACATAGAGATCATGTATTTCAAGTGTTTGGCAGAATAAAAGAATACGGCTTCACATTGAAGGAAGCAAAATGCGAATTTTTTTTTGAACGAATTAAATACCTGGGCCATATAATATATAAGGACCGGAGGAAACCCGATCCAGACAGGTCCGCAGCTATAAAAGACATACCAGAGCCTCATAATGTAACTACATTTCAGAGGTTTTTAGGGCTCGCGAGCTATTATCAAACGTTCATTAAGAACATGCATGAATTGCGTACGCCATTGTACTATTAAAAAAGGACAAAAATGGGACTGGACGCCTGAGTGTCAGGCAGTGTTTAAGAAGTTAAAAGATGTATTAAGGTTAGATTTATCCCTGACTCATTTCAATCCGAAACAAGAGTTTATTGTCGCAACCGAAGCAAATTCTTATGGGATCGGGGCATGCATTCTACACAAGATACCGGATGGGCCCACTAAGCCGATCACCCATGTGTCGAGAACTTTACTGCCTGCCGAGAAGAATTACTCCTAAATCGAAAAGGAAGCACTGGGGATCATATTCGGTGTTACAAAATTCCACCTACTTTTACACGGTCGTAAATTTGAATTACAAACTGACCATCAGCCGCTTATAACCATCTTTGGCTCTAAAAAAGGTCTGCTGACTTATACAGTCAAGAAGGGAATCATCCTACTGAAGTACGACTTCAGTATGGAATTTCTTACATCTGCGAAGTTAAGTCACGCAGACGGATTGTCGTAATTAATCCCGAAATCAATGGAACCGCTGGAAGACAGTAATAACGTCACTATAAAGTGAAAAGGATTATACACAACTACTATGTAATACGATCAAGGAACTACCAGTGACTTTGGAAGATATAATAAGAGAGGCTGAAGAAGATGATTTCATCAAAGAAACGGAACAAAAGATTCAATCAGATGAATCGGCGGCGGAAGTTTATTCTATGTGCAACGAGGTACTGTTGTACTGAGAAAGAGTAGTAATCCCAACTACACTATAAAAGAAAATTTTAAAGGATCTCCATACGGGGCACCCTGGGGTTACGCGAATGAAGAGCCTCAAGAGGTCCTACGTTTACTGGAAGAGTATGGACACTGTGAAGGCACGTTAAGTCGTGTAAGGGATGCGCATTGGCTGCAAAAGCGCCCCCAATACAATTTAGATCGTGGCCTGAAGCGGACAAGGCATGAAAAAGAATACACGTAGATTACGCAGGCCCACTGTATGGAAACTATTATTTAATAGGGATAGACAGTTTTTTTAAAAATAGCCTGAGTATTTCGATGTAAAAGTTCAACGAGAGATTTTACAATCAGTGCTCTTCACGAATTGTACGCTAGGTTTAGTGTGGTCGATTGTCTAGTGCCAGACAATGGCACACAATTCACTTCAGCAAATTTTAAAAGCTTCTGCGAAGATTTCCACATAACGCCGCCAACCTATCATCCCCTATCAAACGGTCAGGCAGATAGGTTTGTAGACACGCTGAAAAGAGCCCCGAAGAAGGCTAAAGGAACGCCCTCAGAAAAGGCGCTACAGCAGTTTTTACAAGTTTACCGAATTACGCCAAATAAAAGCGCTCCATCGAAGATGAAGCCGGCAGAGTTAATGTTAGCGAGGAAAATTAGGCCAGTCTTTGCGAAACTTTTGCCAAAACAGGCGAAACTGCCGAATATGATAGTTCCGAAAAAGAGGTATTTACCTGGTGAAAAGGTATTTTCCAGGTACACAAAAATAATAGTACAATGTGAGAACTAGGAAAGGTCCAGAAATGGATCAGGCAGATGGTCTACATTATCGAAGGTCAAATATTTACTCACAAGAAGCATTTAAACCAAGTTCGAAAACGTATCACAGATGACGAAAGACAACCTCCTGCTGAACAAGAAGAGGTAATGGACCAGATATATGAATCGTTCGACCTAGTAACACCATAAGCAGCCGGACAACGCCGGTCGCCCAGAAAAAGGAAAATGACCGACCCGATGGAGATCAACCCCAAGAAAAAAGGTATACGATCATTCCAGGGGAATGAAAAGCTCGGTATGGGGAGTGTTGTTGGGTACGAACCACCCCTATTTGAGAACTAAGTGAAATCATCCAGTCCTATGTATACAACTCGTTTCAGAGACTAAAAGGAGACATTCATACTATGTTTAACCGCATATATATGTATATATATATATATATATATATATATATATATATATATATACTTTACACTAATTATGGTTTCTTTCATTTGTAATCCCTAACACGAGTCTACAACATTTACCCGCCCTCTCACAATGCTACACTAAGTGCTTTTTCATTTAAAATAAAATGGTAAAGAATGTAGATACCAGTTATATCTATAATAAATTGTTAACATCTATTTTTCAGTAAATAAATAATTTTAAAACCTTCGCGATTCATTGGAGGACCCTGTACAAGAAACAATATTGTGTACATGCTTCAAAAAACCCTCATATGCTTGAAATTGTATATATATATATATATATATATATATATATATATATATATATATATAGGTAGATCGTTTACGTGAAACGTTAATCAGTTTGTATATAGCAATCGTAATGGATCAATATTTTGCATAATTAAAAAGTTACAGTGTTTAAACACATTTTAGTATGAAGTTCATATAAGCTGAAGCCCGATAAATGATTTTTTTAAATTTCATATATATATATATATATATATATATATATATATATATATATATATATATATATATATATATATTTCTGTAGAAATATATTTTTCTTATTATATATCAATCCTTATATAAGAAGCTCAATGTGAATAATACAGAGCAATATATAGAATAAATAACAAAAATTTATATTCCAAAATTCATAATGTTGACAATTTTTATATTTTATTCCTTTACATCAATTGATCCTTACATTTCCTGGCAGTGCCTGTTTCGTAGCGCAAAATCAATCACTTAATAATTGATATAATTTCAGTAATTCAAACGGTCAAAGACAGACAAATATTACATAATTCCTACACTGAACATGTTAATATTTCAGACAATTGGTCGGTAAAGACCAAAAGTCCCTCGTTAGGCAACGTAATAAAATTTGTGTACCGCTGAAAGCGTCTGGTCCTCAAATGGGAGAATTGAATCATTTAAACATTTTTTTATTTAATCTTTTTCTTAGCAAACATGCGTTCACATACTTAGAGACACACGCACACATACATATAATGCTAGTAAGGCATTTGCTCTTTTCTATAATAAAAAGGGTGGCAGCATTTGAGCTTCTTGAAAGACGAAACAACATAATTTATCGATCGAAGTATGTCCATTAATATCTATTTGTCAGTTGCTACGTTGAACACAGAACACTGGAATTAGAGACGCTGGAATGAGTTAGTGAACGAGCAATTTATATATATATATATATATATATATATATATATATATATATATATATATATATATATATATATATAGCGGACAATAACATTCTCTATAACCCACCAGAGAGAGAGAGAGAGAGAGAAAGAGAGATAGATAGAAGGCTGAGAATCTCTAGTATTAAAGGACACTCTCAACTAACCTGAATCAATAGACGATAAATTTTTAAGAACGACCGCCATAATTTATCGATCAATGGATCCTATTTCCACTTTATCAAATTTGTTCACATCTATCCATCCACTTACCTACCTACTTACCTATCTATCTATCTATCTATCTATCTATCTATCTATCTATCTATCTATCTAACTAGCTAGCTAGCTATCTAGCAAGCTCTCTAGGTATTAATAATAAATACACATATTAACCAATTTATTTCATGATCTGTTATTTTGATAATATGTACACCTATATCTATACGTTCACCTAGAACCTCTGTCCCTCACTTTAAATCTCTCTCTCTTCATATATATATATATATATATATATATATATATATATATATATGTGTGTGTGTGTGTGTGTGTGTGTGTGTGTGTGTGTGTGTGTGTGTGTGTAACCTTATATATATATACATATATATATAATATATATATATAAATATATTAAATAAATTCGGAACATTTGTCATATATATACATGCGTACACACACACACACATACATATATATATTCGGAACATTTGTCATATATATACATATATATATATATATTTGACAAATGTTTCGAATTTATTAAAACACACTTTTATTGCTACAACCTATTTTAAAGAAACACATTTTCGTCATAATATATTGAAGATAAGTAAATAGTTCTCCTCGTTTTAATTTCTATCGTTTATTCAAAGTAGAGCTATGAAACAAAAATGCAAATAACAAAACTAGTATTTAAAAAAGACACTCGAAAGCTGATTGAGAAAGTGAAAATTTTACACCGACACCTGTTCTGTCGACTTCATAACTCATCAATATATGCCAACGTGGTGTGCAACTTGAAACCTGGTCGTAGATTTTGGTGTCTGGTGATAATGAATAAGGCTGGTGAGCTACATGTTTTGGCTTCGATTTTAACTGATTTCATCCAAGTCAGATTTCTTTTGACTTTTGAAACGACAACTATGTATTGGGAACAATATCATAAACCATTGTATATTAGCTCTATAATGATAAATATGAAACCTGCACAAACTAAAATATCATATTTAAGCATATTTTACGACTGGACCACGTTAGACGGCCACTATTATATATTGGGTACAATATAATAATCAATAGAGAATTGACACTATAATAATAAATACGGTTTCTGCATAAGTAAAAATATCATAGTTAAGCGTATTTTTTGACCGAATAACGCCAGGTGTCTTTCTAATTCATATATATATATATATATATATATATATATATATATATATGTGTGTGTGTGTGTGTGTGTGTGTGTGTGTGTGTGTGTGTGCGTGTGCGAGTGTGTGTCTGTTTATGTGCGGTTGTATATGTATGGGGAAAAAACAAAAGAAAAACAAATTAAAAATAAGAATGAATAATAAAAACGAGAGCTTTACCGATTTCGTTTGGATCAACGAACGTCTTTAAAAAAAAAAAAAAAAAATAGAACGATTCCTACGGAACTGGTAAACTCTAGTTTTATTCCCATTTTTAAATTTCTATTTCTTTTAATTTTTTTTTTCATACATCCTGATTCTGCGGCATCGTGCATTTTATCCTCATCTCTCTCCCTTCCCCCTCTCTCTCTCCCCTCTCTCTCTCTCTGTCTCTCTCTCTCTCTCTCTCTCTCTCTCTATATATATATATATATATATATATATATTTATATATATTTATATATATATATTACATATATATATGAAACCATAATATATATGAGTGTGTGAATGTGAGAGTGAGAGAGAGATAGAGAGAGAGAAAGAGATAGAGAAAGAAAAGAAAGAGAGATAGAGATGAAAATCTGAAAGGCTAAGAATCTATTGCGCTGTATTGAAGGACATCCTGTATCAATCCAAATCAATAGACCATAAAAGGTTTTTGAACATACGAAATGGTGGGGTGGG